>NC_142893.1:26112500-26712500 GCF_054131105.1 Drosophila navojoa | reverse complement strand
CCCTTACCCTCATTTGTAAAAGTCGTATATCAAATAGTAGAGACTTGTGCTTCGGTATACAAGTTAATAATTAACACTTAATATGGGATATTTTATAAGTTTATAACCAACACTCGCTATCGCGTGCTCTATAAGTTATGTAACAGCCCTCGCAATTGCGACACTACATAAGTTGAATCAGCGCGCTATAGATGCAATGGTCAGCGACGGTAACCGGACACTTTTGTTTTGCTGCAAGAGTTTCCGTTATCGCCAAAGATTTGCTGAGTCGGATTGCTGACCATGACATTGTGGCGTGATGCGAGTTTTGGCTTAGTTTAAGTGAAATATTCTGTTTTAAGAAATCAGTTTTGAATACAGCGCTCTAATTGCATCCATCTTTTGACGCCCCATTTTGCTTTTCGCGGCCACTGGCTTGCGCATGTTTCAGTTCAGCCAATATAGAGCACCTCGCAAGCAGCTTAGCGACTCAGATTCCGACTGTGACATTCGCATCGGAGCCTCGGACCTCTCCCTGCAGTTTCCCCCCCATTAGGTAAAATGGATCCAGATCAGCTTTGGGAAATAATAAGGTCGGCTGCTTTAGCTGAACAGGCCACTGCAAACGAGCAGAGGGAGCGAGCATTAACTCAAAGAATTAATGAGTTGACTCAACAAATAGCAGCAGCAAACGTTGCCGCCCCGCAAGTAGTAGCATATGCTGCTATAGGAATTACAAACGACATTCGCTGTGACGAGCCACTAGATGCCGTCAAATGTTTACCTGTGTTTGCAGGAGTACAGGAAGCTTATGTATCTTGGAGGCAGGCAGCATAAGCCGCTTACGAGATCTTCAGACCACACAATGGCAGTTCTCCTATCATTACCAGGCTGTTCTCATTATAAGAAGCAAGATCAGGGGCCCAGCAGACGCGGTGCTGGCCTCATTTGGTACTGTATTGAATTTTGATGCGATAATAAATCGCCTAGATTTCACATACAATGACAAGAGACCAATTCATGTCATTGAACAGGAATTAGGTACCTTGAGGCAAGGTGGCCTGTCCCTGCTCTAGTATTACGATGGGGTAGAGAAGAAACTCACTCTTCTCACTAACAAAGCTAACATGTCATATGAGCCTGCTTTAGCAAAGGGC
The DNA here is from genome assembly GCF_054131105.1 of Drosophila navojoa. NCBI lineage: Eukaryota > Metazoa > Arthropoda > Insecta > Diptera > Drosophilidae > Drosophila > Drosophila navojoa. The sequence continues at coordinate 26,711,364 of NC_142893.1, read as the reverse complement.
CTATGTGAAAAATTTCGTGACGATACGTTGCGTGTGTTCATATCGGGAAAGCAAAGCCCAGAGACTTACCTTCAGCGCTAGCTCTCGCGCAAGAAGTTGAGTCAAATCATGAAAGGTACACATTCGCGGCTAATTTCGCAAGAAGTCTAGAGGACAAAGAGCGCAGGCCGCTTGCAAAAGCGCAGTATCACCAACAGGAGAGGCATTCGCAACAAGCCGAAACACAAGCTAGCGGTACCAAGAATCCACAAAATGGGAAATCAGGGTATAATGGTTTTGTTGAAATATATGTAACAGGCAGAAGGAGGCGTGGCAGACCCCACAAAGTATATATATTCTTGATCAGGGCGACGAGCTGAGTCGATTTAGCCCTGTCCGTCTGTCTGTCCGTCCGTCCGTCCGTCTGTCCGTATGTATGAACGCGTCGATCTCAGAAGATATAAGAGCTAGAGACTTCAACTTTTTTTAAAAATGTCCGTATATATCGCGCGCATATTGAGTTTATCACTAAAAAACGATAACTCATTCCGATACTTTTTTATTGATAAATAACCTTATCGAAGATCACTTAAATAATTATATCTCCTACATCAAGCTAGAGTCTCCAAATTTAAAACGTATATAAAGATGTATTTTATACAATTTCGGTTTTTGTTAAAATTTACCCCCCACCCCTAAATCCACCCCCTCACCATCATCTTTGTAAAAGTCGTATATCAAATACTAGAGACTTGTGCTTCGGTATACACATACAATTAAACATCATGATTACGTTCTGCGTGCGTCTAGAAATCAAATTATTCAACAAATAAGTTCTCCGAATATTGCCAACACTGCAGCGCAAACAAAGCGCAAACGCCTGTATATGCGTGTGTTTGGGTATGCGTGTGTTTATTTGTATGTGTATGTGTGTGCGTGTATTTGTTTGTATGCGTGTGTGTGTGCTAACTATTATTGAAATATCAGTTGCTTGTAGGGTTCAGGGGATCTCGTAGCCGAGCAGTCTCGACTAGAGCTTTCTTACTTGTTTGTAGTTATTAAGTTTATATTTTGAAATCATTGTTTATATTTTTGTTGTAGGACGTAAGTTGATATTAGTTGATTATTATTAGGCAGTTAGTAGAATAAGCGTTAGTTTGTAAGGTAGCACTAAGTAGTTAATAATTAGATGTAAGTGTTGTAGCATTAAGTTCTAGGATATAAGCAAAGCTTCAAATAATTGAACGCGCGCGCGATCAGCAATGCAACCCTGCGGCTCGAAAGCTCGTCGTGGTGAGTTGCCGGTCGCGTCGTGAGAGCTGCAAAGGCGGCAGAAAAGGATCGAAAGCTGCGCGCTAATTTTAGTCAGCTTTGAGCTCTCGATGTGAGCAGACGCGTTCAAAAGGAAAAAGTAAAATTGCTTAGCAGATATAGAGGTTATAAGGCGAGAAGGTTAAAAAAGTAAGGATATGCACGTAGAGATGTTTGCGTATTTATTCGTCGTTAGTTTACTGTGTAATAAGCGAATGATTTATTGAATTATAAAGGTTTCGTCTTAGCCTAAATACATAAAGTTTACATAAAGAATTCTGTCGCTAAAAGCAGCGGCAGAATGGGAGTATATAGCATGTGGTATGTGTGTATATATGTTTGTATGTATATGCAGAAGGCATATACATTTTAGCGTTTAAGCTGAGGCGTAACAATGCTTACGTTGCAGATCCCACGCTGCAGGCCGGTCTATACATAAGTGACCGATCATATTACGGCACTTATGTATAGCTGTTAAAATATAAATAAAGCAACAAAGTGTTTCTATGTTGTGGGCATGATAATGTTCGGGCAAATGTAAAATCATATATTGTGTACACTACTATACTGTGAACATATGCTTATATGTATATCATACAACATACTTCACCTCCCCTTTTTAAAAAAATAACGTAATATAATGTAGTTATTTAAAAATAAAAAGAATTTGTTTTTATATATTTATATTTAAAAATAAAAAGAATTTGTTTTTATATATTTATAGCTATGTCGTATTCTTAAAACAAAATATTATACTTATTTTTTTTAATAATTTTTTGTAACATTCTTTTTTTTTTACATTTTTTGTGTATTAAATTTTTAATGAATTAAAATAATATGTTTGTTTTTTTTTTTTAATTTTTTTTTTTTTACAAAAAAAATACAATGTATTTTAAAAAAATGTTTTATTTTATTATTTTTTATATAAAAGAAATTCAATGTTTTCAAATTTTTTTGTTTTTGTTATTTTTGTTTCTTTCTTTTTCAACAAAAAAAAAATAAATTGATTTCATTGTTCAAGAGATGATGTCATTAATAAAATGAACATAATATGTTTTATATATATATATATATATATATATATATATATATCCTTAAATTTGTTGATCAGACCAATCTTATATCTTATCATTTTTTGAATTTATGAACTGTTCTTGTAATCACCTAAGACTCGTATGGACCTCATATGGACCTAATGTCTGTTTTGTGCTTTTGTTCTTTAAAAATTCGCACGTCTCATTAATTGTGGTATTATTACTTTGTTCCATGTCCGTAATGAACGTCTTCATTGGACCATGTTTTAGAACAAAAGTTTTTTTTTATATTGCTTTGGCAACATTTGTTGCACTTTTAATTGCAATCTCAAATAGTGTAATTATAATTGTATGTAAACAGTATCGCTTCTCGATCGTTATTAATTATTAGGGTCACCGGCTTGAGTAGCGCTACTCTAAAATATATTATTGCCCATATTATTGAAAGAATCAGTTGAAACTAGTTCAAAGATCTTTTGCACGGTGCCTCTTGTGTTGCTGATTATATATACACCGGCTTGTCATGCAAGCCTTTGGAAAATCTGACCTAAGTCAAGAATTCCATTGGAGTACAAAATCGCTAACATCAATTCTTGCTATAATTTCTTCATGTTTCTAAAGACATGTCGATTTGTTATATGCAAGGCCACTACTTTTCATATTTCGTCATTACAAATGACGTTGGGCTTAGAAGCGTTTGTTAAGAGATTGCAGAAGCAAATCTTCTCGAACATATCCTGCAGGAATTTTTCTGTTTACTTGCCTGGTAGTGACTTCAGGACTTTCATAAAATTTTGGTCTTGGCCAGTTGAGATTCTTAGTCGCCTTTTTCGACAAGCGTTCTCTCACTGTGGTTGTATTCTAAAGCCCCGCGACCACACGGGTGGGTCTTAGACTGGCTTTAGTTACATATTAAATCATAATTGTTTTGTATGTTGGATATTATTATATCCATTGTAGCTATTATGCCAAGATATTTTATGACGAAATAAATAATAAGTTCAGGGCTGAAATCGACAATATCGAGTCAGCAAGAACACAAAATTTCAAATGAAAAAGGATCAAAACAGAGTTGTGAAAATATAAATCAAATAAGACATAATTTTTTTGGTTTAAATTGGTATTTCTTGAATAGCTTTTCATACCTAATCGACCAACGCAGTGGTCTTCCTGGCTAATATTTGTATGGCTTTACGGGCCATGCTCTATACCGAGCAACGCAATCGTCGCTCAGTAGTACAATGCGGCGTAACAATGCTTACGTTGCAGATCCCACGCTGCAGGCCGGTCTATACATAAGTGACGGATCATATTACGGCACTTATGTATAGCTGTTAAAATATAAATAAAGCAACAAAGTGTTGCTATGTTGTGGGCATGATAATGTTCGGGCAAATGTAAAATCATATATTGTGTACACTACTATACTGTGAGCATATGCTTATATGTATATCATACAACATACTACAACTGATCAGTTTACTAGTTTACTAATCATAACTAACCACAATAACACTAATAGGTAGTTGGAACGAGGTCACGACCCGTTCGCCGGAAGGCCAAAACTCTGGCAGTAAAATCGCGCGGTCTTGAGTAACCGCCGGCGGCAACGCGGTCCTATAACGCGGTCCGATCCTAATGACCCCACTAACGCCCCACAGCACGCCTTCGCAGCCCCGAGTCCAGCAATCTTGTGCGCTTGATCGCGCCACTCGATTGCTGCCGCCCTCCCACGTGCAAACGCGTGGGCGTGGGCGTGGTCGGCGAGCTCACTTATAAATTTCTGGTAAGTTATAGCCCTGGGCAGACTGAAACTCTGACCCCGGCTAAAATAAAGTAACTTTACAAGTGGCGCCCGAGCAGGGACGCGGGGCTAGAGAGAGTGTGGTATACGGGCGGCGTAAAAACCCGCCGGCATACCCAAATAGAGGTGACGGGCAATAGGGGCGATTGTGTAGTTATTTGGCGGTTAATTTGAATATAGGCATAGGTGTGCGTGTAAAAGCAGCGAAAATCGAGAACATTCGTGGTAAAGTGCAAAAAATTAAAAAGTGAAGACACCCTACGACGGCCGCGGGGTCGGGGGGTCAGAAATTTCCGGAAGCGTAAAGCGAAAAAAACGGGATTAGAAAACCGTTACGGCACCGAAAAGTACAGTGCGTGCGAAAATATATTACGCAGAAGCGTAAGCCGAAGACGCATATGCATAAGCATGTGCACGCGCGGGGGCAGCATAACGAAGGTCGCCGAAATCTAGCGAAAGAAGAAAAGAGTGAGCAAAGATAAATGGTAAGAACAGAGCGGGTGTATGCGCCCACTCCGAGAGTAAGTAACGAAAAAACAGGGTATAACAAGAAAGAAAGCTCTAGTCGAGACTGCTCGACTACGAGATCCCCTGAACCCTACAAGCAACTGATATTTCAATAATAATTAGAAAACACACACGCACACACACACACTCGCATATACAGGCGATTGCGCTTGGGTTGCATTGCAATGTTGGCAATATAATGATAACTTATTTGTTGAATAATTTAATTTCTAGACGTACGATCATCATGAAACTTTCAGAACGTAATCATGATCTTAAAATGTATGTGTATACCGAAGCACAAGTCTCTAGTATTTGATATACGACTTTTACAAAGATGATGGTGAGGGGGTGGATTTAGGGGTGGGGGGTAAATTTTAACAAAAACCGAAATTGTATAAAATACATCTTTATATACATTTTAAATTTGGAGACTCTAGCTTGAAAGATGTAGGAGATATAATTCGTTAAGTGATCTTCGATAAGATTTTTTATCGATAAAAAAGTATCGGAATGAGTTATCGTTTTTTAGTGATAAACTCGATATGCGCGCTGTATTTACGGACATTTAAAAAAAAAGTCTCTAGCTCTTATATCTTCTGAAATCGACGCGTTCAAACATACGGACGGACGGACGGACGGACAGACAGACAGACGGACAGGGCTAAATCGACTCAGCTTGTCGCCCTGATCAAGAATATATATACTTTGTGGGGTCTGCCACGCCTCCTTCTGCCTGTTACATACTTTTAACAAAACCATTATACCCTGATTTCCCATTTTCAATGGGTTCAGGGTATAAAAAGAGAGGTATTATGATTGCAGCAAGAAACCTAAAGCTGAATCTAAAAGTGGTCTAAAATAAAGCGAAATAAAAGTATCATTGACAGACATTATAATTGCAGCGAGAAATTAATAATTGAATTTGAAAGTGGTTACGAGTGAATATACCCGGTAATAGGAAAGTGAAATAGTGAAGTGTATATATTTATGTGCGCATAGGGGAGTGTACATATGGATATATATATATGTGCATGTGAGACACTCAGTTAAGAGGGTGTGAACGGCGGAGTGTATATACATATGTATGTGCGCGGGTGCATGCGTGCGTATATATGTATATACATAAGTAGCGCTCAGTTAAAAGAGAGTGAACAGTGAAGAGTACTATGCGCGCATAGGCAAGGGTACATATGTGTATATGTATGTGAGAGAATAAGTTGAGAGAGAGAGAGAGAGAGAGCAATCGGTCAAGCTAGAGCTGGGAAACCATCGATGCAACCATCGATTTTATCGATGGACTTTAATTTTTATGATATATCGATGGACTTTTGTCGATATCGATATATCGCCGCTTTGAGTAACAAATCAAACAAATTTTCTTTTGTAACAAAATAATATTTATTTTTTGCGTGCTTGATCTATTTTTTGAAAATTTAATAAATAGTTGACAAGCATAGCATACGGACATTGTTAAACATTGGTAGTTCCTCTTCAACATGGACAAGAAAAAAATGTCAATCAATTGATTTTTTTGAACAAAAATGAATGGCTGTTCCCTGAAAACAATGAGACTAATTAATATTTTAGTATTATTTTACTTTAGTAAATATTGAATATTTACTATATCTTTATTAATTTGTTATATTTTTATTTTTTAATTTGTCGGTAAGAAAGAAAATGGATCTCTTTTATATTTAAGTTATCTTTAAAATCGTTATGTTGAATTTGTGTTATGTTTTGGAAATGAAAATTTAATGAATTTAACTTTTATATTTTCTCTATATTTGTCTATATTCCTTATTCTTATTATGTAAATATGTGCAATGAAAAGTTTTAAATTACAAGTGCATTATTTACATTTATTTCTATTATGAAAAGTACGACTTTTATACAAAAAAAGTTTAAAACTTAAAAGGAAAAATTTTTCGATGGAACCATCGATATAATCGATTATTTTTTCCATCGATGGAGCCGTCCATCGATGGTTTCCCAGCTCTAGGTCAAGCGTATGTGTGTAATTATGCGCATATGACGCTAGGCGATTCTCTCTAATGCGCATGTGACATGAGGCGATTTTGATCGTGGGAGTGGACAATAGGCCGAGATCAGTGATAAAATAAAATAAAATAAAATAAAATAAAAATGAGACGATATGAAATGAAGTGAAGAGAAATTAAAGCAAAGAAAATTGAAGTGGAGTCTAGCAGAGTAAAAGCGGAGTAATAAAAGCGGAAGATCGTCGCGACGGTGATGGTCGGGGATCAAAGGATGACCGCCAAGATCGACGAAGAAGAGAAAAGCAGCAGCGGTTTTAAAGAGCGAGGCCAGAGGTGTCACGCGAAGCTGCGACGTCGCAGGGTGGACCCGAGGAGCGGCCGCCGGAGTTTAGATCGGTCGAGTTGGAGAAGGAACGTGAGGAGGCGGCCCATCGACAAGAGAAGCATCAAGATGAAGGACGACAAGCCTTTGAGGCAGAGTTACTACCCTAAGAGTCCGGCTAAAAAAATTGATCGACGAACAAGTGGACGAGCTACTTCAAGCTGGGGTCATTAAGCTGTCGAAGAGCCCACACAGCGCACCCATAGCCTTAGTAAAGAAGAAGACTGCGGGGTGGCGCATGTGCGTAGATTATCGATAGCTCAATGCCCAATCGATCCCAGATGCATACCCTGTTCAGAGGATCTTCCACATTTTGGAGAGGTTGCGACACGCACGTTTCATATCGATGCTGGATCTAAAGAGCGGTTACTGGCAGATCCCAATGGCGGCGGATAGTAGGGAATATACGGCGTGCACTGTGCCAGGCACCCTGGCCCGGAGGGATAACGCTCCCTGCCGCCGTCCCACCCCAGTGACGGGGATCCATCGTCCATCTCTCCAGCCGGGGTTTCTTCCTTCTCGCTCGCCGTCCATGGTGTCGGAGTCGCCCATCTCGACGAGGCTCTGTCTTCCGCACATTTCTGTGCAAACGACTCCGGGCTGTCCGGTGGGCGGGGAGGAGATGGCGGCTCCCCCACGAGTGGTGGCGTTGTTGTGTACTTGGACTGTATCAGCTGTATAAGGCTGTCCATCCGGGTTGCCACGTTCACTGTTGAGCGGAGGACCGTGTGCACGCGCCGGGGTGGCGCCCGTTCCTCTTAGCGGCGGTAGTACTCCCTACCGAGCCTCGGGTCCCTTTGTCGACTCCGCGCCTCTTCCCGGGAGAACGGCTCCATGCTGTCGCTGCTTGTGTCCTCGACTCGGACCGAGCCCTCGTCATCGCTGCTGATCTCGATGACTTCCTCCATATTTTGCTTCCCTGTAAGCTCGGATTTTTTTTTTTTGGTCTTCTGTTTTTGTTCGTGTTAATGACCGAAATGGCCCTCTAACTACTGCGTTAGTGTTAGCATTAATAGGGGGTCTCTACGGGGAAGTTAGTGGTTTGCGAGACGTATAGACCTATCAAGGCCTTTTGTCGTCATTGCCGGGGACAGCGGGGTTCTCTCCTCGTTCCCCGTTTCCGGGATCATGTCAATTTCCTCATCTCCCTTATGAAATGGCTTCAACTGTGCAATGTTGGCAACCCTTCTCTTGCGTTCGCCCTCCCTCGTTAGGCGCACCACGTTGTGGGATAGGAACTTAACGACCTTGTAAGGGCGAATACTTCCACCGCGTTCGACAGTTGGTGTTGTCGCAACAGAACCGCCGAGCCCACCGTTGGCCTACAGTCACGCCGTCGTAAGTTGTAGTGTCTGCCTTGATATTTTGATGCTCGCTGCAAGTTACTGCGCACTATGTCGGAAACTCTCTCATTTTAACTTCTTTGGCCTTGGGCTGGGTCTCTCTAGTCGCCGAACCGGGAGTGACTTCATCGTACAAAGCGGCGGGTAGGCGTGGTTCCCGCCCTAACATCAGAAATGCTGGAGTGAAGCCCGTGGAGTCGGCCACGCTCGAATTGACTGCCAGCGTTATCTCCGGCAACAGCTCGTCACATGAGCTCTAATGACCTTCGATATACTGAGCTATCATTGTCTTCACCGTGCGATTCGTTCTCTCCGTCGGGTTCTCCTGCGGCGAATAAGGCGCTGTGTACTGAAGTGTCACCCCCAAGGATTCCATGAACGCCTTGAAACTTCTGCTTGCAAATTTGTTCGCCGTTGTCGCAAACGAATGTCCTGGGCATTCCAAATCTGCTGAGTATACTTTCCCGGAACGCCAGTTGCAGCAGAGTGGTAGTGGCTCTCCTCAATGGCACCAGCCACCAATGGAACACCAACAACATTGTGTTCCCACGCTTGGCTTGGAACGAGGCAAAGGAAGTCTGCGCACAAGACCGTCATTGTCTCCGCCACCTGCCTGATGAGCATATGTCCGGCCGGCTTTTGTTGCACGCATTTGAATCTTTGGCACGTTTCGCTACCGTTTTCCTCACTTCTTGATGTCCGGCCATGGGAGCGTCGTGACACTCCCTCATCACTCTGCCCCTCAAACTGCTTGGGACGCAGAGCTTCCATGGGATAAAATCCTCCTCGTCTATAATTACGATATAACTACCCGTTCTCCTCCACGTAATCCTGACACTTCTCAGGCTCCTTTACGATCCTTTCACGCATCCTTTTTATCCACCCGCAAGGAGATTTTCTTCCACGGCCTGCTTGCAACTGTCTATGGGCTGCCGGGACAGTGCGTCGGCCCCCACATTCAATTTCCCACGGCGATAGCGCACGTCGAACTGAAATTGCTGCAACTCTAACGCCCAACGAGCGATCCGGCCCGTGGGACTTTCTATGGAGTTGAGCCATTTCAGCGCTAGGTGACATTTTCGAACCTGTAGCCCTCCAGGTAACATCGCATCTTTCGCCCTTCTCCGTGGCCGAGTAGTTTAGCTCCGCCTTCAGTAACTTTCGACTGGCGTATGCTATTACCTGCCCTGCCGGTACCGAGCTGAGTGTGGAGGTGATCCAGCTGCTGAGGCGGGAGGTGGAGACACGGAGACGGCGGCACAGAAGGACCCGCTTCCGGGTCGCGGCGGGGGAACAGGCCTATACGGTGACCGTCAACTTATCGGGGGCGTAATAATTTCCCTGTTGAAGTAAGGGGGGGGGGGGGGGGGGGGTGTAAGGTGGAATTTTCTTGCCCACCTTACATGTTTGTAGGTAATAAGTAAAGATATTGAAATGAAATAGATTTTTTTGTTATGAATAGGATTAGAATAGGATTTGAGGCATAGTTTGCGCTTTGTAGCGATTAAGGATTAAAGCTTTATAACCTCTATATCTGCTAAGCAATTTTACTTTTTTCTTTTGAGCGCTTAAGGATTGTAGCGATTAAGCGTTCAAAAGAAAGAAGTAAAATTGCTTAGCAGATATAGAGGTTACAAGGCGACGAGGTTAAAAAAGTAAGGATATGCACGTAGAGATGTTTGCGTATTTATTCGTCGTTAGTTTACTGATCAGTTTACTAGTTTACTAATCATAACTAACCACAATAACACTAATAGGTAGTTGGGACGAGGTCACGACCCGTTCGCCGGAAGGTCAAAACTCTGGCAGTAAAATCGCGCGGTCTTGAGTAAACGCCGGCGGCAACGCGGTCTACCGATCCTAATGACCCCACTAACGCCCCACAGCACGCCTTCGCAGCCCCGACCCCCGCAATCTAGAGTGCGCTTGATCGCGCCACTCGATTGCTGCCGCCCTCCCGCGTGCAAACGCGTGGGCGTGGGCGTGGTCGGCGAGCTCAGGCGTGGTCGGTCAACCTATAAAATATACAACTTTTACAAAGATGAGGGTGACGGGGTGGACTTAGGGGTGGCGGGGTAAGTTTTAACAAAAACCGAAATTGTGTAAAATACATTTTAATATACATTTTGAATTTGGAGACTCAAGCTTGAAAGGTGCGGGAGACATAATTTTGTAAATGATCTTCGATAAGGTTTTTTATCGATAAAAAAGTATTGGAATGAGTTATCGTTTTTAGTGATAAACTTGATATGCGCGCGCTATATACGGACATTTAAAAAAAAAAGTTGAAGTCTCTAGCTCTTATATCTTCTGAGATCGACGCGTTCATACATACGGACGGACGGACAGACGGACGGACAGACAGACGGACAGGGCCGAATCTACTCAGCTTGTCGCCCTGATCAAGAATATATATACTTTGTGGGGTCTGCCAGACCTCCTTCTGCCTGTTACATACTTTTGACAAAACCATTACAACCTGATTTCCCATTTTCAATGGGTTCAGGGTATAATGATGTAGATAATTATAATTGTGCTATAATTTAATAAGCATCTTCTACATAACTGGTGTCCTTACAGATACTTTATACCTGCCTGCCCTTTACATTACACAATATTAAATAAAGTATTCTCTACATTACGTTGAGTATTATTACTGCAGCGTATTATTAATCGATATTTGGTCGATATTCAATTCTAAATCATTATAATTTTGTAAAGATTAAATAAATTAGGCAATAGCCTTTAACATGGTGAATATTAGATGTTTTAGCTTTTGGGCTTAACTGTTAATAATATTAGTACATGGGGCATGGGGTATAAAAGTGAAAATTAGAGTCACATACTTGTTAAAGATGGATCACGTAAAGAACAATTGCATAGATTAATTTCCATTTCATTTCGGATTTGAGATAAACAAGCGGAAAAACTGAAATTAGATAAGTTATTCAATAATAGTTTGTAGAAACGAAGTATTACTATTTGATAAGCCTAGAAAGGACAGGGCTAAATCGACTCAGCTCGTCACCTTGATCAGGAATATATATACTTTGCAAGGTCTATCACGCCTCCTTCTGCTTGTTAAATACATTTTAACAAAACCCTTATTCCTTGATTTCCCATTGTCAATGGGTTCAGGGTGTAACAAGGAAGAAGGCTCTAGTCGAGGCTGCTCGACTGGGAGATACTCTGAGTTTTATTTGTTGAATAATTTAATTTATTTCAGAACGTAATCATAATGTTTAAATGAATGTAAATAAATATTATTGCCTTTGGAAGTTGATAAAAAAAAAAATAATTTTTTATATTGTGAACTTAGTGTTCTTTTATTAAACTCCAAAATCGAACTGATTACAGGATATGATCTTATGCTACAAGTCAGCTAATTCTTATACTAGAGCTTCCCTCATTAAAGCTCAAAGCTCAAAAGCTCCCAAGCTTGGCCTACGTCATTTTATATCGAAATTGTGAAATTAAGAATTGTTTACATTAAAGCTGGGCTGCTGTCTCAAAGAGCTCATGGAAACAGCGCAGGTAAATCTTATGTTTACATTGAGGCCAATCTGCTTACTTTGTGCCTCTTGCCTGAGCAGCGGGGTGATAGGAGTTATCGAGATAAGTGCCTGTAAGCCAGGTGTTATTAACGCAATTTTTTCCTGATATTAAAATAGCACCATCTGTAATTATTTCTATTGGGTTATTTTTATACTCTTTCACGAAAGTGAAATGAGTATATTGGTTTTGTCCAATGCACTATGGGAAAAAATTACGATATTTAGGCATTGATCAATTTTTGTTGTTGTCTCAAACCGCCAAACAAATATTTTCTCCAATTTTAAATTCATTAGATAGAATGAAAATATTTTTGTTGAATTTTTAGTGACTACCCCTATTATTTGATAATTTTACAAAGTCAGCTGATTCTAAGTTGCATTGCAACGTGAAAAAGCGCGCCAAAAAAGTTAAAAAAAGTTAATATGGAAAAAGTTAATAAGGGTATGTATAATGACTGCCCGTAGTGATTTTGTATACTTGTGTTTTTGTGTAACTGTGCAATGTGTTGTTCATGTGTATTTTTAGCTTAACCCTAACAAATATGTTTGTGTTCTGTGGAGTATAACGTTAACCGTCCTCCCTAGGCCTCGGCAGTTTAAACTAAGGGTAATTAACTAAACCTTATACTATAAGGACCAAACAATAACTTTTGCCCGTTTTTGCCCCTTTTCCCGGAAATTGACATGTTGTAGTTGCTCTTAAGCTTAGACGCTCAGTGCTGCTGGAAATTTGAAGATGCAACAACCGCCAAAAAAATACTGCTAGGATAGCTTTTTCTAATACCATTATGAAATTATAAACACACTTTCGAGCTTTACATGAAATTGTATGATTGGTATGTCCCCGACAGTACACGGATACCAAATAATAAAGAAATGCATAGTTCCTGTCGGAATGCTTGGCGAGAACGCATCTGACGCCAGAAATAAAATATACAAGAATGACAGAAGATCTCATGCAAGAAAATGCAGAAGATTGAATAACATAACCGATGTTTTCAACAGAGCATTAGACTCATCGGATCTATTATCAAGCCTTCTTAAAGGAATATTCCGAATGAAGTCGTTGCACTATTTGAATCCCCCGATCATATTTTGAAAAATCATGAAGGTGATTCAAGTGACGAATGGACAGAAGGCGAGGATTGCATTTGATATTGAATTAGAAGAAGAATGTGACTAATTTTAGTTATAAATAAAAAACATGATATTATTAATATTTAATTTGATAATATTTATTTGATAATATTTATTTAGGAAACATAATATAAAAACAAGTAAGAAAGCTCTAGTCGAGACTGCTCGACTACGAGATCCCCTAAACCCAACCAACTGATATTTCAACAATAATTAGCACACACACACGTACACACAAACACACACGCATACAAACAAGCACAAGCACACACACACTCACCTATACAGGCGATTGCGCTGCAGTGTTGGCAAATTTATGAGAATTTATATATTGAATAATTTAATTTCTAGACGTACGATCGTAATGAAACTTTCAGAACGTAATCATAATGTTGAAATGTATGAAATGTATGTATGAAGCACAAGTCTCTAGTATTTGATATACGACTCTTACAAAGATGAAGGTGAGGGGGTGGATATAGGGGCTGGGGGTTAACAAAAACCGACATTGTATAAAATGCGTCTTAATATACATTTTAAATTTGACTCTAGCTTGAAAGATGTGGAAGATATAATTTTTTAACTGATTTTCGATAAGGTTGAGTTATCGATTTTTAAAGATAAACTCGATATGCGCGCGCTATGTACGGACATTTTTAAAAAATTTGAAGTCTCTAGCTCTTATATCTTCTGAAATCGATGCGTTCAAGCATACGGACAGACGAACGGACGGACAGACAGACGGACATGGGCTAAATCGACTCGGCTCATCGCCCTGATCAAGAATATATATACTTTGTGGGGTCTGCCACGCCTCCTTCTGCCTGTTACATACATTTTAACAGAACCATTATTCCCTGATTCCCCATTTTAAATGGGTTCAGGGTATAATAAAAATAATATTAAAAGAACTGTCAAATTCTTCAAGGAAAAAAATTATAGGGGTCAAATCAGGGATTTGGGATTTTTTCCCAAAGTACTCTGGTTTTAATCTCTTTGGTAAATAGCTGCTTACTTAATTTCTTGTCGATTTGTGCAAGATGTGCCAAAACAACAGAAACAGAAAAATCTTCACATCTCCATTTGGTCAACAACGAAGTGACTAAACGACTGCTGTAAACGCATAAGTTTTCACCCTCCTTGGGAACGCTCGACTAAGCGACATAACGAGATCACTACCTTGTAGAGGATTATCTGCAATAATTAAGCCCAACCGTCGTGCGCCAAGAGAAGGCATCTGCATTAGGTGTATCTCGACTAAATTTTGCCAGACAAACTTGTTTTGCATTAGCTTGTGCCCGCAATGGAGTATTTAACATTGTGACCATTTACTTGAGATCTCTGATTTGCTTCTCTAAATTGGCGCAACGTGAGACAGCATTAGTGTTAGGCCGAAGTCGGGTGTTCGTTATCATATTCGTAGTTAACTCATCACTCATTTCATCATGGAATAGTCGTCACTTTTCTATCAGCTCTTGCCGACATATTCTTCTTAACGCTGGAGCTGAGACATAAAAATAGCAAAATCGGCTTTAAACAAGTAAGAAAGCTCTAGTCGAGACTGCTCGACTACGAGATCCCCTGAACCCTTCGAGCAACTGATATTTCAAGATTAATTCGCACATACACACGCACACACACACACACACACGCATACAAACAAACACACGCATATATAGGCGATTGCGCTTGGGTTGCGCTGCAGTCTTGGCAGTACTATGAGAACTTATTTGTGGAATAATTTAATTTCTAGACGTACGATCGTAATGAATCTTTCAGAACGTAATCATGATGTATAAATGTATGTGTATACCGAAGCACAAGTCTCTAGTATTTGATATACGACTTCTACAAAGATGATGGTGAGGGGGTGGATATAGGGGCGGGGGGTAAATTTTAACAAAAACCGAAATTGTATAAAATACAATAATATATATTTAATACGTCTTAATATATATTTAAAATTTTGACACTCTAGCTATAATGATGTAGGAGATATAATTTTTTAACTGACTTTCGATAAGGTTTTTTATCGATAAAAAAATATCGGAATGAGTTATCGTTTTTTAGTGATGAACTCGATATGCGCGCGATATATACGGACATTTTAAAAAAAAGTTGAAGTCTCCAGCTCTTATATCTTCTGAGATCGACGCGTTCATACATACGGACAGACGGACGGACGGACGGACAGACAGACAGACGGACAGGGCCAAATCGACTCAGCTCGTCACCCTGATCAAGAATATATATACTTTGTGGGGTCTGCCACGCCTCCTTCTGCCTGTTACATACACTTCAACAAAACCATTATACCCTGATTTCCCATTTTCAATGGGTTCAGGGTATAACAAGTAAGAAAACTCTAGTCGAGAGCGCTCGACTAGATACTACCCTGAACCAAACTAATAGAAAAGCACATTTAGTATGGTTCAAATTTCAATTTCGATGTATTTAAAAATATAAATGAAATAGAAAACTCATTTAATTAAATATATAAAAATTTTGAAACAATTAACAAACATAATTACGACACGCTCTAGGTTTGAGTTTGAACCCGAGACCTCGTGATCAAGCGCCGCGCTTTCTACCTTGACGCCACCCTCCCGTTCTAATTCTCGATGTCAAAACAGAAATAGATTCACTTCTACAACGCCACCTACCAAATCTAAGTCAAACTTACTGCCTTACTTACCTCTTCTTATAGAGAAGGGAAAACTCTCGATTATTACTATCGATAAAGACTATCGTTAAACTAACTATAACATAGGCTGTGGTTTGAACCGCCACAGCTACTCCCCTCCTCAGTAATGTGTTGAAATTATTTATGAGATTTAACACATTGATTTTTATACCCTGAACCCATTGAAAATGGGAAATCAGGGTATAATGGTTTTGTTGAAATGTATGTAACAGGCAGAAGGAGGCGTGGCAGACCCCACAAAGTATATATATTCTTAATCAGCACGACGAGCTGAGTCGATTTAGCCCTGTTCGTCTGTCTGTCTGTCTGTCCGTCCGTCCGTCCGTCCGTCTGTCCGTATGTATGAACGCGTCGATCTCAGAAGATATAAGAGCTGGAGACTTCAACTTTTTTTAAAATGTCCGTATATATCGCGCGCATATCGATTTTATCACTAAAAAACGATAACTCATTCCGATATTTTTTTATCGATAAAAACCTTAATCGAAAGTCAGTTAAAAAATTATATTCCCTACATCATTATAGCTAGAGTGTCCAAATTTTAAATTTTTGTTAAAATTTACCTCCCACCCCTAAATCCACCCCCTCACCATCATCTTTGTAGAAGTCGTATATCAAATACTAGAGACTTGTGCTTCGGTATACACATACATTTATACATCATGATTACGTTCTGAAAGATTCATTACGATCGTACGTCTAGAAATTAAATTATTCAACAAATAAGTTCTCATAATATTGCCAACTCTGCAGCGCAACCCAAGCGCAATAGGTTATAAATTTATATCTCCTACATTTTTAGAGCTATAGTCTCCAAATTTTAAAAATATATTCGAATGCATTTTATACAATTTCGGTTTTTGTTATCTTTTGGATACCGGCTCCAAATTCACCAGAATCCCCAGTGAAGTTCAGATGCTAGTATAGCTAATTGTGAATGATTTGACATGTTTTTTTTTTAAATGCCAAATATTCAATAGAATATGTAGATCATATGCTGAAAGTTTCATTAAATTCGGTTTAGTCAATCGACGTTAAAAAATAACAAAATGTTTGGCCAATTAACAAACGCACGTGCTGCAGCAACAGCAGTTTTCCAATACGTGTGCACACATACATTCAAACATCTTCTAGCACATTCTTAGAATCACATCAGCAGTTAGTTTCGTTTAGTTCTGCTAGATGGCGTTGCATCAGTGAATCTATTTCAGTTTTGACATTGAAAATAAGAACAGAGGAGTGGCGTTATGGTTAGAGGGCGCGGCGCACGATCACGAGGTCTCTGGTTCAAATCTTGCTGGGCGTATTGTAGTTTTCTTTTAATTGCTTCAAAATTTTTATATATTTGATTAAATTTCTCTCATATTTTTTCAAAAATCGAAATTGAAATTTTAACCTATACTATACTATATATACTATATGTACGTTTTTATTAGTTTGGTTGTTCTTGCACATTCTTCGCACATTCTTCACAGTCACATCAGCAGTCAGTTTGACTTAGATTTGGTAGATGGCGCTGTAGCAGTGAATCTATTTCAGTTTTGACATTGAAAATCTGAACGGAAGGGTGGCGTCAAGGTAGAAAGCGCGGCGCTTGATCAAGAGGTCTCGGGTTCAACACCAGAGCGTGTCGTAATTCTTTTTTTTTTTTAATTGTTTCAAAATTTTTATATATTTAATTAAATGAGTTTTCTATTTCATTTATATTTTTAAATACATCGAAATTGAAATTTGAACCATACTTAATGTGCTTTTCTATTAGTTTGGTTCAGGGTAGTATCTAGTCGAGCGCTCTCGACTAGAGTTTTCTTACTTGTTATACCCTGAACCCATTGAAAATGGGAAATCAGGGTATAATGGTTTTGTTGAAGTGTATGTAACAGGCAGAAGGAGGCGTGGCAGACCCCACAAAGTATATATATTCTTGATCAGGGTGACGAGCTGAGTCGATTTGGCCCTGTCCGTCTGTCTGTCTGTCCGTCCGTCCGTCCGTCTGTCCGTATGTATGAACGCGTCGATCTCAGAAAATATAAGAGCTGGAGACTTCAACTTTTTTTTTAAATGTCCGTATATATCGCGCGCATATCGAGTTCATCACTAAAAAACGATAACTCATTCCGATATTTTTTTATCGATAAAAAACCTTATCGAAAGTCAGTTAAAAAATTATATCTCCTACATCATTATTAAGACGTATTAAATATATATTATTGTATTTTATACAATTTCGGTTTTTGTTAAAATTTACCCCCCGCCCCTATATCCACCCCCTCACCATCATCTTTGTAGAAGTCGTATATCAAATACTAGAGACTTGTGCTTCGGTATACACATACATTTATACATCATGATTACGTTCTGAAAGATTCATTACGATCGTACGGCTAGAAATTAAATTATTCCACAAATAAGTTCTCATAATATTGCCAACACTGCAGCGCAAACCAAGCGCAATCGCCTGTATGTATGTGTGTGTGTGTGTGTTTTTTATTTTTTATATTCGTTTATTAACAGTTTTTATAATTATACAGGTGCAAGTTGCGTGGTGGCTAGGATAGTGCGCGATGCTTGCGGGACGGCCGTAAAGCATTGCTTCGCAAGCACTGTGCGCTACCTTAGCATGGGACAGCTCGACCCATCATTCGCTCGACTCTGCGGAGCTCCATCATTACTGTGGCCGCGAAGGTGCTTGTTAGTTCCCAAGCTTCCTCCGATTCCAGCATGGTGTTGACAATGTTGTCCGCTCTGATGGAGCGGCCCACTGCCTCTTCGAGACGACGCCTCTCCTCCAGGAACCGTCCACATTCGAAAAGAATGTGGTTGGCGTCTTCCACGCGCCCTCGTTCGCACCAGGGGCACTCGTCAGATTCCTCGTGGCCAAAGCGCTTCAAATAGCTCCGAAAGCATCCATGTCCCGAGAGGATCTGCGTAAGGTAGAAGTTTACCTCGCCGTGCTTGCGGTTGACCCATGGTTCAAGCTCCGGGATGAGCTTGTGCGTCCACCGCCCTTTAGCTGAGCTATTCCACTTTCTTTGCCATCGTGCAATTCTGTTCGCCCTGATAGCGTTGGGTCGCGCAGGCGCGTGCGAATTTCGCTCCACGGCTTCGGCGACCAAGTACTCCAGTGGTACCATACCAGCTATGACGAGCGCCGCGTCATCGGAGATAGTCCTGAAAGCGCAGTTGACTCTGATTGCGCTCAGTCTGTAGACCGCGCAAATGCCCCGGCTGTAGCTCGGCGTTGCCATCGCTCTTGCCCATATGGGCGCAGCATAGAGGATGACGGACCTAATGACGCTCATTAGAAGGAGACGTCGTTGCTGTTTAGGTCCCCGCGTGTTAAGCATAATTCTCGAGAGAGCTCTACAAGAATCATCTGCTTTTTTTTGCACATACTCTAAGTGCTCGCGGAAAGTTAATCTTGTCTCTATCATGACACCAAGATACTTTATCGCCCTCTTTGACGCAATGGTGACGATGCTGACTAGGACAACTTCAGTTTTGTGTGCCGCTAGCTCGAGCCCAGCTCCAGTCAACCAGCTTCGTATGCGATTGATACTTTCGCTGCACATATCCTCTGTATCTTTGAGCTCCTTTCCTATGGCTACGACAGCTACATCATCAGCAAAGCCGATGGTGTGCGCACCTGTTGGTAGTTCCAAGAGCAGTACGCCGTCGTACATGATATTCCATAGGAGAGGCCCCAGCACTGAGCCTTGGGGTACTCCAGCTGACACTGTTTGAGTTTGGGGACCCTCACTCGTATTGTATACCAGTGTTCTTCCTCTGAAGTAACTCTTTATTGTTTCTTTAAGATATTTAGGGATATTATATTGTGACAGCGCATTCAGTATCATATCCCAACTAGCTGTATTGAAGGCATTCTTTACGTCCAGGGTCGCAATAATGCAGTATTGCTTCGTCCCATGCTTCCATCTTGTGCCATGAATGGCGGAGGTGGCCAGACCAACAACTTTGTTTAGCGCATTCGTTGTTGACCGGGCCTTCCGGAATCCAAATTGGTTTGGTGACAGGCCTCCGGCGCTAGTAATCGCAGTCTCCAGTCTGGAGCAGATCAATTTCTCAAACACCTTTCCCATGGTGTCTAAGAGGCAGATCGGTCTGTATGAAGATGGCTCATCTGGTGGTTTGCCAGCCTTGGGTAGCAACACCAGGTTCTGGACTTTCCATTTTGCCGGGAACGTCTCTTGTATTAAACATTCGTTGAATAATTCAGCGAACGTATTAGGGTGCAAGGCGAGGGCTAGCTTTAGCGCACGATTTGGGATCCCATCCGGGCCTGGAGCAGTGTTGGTTCTAAGACCCCGGAGAGTTAATATAATTTCTTCCTCTGTGACTAAAACAATTTCAGTGCTCATTGAGCCCTGATCAGCAGACTCGGACCGAAGGGCGTGAATGGAGCTTAAACTTTCTGGAAAGAGCGTTTCCACAATCGATTTAAGCTCCAGACGATCCGTAGGCTGCAAGCGCGTGTGTGTGTGTGTGTGTGCGTGTGTATGTGCGCATTATTATTGATATATCAGTTGCTCGAAGGGCTCAGGGGATCTCGTAGTCGAGCAGTCTCGACTAGAGCTTTCTTACTTTTTTGAATATGTTCGAAGAGGTTTAACTGGCATGTCAGGGTCTATGATGCAAAATGCTGGTTTGAGTCTCTCGACCGATATATTATGTGTAGTTCCGTTAACGTTAATAGCGAAAAGCCGATCATTGATCCGTTCCTTTATTTCATGTGGGCCTGTGTAAGGAGGCTCAAGCGGTTGTCTGACGTGGTCGCTTCGTAGAAATACATGGCTGCATGAATATAAGTTTTTGTGTATAAAGGCTGATTTGTTCGTATGATGTATTACAGGTGACGGTCGAACTTGTCAAATATAGTCACGGAATTTGTTTATAAATTGTGTTGGATCATATGGTTCATCATTGTGGGTGAAAAATTCTCCCGGAAGGCGTAAATCCGTGCCATATAGCATTTCGGCAGCAGATGAATTGATATCTTCTTTAAAACAAGTGCGGAGTCCCAAGAGTACAGTTGGTAAGATTTCTAACCAAGGAGTTCGTCGATTGCACATCAAAGCTGCTTTAAGTGAGCGATGCCAGCGTTCTATCATTCCGTTGGATGCGGGATGATATGGAGATGTGCGAATTCGTTGTGCTCCTATCATGTTTGTCAGCGATAGAAATAGAGATGATTCGAACTGTGTTCCTTGGTCCGTTAATATTGTTTTTGGGGCTCCGAACCGGGCAATCCATGATCTGAAAAATGCTGTTGCGACTGTGTCAGCAGTCATGTCTTTGATCGGAGCTATTTCTGGCCAACGAGTGAATCTGTCGATCATGGTGAGGCAGTATTTGTACCCTTTATATTCCGGAACGTGAACGGAACGTGCTCAAATCGTTTGTCCACCTGCCGAAAGTGTTCCGGTACGAGTTGATTGTTTCGTTGGATTTTTGATCGTTGGCAGTCATTACATTCATTTACCCATTGATTGATATCACGCCGCATTGATGGCCAGACATATTTTTTTGAAATTTGTTTAATGCTTGCTCTTTTACCAGGATGCGAAAGGAGATGAATAGATGAAAAAATTTGTTTGCGGAGTGACTTTGGTATGTACGGTCGAGTTTCCGATGTTTGAATATCGCAGTAAACTTCTAAGTCTGTTGGAAATTTTACTTTTTGTAATTTTAGTGATGTACTCCCTTGGAGTAGCTGTTCTAATTCATTGTCATTTTGTTGCAGTTCTTGGATTAAACGAAGAGGTACAGTTTCTGGCATATTTATTTGATTGATGCGTGACAAAGTATCTGCCACAATATTGTTCGAGCCAGATACGTGTACAATGTTGGTGGTAAATTGTGCAATATAATTAAGATGACGTATTTGCATTGGAGATGCTTTGTCTAACTTTTGCTGGAAAGCGTAAATTAAGGGTTTGTGATCAGTTTGTATTACGAAATCCCGACCCTCTAGTATGTGTTTGAAATGTTTAATGGACAAATAAATTGCCAGAAGTTCTTTGTCATACGCACTGTATTTTTGTTGAGCATTTTTTAGTTTGGTTGAAAAAAAACCAATTGAATTCATTTGATTGTTTACAATCTGTTGAAGATGTGCTCCTACGGCAATGTCTGATGCATCTGTAGATAATACAAAGGGACAACCTGGCGCAATGAAGTTCAAAAGCGTGCTGGAGACAAGAGTTGACTTGCAAGTTGAAAAAGCTTTTTCTAGTTCTGGTGTCCATTTAACGGGTGTACGATCATTCTTCTTTGATTCTTTGCATTGCCCTGTAAGAAGTGCTTGTGAATCTGAGGCAGATGGTATGAATTTCCGAAAATAGTTCAGTGCGCCAAGAAATCTACGTAACTCCATTATGTTGTTGGGTTTCGGGTAATTTTGTATGGCTTCTACTCTGTCTTTAGGTGGTGTCATGCCATTAACAGTGATGTTGTAGCCCAAAAATGTAAGTTCTTCTTTGCCAAATTCACATTTAGATGCGTTAATCGACAAGTTGAATTTTTTAAGTTTTTCAAGTACTGATTGAAGATGAATTTCGTGTTCCTTGAGACTGGATGAGAATACAAGGATATCGTCGATATAACAAAAACGTGGTCATCATCTCGGAAAATGGAATCCATATGTCGTTGGAAGGTTTGAGTTGCGTTTTTTAGGCCGAAAGGCATTACCATAAACTCGAACAATCCAATGGGTGTGTTTACAGCAGTTTTTTGAATATCTGATGGATTCATTGGGATGTTGTAGTATGCTTTGTTAAGATCAATTTTTGAGAAAATTGTCTTACCGTGTAGCCTGTCGCTGATATCGTCGATGAATGGAATCGGATAACGATCTGGTTGAGTACGAGCATTTAATTTTCTGTAATCACCGCAGGCCCGCCACCCACCGGTCTTTTTTTTGACGAGATGGATAGGGCTGGACCATGGGCTGCTTGATGGACGAATAATGCCAAGTTGCAGAAGTTCCTTAAATTCTGATTTGATGACTTCTAATTTTTCTCCAGTGTATCGACGTTTAGGTTCAGCTACAGGTTGCCCAGTGGTGATAATGTGATGAGAAATTTCACCTGACTCTGGTCGTTTGTAGGTGCTGATGTTCGTTAAATTTACATATTTATTGATAATATGGTAAAATTTAGACGAAGGGTCGATCGTGAGGACATTTTGTTGGTAATTTCTACGAGCTTCTCCATTGATTTGCTGTTGAGCGAGTGGATCGATGAGTCGTTTTGTTTTTAAATCCACTGTCAATCCAAAATGAGCCAAAAAGTCAGCGCCTATGATTGCTGATTTAACGTTGGCTATGATGAATTTCCATTGGAAAGATCGACGTAGGCCCAGATGAACTTCAAGCTGTCTGGTACCGTATGTACGCATGATTGGCTGCCGTCAGCTGCACTTAGTGGCGACAGCTGATTTAGTTTTCCGGTTGTTGATTAGTTGTGCATTCGAACTCGCACGGCTTTACACATCTCTTTGCTGCTCGTCCGAAACGGATGTGATATGTGCAAACTTTTTGCTGGTAGGTATGGGCTGAAGATGCGGATTGGTTGTAGTTATTGTTATTCCGTCTGTGGTTGTTGCTTGAGGGTGATGATAGAGCTTGGTTTAACTGTTGGGCTATTGTTTTAATAGACGTCTCTAAGGCACTCATCCTGGTGTCGATAGAATTTGGCTTCGTGCTTTGGATAGCTTCACAATAGTTTGTTGTGGGCATATTGTCAAATATACGATCTGCAATTTCGGCCAAACTTTCTATATCCTCAGCATTGCGTGTGCACAGGATGGTTCGAATGCTGCTTGGAAGGCGTTGCATCCACAGTGTCACAATTCCCTCGCACGATAACGAATCGTCAGCCAAGTCGCGCATTTCCCGAAGTAGTTGACTCGGTTTTTTGTCAGAAAATTCAATTTCTGTTAAGAGTTTGACTAGCTTCTTTTCACGGGACACACCAAATCTTGAGATAAGTTCTTTTTTGAGTTTGTCGTACTTTCCAGATTCTGGTGGTTTCTTTGCGATGTCGGAAATCTGGCGTAGAGTGTCTGCATCCAATGAAGTTATTATAGTGAAAAACTTGGCTTGATCCGATTTGATGTTATGTATATGCAGCAATGCATCAATTTGTGTGAACCACAATTCTGGATCTGTGGCCATGAATTGTGGGAAGCGAATTGTGTGAATGGCGTTCACAGCATGTGAAGTAGTTGTTACATGCGTTTCTCCGCTGTCGTTTTCAGCTTGATCGTGCATGACGCCGTTTGCTGAGGCTTCTTGGGCGGCTGTGTCTGTATTGGTGGCAGCAGCAGCTGATGTTGAGGCTTTTTCGTCACGAGTTACAACCATTTTGTGAAAATTAAAGTTCTTTATAAATCGGGGTCACCATATGTGGCTACGCCACATTTAAAACACTATTTGTATTTTAATGTATTCAAAATAAGTATATATTTTATTGTTGCTTTGGCGTGGGTAATTTATATGTACCTCTTTTTATAGAGAAGGGAAAACTCTCGATTATTACTATCGATAAAGACTATTGTTAAACTAACTATAACCACTGACCAAACAACACATAGACTAGACATGTAGTACAAAGTTTTTCAACACCGAAAAATCTCTCTTAGGTCCCATTGATTTCTGGCTCTTCACTTTTAGGTTCAAGCTACGAAAATACACGGGTGCACAATCATTCCGCTTCATGCGCTCGACCGAGACGGTCAAATGTTGAATAAAATATGTCTCTGTGATTGATTTTTGTTGTTGCTCTCTCGCTCTCTCTACTCTCTGCTCTCTCAAATTTGTATATGTATGTATGCATGTGAGCACAAGCAGCAGGTCACAAAAATTGAAATTTTTCGCGTTCGACTGCCGTTTCTTCCCTTCTGTGTGAAGAGTATACCTAACTCTTCAAACCGTTTGCCAACCTTGTACCTTATACAAACAATTTGCGTTTTTGTTATTATTTGTGAGAAGGGTATAAAAGCGTTGGTGGTCCTAATGAAAAAGTTTTCGCGACGAGCGTGCACACGCACACCACAGTCCCTTCCTACATGTATGACCATTAGTTTGCCTGTGTGCTGCCTGTAGCAAATTTAGGCCCTAGTATTTGAATTTGGTCGATCTTGAGGATTGCTTGCATACATACATATGTATGTATGTACATATGTATATGCATTTGAGTGTACATATGTACGCATGGGCTGTGAAGCTAACAATTATGGGAGATCACTTGTAGAACCATTTGTATGCCTGTGGGCCTTTACATGTCGTGTGTGTATGTGCATGTGTATGCATGAAACATGAACTTTGGCGTGTGCCTACCTCAACTTAGAATTGACCGATTTAGGGTTCGAATTGAAGAGGCGCGCTTGTATGTAGGTAGCTGACTAACTAAAGTGACAAGTGCACTTGCCAATCATTTGTATAAGTTATTTTACTTTCATGATTTTATGACACCTTGACCTGTATACATATGTATGTATGAAAATATGCTTACTTTAATAAATGTAAAGTTAATCTGTATATGTACATACATATGTGCATATGTATGTACATACATATATGCCCAGGTGCAAAGGAGCTTAATGAGGTACATTTTTTTAAAATTCATTCCACGATCATTGAAATGAAATCAGGTGCTTAAATATAAGCGCGAGTTACCTGTCAGTTACTATACTACACACATGCATACTTATGTATGTGAATGAGTTACTCGCCGGTCACACTGCCACAAAGTATATGTATGTACATATGTATATATTTTAGATTCGGGCTACGATAATATACATACATATGTATGTACATATGTATGTACAAAAGATAGCACGACGAAATCAGTGCGCTGCAGAAACTCTATCGAAATTGTCCCGTTCTATGCGCTTTGTGTTTTTTGTCCTACTCTCTCTCACACACTCTTCTCTCTCTTTCTCTCTATGGGCTCTCAAATCATCAAGCTCAACATCGGACAACAATTGAAATTTTTTCGCGACGATCCCCCTTTTGAGTGAAGAGCAAACTGTAAGGGTTTCGTTGATTATTTCTGGGAAGGGTATGCAAGTTTTGATGCACACAAAGAATATGATTTCGCGACGAGCATGCACACACACATTTACAAATTGTTCGTAAATCGTCCGTTGTAGTGCCGCTTTATACATATGTATGTATGTGAGCACATGCATAAATACATTTGTGTATGTGTATGCTTGTATGGAATGGCAAGCTAATTGTCTCTGGATTTAGTAGTTTATAAATTTTGTATGATTTGAATCGTAGGGTGACTATCAAATGGGCCATTATGACTTTATTAAAAATTTTTGATAATAATGAGTAAAGCTTGAGTATAATATGGCATGTTTATTTCATATATTGCAAAGCATTTAATAAAGTTAGTAGTGTTTTACGATAATTTTTTCGGTTGAAAATGTGTATAAAATAATTTTAATTATATATAATTATTTACGGATATAAACACATTTATAAACATATTAGCAATAATAATATATAAATGTACTTATGTATATATGTATGTTCATACATAGTACATCTGTGTAAAGTGGTTATGACAGTCCGTAAGACCGACCAAATGCAATTGCTGAGCTTTAAATTTGCTACAAGCAGCAAGAGTAACGCACGCAGGTCACAAATGCTTATACATGTAGCAAGGGACTACATGTGTGTGTGTGCATGCCTGTCGCGAGATCATATTCTTTAGGCGCATCAACGCATTCATACCCTTCCCATAAATATATATCGAAAC
The DNA here is from genome assembly GCF_054131105.1 of Drosophila navojoa. Taxonomy (NCBI): domain Eukaryota; kingdom Metazoa; phylum Arthropoda; class Insecta; order Diptera; family Drosophilidae; genus Drosophila; species Drosophila navojoa. The sequence goes on along the minus strand of NC_142893.1, from coordinate 26,684,816 downwards.
GCTAACATTTTGTTTGCATGAATGTCGCAAACGATTTTAAGATTATTGATTATGAAGATGCATTGGAAAATATTTTTAAAATTTGGAGACTATAGCTCTAAGAATGTAGGAGATATAAATTTATAACCTATTGCGCTTGGGTTGCACTGCAGTGTTGGCAATATAATGAGAACTTATTTGTTGAATAATTTAATTTCTAGACGTACGAACGTAATCATGATGTTTAAATGTATGTCTCACAAGTCTCTAGTATTTGATATATGACTTTTACAAAGATGAGGGTGGAGGGGGGAGGGGGGGTGGACTTAGGTTTTTTCGATAAGGTTTTTTATCGATAAAAAAATATCGGAATGAGTTATCGTTTTTTAGTGATAAACTCGAAATGCGCGTGATATATACGGAAGCGTGATATATAAAAAAAAAGTTGAAGTCTCTAGCTCTTATACCTTCTGAAATCGACGCGTTCAAACATACGGACGGACGGACGGACGGACGGACAGACAGACGGACAGGGCTAAGTCGACGCAGCTCGTCGCCCTGATCAAGAATATATATACTTTGTGGGGTCTGCTACGCCTCCTTCTGCCTGTTACATACATTTTAACAAAACCATTATACCCTGATTTCCCATTTTCAATGGGTTCAGGGTATAAAAATGTTTAAAAAAGCTTACAAAATAGCTGAATTCTTTTTATGCATTTTAATGTAATTTGGCAAAAAGACTGAATTTGCCATATATGTAATATGCCCGCGTGTTGTTCAACTTGACCTTTCTTATACAATCTTTCAAATCTGTGATTTTTGTGCGCGAATCATGAAAATTTTGCTTATAGATTTTCTTTAAATACGAAAATAAATAGCTAGATTTATAGCTTTTCGAAATTTCTATAGCATTTAGAATTTTAAAATACATATACAAAATATGTATATGTGTTTTCGATATTATTTGTGGGAAGGGTATGAAAGCGTTGGTGCTCATGATGAAAATGCTTTCGCGACCAATGTGCACGCAACAGTCTCCGTTGCTACATGTATTATGACATTTGTGTGCCTGTGTGCGTAGCTCTTGCTGCCTGTAGCAATTTTAGGTCCCAGTGTTTGCATTTGGTTGATCTTGAGAAAAGCGCACACTTATATATGTACATACATATGTATGTATGATTGTGTGTACGCAGGGGACGCGATGTCCCACAATTGTGGGATATCACTTGTAGAAGCATTTGTGCCTAAGTGCCTTTACATGCGAGTTTGTGTGTGCGCATGGGTGTAAGCATGGGACGTGAACATTGGCTGCCTACCTCAACTTAGAATTGTCTGAACGATTTTGGATTCGAATTGCAGAGGCGCGCTTATATTTAAGTAGCTGATTAAGTAAAGTGACAAGTGCACTTGCCAATACTTTTTTTCACTATGACCGGCGAGTATTTTATACATATGTATGTGTGTAGAATAGTGACTGGCGGATAACTCGCGCTAATATTTAAACACCTGATTTCATTTCAATGATCACGGGTACTTGTCGTACTTGATTAAGCTCAGTATACAAAATGGGATGCGATAGTCGATTCCTTGCAGCTGTTATGTATACAGGAGCAAGCAAATAAAAAAACCTATAAAAAGTATTCGCAAACTGACGAAAAACATAACATAGAAACTAATAGAGGAAGACAAACCACACATTATGAATAAAAATTCAAAAGAAACAAGAAAGAAAGCTCTAGTCGAGACTGCTCGACTACGAGATCCCCTGAACCCTACAAGCAACTGATATTTCAAACACACACGCACACACACACACACACACACACACACACACACACGCATACAAACAAACACACGCACACACACGCATACAAACAAACACACGCATATACACACACTCACATATACAGCCGCGCTGCAGTGTTGGCAATATTATGAGAACTTATTTGTTGAATACCACCCCTAAATCCACCCCCTCACCCTTATCTTTGTAAAAGTCGTATATCAAATACTAGAGACTTGTGCTTCGGTATACACATACATTTTAACATTATGATTACATTCTGAAAGTTTCATTACGATCGTACGTCTAGAAATTAAATTATTCAACAAATAAGTTCTCATTATATTGACACACTGCAGCGCAACCAAAGCGCAAACGCCTGTATATGCGTGTGTGTGTGGGTATGCGTGTTTTTATTTATATGTGTATAAGTGTGCGTGTATTTGTGTGTGCGTGTGCGTGTGAGTGTGCTAACTATTATTGAAATATCAGTTGCTAGTAGGGTTCAGGGGATCTCGTAGTCGAGCAGTCTCGACTAGAGCTTTCTTACTTGTTATCAATGGCATCCCCTACTCTTAATCAAAGTATCGAAATCAACCCAATCTAAGCACCAAACGGTTACCTAGTTTTCAAAACAGGAACAATGGACTTACCATCGGACTACGAATAGTCCTTAACAGTAAACTAAATACATATAACAACTTACTTAAAACCGAACTGTTCAAATACATTGCCCACATAGAGTACCCAATAAACAAATTAAATCGCGAAATGAATGGTATACAAATATTAAAAGAAATAAACGAGGTTTAATAAATGCAATAGGAACAGTAAATAAATATCTTTTTGGCACTTTAAACCAAAACGACAAAAACGAATTAGCGCTAAAAATTAACAATTTAGCACAAAACAATGACGTAAGCTATTTAATAGAGGCAGTAAACAAAAACATAGAATTGCTCAATAACTTAACCATCTCACAAGAAGCAGATAAGAAACTAGATTATCTCATATTCAACATAGAACATTTCACAGAATACATAGCAGATATTGAATTAGGCATGCAACTAACCAGACTAGGCATTTTCAATCCCAAACTCTTATAACATCAGCATATGTTAGATATAAATCATGAAAAAATTCTAAACATAAATACTTCTGCTTTGTTTAAATCAAATACAAATCACAAATCAGCCTTATCCAGATGATCAAAATAACACATTAATTGAAAATACATATGAGACTTACTACACATTAAATAATAAAGCATATGTAACAAGTAAGAAAGCTCTAGTCGAGACTACTCGACTACGAGATCCCCTGAACCCTCCAAGCAACTGATATTTCAATAATAATTCGGACACACGTATACAAACAAACAGACACACACACGCATATACAGGCGATTGCGCTCGGGCTTCGCAGCAGTGTTGGCAATATAATGAGAACTTATTTGTTGAATAATTTAATTTCTAGACGTACGATCGTAATGAAACTTTCAGAACGTAATCACAATGTTTAAATGTATGTGTATACCGAAGCAAAAGTCTCTGGTATTTGATAAACGACTTTTACAAAGATGAGAGTGAGGGGGTGGATATAGAGGCGAGGGGTAAATTTTACCAAAAACCGAAATTGTATAAAATGCGTCTTAATATATATTGAAAGATGAGGGAGATATAATTTTTGAACTGATTTTCGATAAGGTTTTTCATCGATAAAAAAAATATCAGATTGAGCTTTCGTTTTTTAGTGATAAACTCGATATGCGCGCGCTATATATGGACATTAAAAAAAAAATTGAAGTCTCTAGATCTTATATCTTCTGGGATCGACGCGTTCAAACATACGGATAGACAAACAGACATGGCCAAATCAACTCAGTTTGTCGCCCTGATCAAGAATATATATACTTTATGGGGTCTGTCACGCCTCCTTCTGCCTGTAACATACTTTCAACAAAACCATCATACCCTGATTTCCCATTTTCAATGGGCTCAGGGTATAACAAGTAAGAACGTTGCAGTCGGGCGCTACCGACTGCGAAATACTCATTCACAGTTCCTTTGTAAATGCAGTGGCGGAGGTTCAAGTCCCCATCAAGATTAAGTTGTTATTTTTCATACATAATTCGTTTTTTATCAAATAGATATTTTATTCTTTTTTCTAATTGAACAATTTTATAAGTTTAAATTTGTTTCTTCTTAAAAAGCCCTCATATATGTATGTACGCATATATATATATGCATGTATATGTATGTACATAAGTCTGCACGCATATGTAGCATCAAGCATTCCAAGAAAGAGCTAACGGTAACGTAAATACAAAATTTGAATGCTTACGCTCAAAAAATGTGAAAATTACAGGGTATTTTTCGATATGCCACGCCCCCAAAGAGGCGTGACAATTATTTTTAGGGCATCGATAGAGGAGGTTACTAGTAACTCAACTATTCAAATTTGAAGCTTCTAGCTCTTAAACTGTTGGAGATATAAAGTTTTGCGGTTTGCCACGCCCCCTTTGGGCGGACATATATCCACTATAGCTTGTTATACTTGGGAGGTCAACTCGCGTATATATACCAAATTTCAAGTCTCTGGCATCAATAGTGCCTAAAATCTAGCCAAATTTGAAAAATCACTATATCTTCAGGTCCGATTTGCCACGCCCCCAGTAGGCGTAGACATATAATTTTTTAATCAGTCATTATAGAATTATAGCATTAGCTCACGTGCGAAATTTCAACGTTCTAGCTTTAGAACTTTAGGAGATACAGTTTTATCTGATTTGCCACGCCCCCAACGGGCGTAGATATATCCACCATAGCTTTTTGGACTTGTGGGGTCAACGCGGATCTACATACCAAATTTCAACTTTCTAGCTCTTCAACTAACATGATTTCTGGTATATCGGAAAATGCATTTTCCGATTTGCCACGCCCCTAGTGGGCGGATCGGGAAAATTTTAACACTTTATAAATCGTTAAGTTATACACGAGTATGTGTTCCAAATTTCAAGTCTCTAGCTTCAATAGCGGCGAAATGAACTGCGTTCATACGGACAGACGGACAGACGGACGGACGGACAGACGGACGGACAGCACGACGGACATTGCACAAAAGCAATATACTAATTCACTTCGTGAATGAGTATAAAAAGAGAAAAGAGTAATGGACCCAAATGGCTACGCTGAGGTACACCAGACGAAATAAAGATAAGTTTAGACATAGCTGTTCTGACCAAGACTCTTTGGGTTCTACCCATTAAATAGGATGAAATTCAAGATTCAAGTCTAGTGAAAATCCTAAGCGTTCAAGCTTAAGAATTAGTATGTGATGCTGAGTCAAATACTTTACTGAAGTCAGTATAAATTACAACCGTTTGCCATTTTTTTGGAAAAACTGTCATTGACAAGCGAAGTAAATTCAAGAAAATTAGGACGTTGATCGATTTTGAACAAACCCATGTTGAGATGGTTGAATAATCGATTTGCACAAATGCTGCAAGGCCGATGTTATAATTTTTTAAATAACTTCGGAATGTTGTTGATGTGCTGGAGTGGCCGAGATGAAGAAGCGTATGATGCTTGACTCCACAGACCCGACAACTGCGCGAGCCACATTGTCGCGACTGATGACCTCCCTTGAGACAATTCAAACATAAGCCAGCCTTTCGGACCTCATTCAGGCGAAGACTAGGAGACAAGTTTGCGAATCTTGGGCATTTGTAGATTGTGTGCTCAAGATCATTACAAAAATTGCAACTGTGCGTACTGTGGCCGGTTATTAGAAATGCTGATCTACTGGTAGCAACCTTACTGCAAGAATTCATCGGCTTACTTGACGAATAGTTTGTAAGAGCAAATTGCATCGATTCCAAAGTACGGCAACGAAGCTCAAGAAACGAGGAGACTTCTTCATATCTGGGTATCTGAAGAGCCATCTCTGAGTTGTCCAATTTCTCCTCCCATTTAGCTTGTGAGGCCTCATCAAGCTTCTGTATCAGTATCTGAGCAATCATGGCACTGGCTATCTGCTCTGTTGTGCCCAGACTACTGAGCGCACGCATATGGACATTGAAGCTGTCAGATAGCTCACGCAGCTTGGTTATGGATCCATTTTCTACTCTTTTGAGACCTAAGATCTTTACGATGTGGGCCTGGAAGATTAAACGTCGGTTATCATATCTCTGCTTCAATAAATTTATGGCAATTGTATAATTATCATTAGAAATTTCCAAAGAGCGAGCCGTATCCAACGCTGCGCCATCGAGGCAGGACCTGAGGTGCTGAAGTCTTTCCATATTGCTGATTTCTGGCCGACTTTCAATAATTGTAGAAAACATTGAGTAGAAATCAGCCCAATTAGCATATCCACCGCTGAACGTAGGTAGCTTTAATGGCGGCAACGCAGGTGCAGCCTGCAATCTGGGAGCGGATGCGCGAGGAGGGTCACTTGGACGACTAAACGTGGAACTATGATGCACTTGAGCAGTGCGACTTTGCAGTTCGGACATTAATGTTGACTGCATGACCATTATTAAATCATCAAAGTCAGTGCGCAAATTGCTGGACATCTCAGTAAAGTCGATCTCCTCTAGACTTTCATGAGCCTTGCTAAAGGAGTGGCTTAGCTTGTCGATATGCTCCAGTAGAACATTTAGAGTGCTGTCACTGTGATCGGCAAGAGCATCTGAATCGACCTTGGATTGTAGCTTTTTTACGCGTTCAAACACCGACTGTACCTTGAGCTTATAAAACCGCACGCGATCTTCGGGAGCAACTGCACTAGCATCTAAATTCGCCATGACGAGTACAGCACGAGCAACACGATTGAGTTCAAAGTCGTTGGTGCGAGCGCGATTGCAAGAGTAAAGTAAATGTATGTATGCTATAGCGCAGACACAAAACTTGGAATAAGTCGTATTTGTCGAGCAGAGTACTTGCAACTTTAATAAACTGCCAAAGAGTTATATTATGGTACTCAAATAATATACAAGTATGAATTGTTGCACACCGGTACGATTATTATGGACGCGCTCGTATCGCAGCCGTGGCGAAAGAGTGCAATGTAAACGAAGAATAACGGCAAGCATACTGTGCTTATGCAAACTTAATCACTTATAGATTGAAGCTATAGAACACGCAGTCACTAACCATAGACATTAGAAATTAGAGTTTAGAAATTAGCTGATTCTTTATTAGATTGTCATTTGCAGAAGTTTCGCATGTGTACTACTTTTACGGGCGCCAGTGTATTGCAGACCGAACGAAAGAGTTACAACTATGGCACACATGCCATTCATGCAGCCACAATGACCACCACTACGACCCAGCCCTGGTGTATAACGCGCGATGCCTGCCGTATGCTGCGATTGAATGCCTAGAGGACGATGGCCCAGCCTCGGGAATAACCGCGTGGATCGCCACCTCTACTCGGCTCTGGCGTATAGCGCTTAGCGCCACGTCGCATTGCACACGCTATGTGCTCGTGCGCCACACTGGGTACTCCCGAGAACCGATAGCCCGTCCTCGCATCCGACAACCGACCAGCTATGTGTTAACACTCAGAGCTGGGTCACACTGCATCCACGATGTGCCATGGCCGGTTGTCTCAAAAGCTAACCCCAGCCTATCTTGCCTCCAGCCACGCGGATTCCCCGCGATCCCGCTCCGGTGTATGACACTCGGCGTGGAATCGTGTGACTAATGTCGCGGGCGGCGGCGAGACACTGAAGGCCAACCCCGGAGGGCAGAACGTCAGCGGCTTCCCAGTCCAGATTCTGGCGAATAAAGCCCGGAATCTTTCATGCGTCCCCACTGCGCCCTGACTACCGGAGTTGACCAGTTGCTGGTCCCCTCGCACACGTTCCCTTGCCTCCCGACGCGCAGCCAAGCCAGCCGTGGTTACAACCCAGCCTTGGCGTATAACACTCCGGGCTGAGCTGTGCCACCCTGCGGTGAGGTGCCTGGAAGCCAGTGGTTTCTCACGTCGGGCTCTGGCGTATGACACTCAGAGTCTTCAGTGATTCCACTGTATCCCCCCTAGAATCCGAAAAATCTTCCCCACGAAGCTACGCAACACCACCTCGTTCTCGCCCGCAGCCAAACGGGTTGCTGCCACGATTCGGCCCTGGCGTATAACGCTCAGTGTCGGATTGTGTAACTCCCGTCGAGCTGTGGCCAACCTCGTTCACGACGACACATATTACATCTCAATTCTCGACACGAAATAAGACTGGTCATTGTCGTAATCCGGCCCTGGCGTATAACGCTCAGAGCCAGTTCGTACAACTCGCTCCAGATTACGTTGAGATATCTGGGTGCAGACGGCTTCTTACGTCAGACTCTGGCGTATAACGCTCAGAGCCTTCGGCGCGATTCCGCTGCACCGAACCCTGAAGTTGGCCACTTTCTTCACGACGACACACACGGCAATCCCTCTACCGACGCATACCCAAACCGGAGGCCACCGTTATCCGGCTCTGGCGTATAACGCTCATAACCAGATTGTGGCCACTTCGTCCTTTACAAAAAGGACGCCAAGCACTTCGTGTAGTTCCACGTTAGTGGTGTAGATGTTGGCGTCAGAGATCAGTCTCAGGACTTTGCTTTGGAAACGTTGAATGAGATCACGATTGGTGGCGTTGGTGGTGCCCAGATCGAGATTCCATATGTTCAGAGGGGTTTTATAATGACCTTGTATATGAGAAGCTTTAGTCTTATTTTTAGCTTCGACTTTTTGCCTAGTAGAGGTGTTTTTTCAGCCTCTCGTCCAGCTGCTTTCTTTTTGATAGCAGGTGGGGCTTCCATGTGAGTCTTCTTTCGATAATAAGGCCGAGGTACTTTGCTGTTACGCTTTCAGGGATAGTGGAGTCGTCTAGCTGGACGGGGGGGCAGTTTCCTCTTCTTAGTGTGAAAGTTGCGTAAGTGGATTTTTCGGTATTGACCATTATATTCCACCTAATCAACCATGTGTTGACTAGGTCGAGCTGCCTTTGCAGTATGTTGGAAGCGATTTGTGGTGATAAGTCGCTGGCTAGAAAGGCTGTGTCATCAGCGTAGGTGGCGGTTAGCAGTCTGGCGACCGGGACGATGGGCATGTCAGCGGTGTAAAGCGTGTAAAGCACTGGGCCCAATACGCTTCCCTGGGGGACTCCGGCTCTAACCTCTCTGATGTCGGATTTTTCGTCACCACATTTTACGTAAAAGCTTCTGCCGACAACAAAAGATTTAAGGAGCATGTAGTAGGTTGCGAGGAGAGCTCCCTTGAGTTTAAAGAGCAGTCCTGCGTGCCAGACTCTGTCGAAAGCCTGTTTGACGTCCAGAAACACCGCAGCGCAGTACTTCTTTTCCTCGTATGCTTCCAGTATTTTCTCAACGATCCTGTGGCATTGCTCTGGTGTTCCGTGACATTCCCTGAAACTGGTGATGGGGGATCAGACCAGCCTCTTCCAGTATTGGGCGAAATCTACGCAAAAGTAGTCAACTACTTTGGAGAGTACTGCCAATAAACTTATCGGGCGATATGAGGCGAGATTAGCTCCAGGTTTCCCAGGTTTTGGGATCAGGATGATTTCGCCGCATTTCCACTGGGTGGGGAAATGTGCTAACTGAAAGCATTTGTTGACTATGTTGAGGAGAAGTTCTCGACCAGACTGCGGTAGGGCTTTAATGGCAGGTACATCGACTCCATCATATCCGGGCGACTTGGATGCTTTGAGCTTTCGGATCTCTGATGACAGCTCTTCTGTGGTGACTGCGGGAATTGGGGGAGCCATCTGGCAGGGAATGTCAAGGAAGTCCACAGTCGTGTTTTCATCCTCGTTAGAGCACCTTGTAAAAGGGGTGAATGCATCGTGTAGATGGTTGGCAAATGCCGCTGCTCTTTCGCTGTCAGATCTGCACCACGTTCCATCTGCTCGCTTAACTGACTCTTTTTTGGTCGTTGGCCTTTTGATGTTTTTAGTGACGCTCCAAAGGTCGTGTTGGGGGTGACCTGTCTCCACTTCTTCTAGGAACTGGTTGAGGGATTGCCTTCTCAGGTAGTAGAGCAGCTCCTTGAGTGCTTTAGCAGCTCTGTTTGTCCCTGGGGTTGCGAGAGTTGTACCAGTTACGACGGAGATGCCTTTTCTCGGCGACCAGAGCAGCTACTTCTGGCGACCAGTGGTGGATGTCCCTATGAGGTACTCTTTTATGGGATCTGGACGGAGGAGTGGCGTGAGAAACGGCATTGTGCATTTCAATGTTGAGTTTCTCGACGACGCAGTCCAGGTCGGCGTTATTTGTTATTGCGACCTCTGGATCTAAGCTGTTCTGTAACCACTGTTTGTATATCTGTATATTAGTGTTACGTTTGAATAGTCTACTACTCTTGGAGTGGGTGCAGGCAGGCATATTGACCAGTAGTTTGACATCACTGTGGCCAGAACACAAGTCGATTGCTTGGCCAGTGGCGATTTTGTGTTTTACCTTTTGAAATGGCTATGGGATCTTGTCACTGTCGGTGGGCCAGTAAGTAGTTGGCCATTTTGTCACTGTCGGTGGGCCAGTAAGTAGGTTGGCCATCAGAGTGGGTGTCGAGAGAGCTCTCTATTATGCACTTGTGCAGCGCTCTGCCTCTGGAAGCCGCTTCCAACTATAAATATCGGAACAAGGTTGTCCAGGAGATTGTCCGATGTTATGTCTTGGTGGACATTATGCGGCAGCTATTGTTATGTCACCAGTTGGGAGATTACTCTGATCTTGGCGCACTGTACCCATACCTCTTGTTGGGCTGGCAGTTCAATGTACTTTATACCGCTTCTTATTATAACAGCCGCTCCTCCGCGGGCAGTGCCATTTGGGTGGTTGACAGGTATAACGTCGTAGCCGTTTAGGATGAAGTAGAATTTGTGGGAAAAGTGGGTTTCAGAGACGAGGAGTTTTCAAGTAGTGCTCTACCTCTGGTCTGCTTTTGCACAGTCCGTTTGCGTTCCAGACGATAATATGGAGATTTATTTGCATTGCTGGGCCACAAGTGACGTGAGCAGTTGCGTTATGGCTGCAAATTGGTCGAACAATTTCTCCATCATGGCTTCGAGTCGGTCCAGTCTGGCATTGGTTTGGGCGGGAGAGGGTGTGTGAGGCGTGAGGTATGCCTTGCTGTTGTGGAAATTATTGTGTTGGCTGCTGTAGACTACGAACTTTACTGGCGTACGACATCCCTGGCACAGTAGGCTGCGAGGGGCGGCTTGTAGTTGTGGGTGTGTGTCTAGGTTGTGGCGAGTGGAGCTCTTTGGCCTTCTGATAAACCTTGCAGTAACGTTGGGAGTGGCCGACTCCTTGGCAACGATAGCACTGCAGTACGTCCTTGCTCAATTTTTACAACGCATTGGCACAGGCGGGTGATGGCGAAAGCGTCCTTGTTGTTGCTAGCTGGCTATAAGTTTATTGTTACGGCTGATGGGGTTTTTGATTTCGAGCCCACGAACAGTATGTCCTTTAGTGGCTAGGTCTTCTTTAATGTTTAATGGGTCTGTGGAGTGATGAAGCCCCTTTATGACGATGCGGTAAACTCGCTCGTCTTTCGGTTGGAAGGTTTGATAGTTGACCTTGTTGCCATTAAGATAAGCCTTAAGCTTCGAAAAACTTTCCTTATCGGGGTGGGGTCTTGGTTGAGGCTTTCTCAACCTTTGCTTGCTTGGCAGTAGGAGCACCTTTCGCTCTTGGCGGCTCACAGTGGATTTTTTAACGTTTATTTTGGCATAAAGTCCAAAATTTTTTTTTTTTTAATTTGAAATTTATGTTGATTTTATATTTTAGAACACCCAAATAAGGTAAAAAAGTATTTAACATTAACACATAATGTAATACATTTCTGTGTGAGTACTGTTAAAGTCATCTGATTATTTAGCAAATGCTTTGGCTGAAATTGGCGGGAAAATTTTCTCAACTTTAATTATTTGCTCTGGTGAACATTTCAAAACAAGCAATTAATATGGAAAACGATTGTCCTGGTATGTAAAATTATAGTTCAGTCTTAGTTGTGTCATTGTTCTGTGTTTTTGTCCAATTGTACCTAGTTTTATATATGTGTATTTTTAGGTTGAGCTTAACAAGTGTATTTGTGTTTCGTGGATCAGTACTTTTGTATGGCAAAGCATTGCAAAAAAGATTTATGTGCAGATTAATAAAAAACTAACCATTTTTGTCCGAATCCACACGTTTAAAAAAAAAAAAGAAAGAAAGCTCTAGTCGAGACTGCTCGACTACGAGATTCCTTGAACCCTACAAGCAACTGATATTTCAATAATAATTAGCAAACACACACGCATATAAACAAATACACGCACACACATACACATACAAATAAACACACGCATACCCACACACACACGCATATACAGGCGTTTGCGCTTTGGTTGCGCTGCAGTGTTGGCAATATTATGAGAACTTATTTGTTGAATAATTTAATTTCTAGACGTACGATCGTAATGAAACTTTCAGAACGTAATCATGATGTTTAAATGTATGTGTATACCGAAGCACAAGTCTCTAGTATTTGATATACGACTTTTACAAAGATAAGGGTGAGGGGGTGGATTTAGGGGTGGGGGGTAACATAAACCGAAATTGTATAAAATACATCTTTATATACGTTTTAAATTTGGAGACTCTAGCTTGAAAGATGTAGGAGATATAATTTTTTAAGTGATCTTCGATAAGGTTTTTTATCGATAAAAAAGTATCGGAATGAGTTATCGTTTTTTAGTGATAAACTCGATATGCGCGTGATATATACGGACATTTTAAAAAAAAATTGAAGTCTCTAGCTCTTATATCTTCTGAGATCGACGCGTTCATACATACGGACGGACGGACGGACAGACAGACGGACAGGGCCAAATCGACTCAGCTTGTCGCCCTGATCAAGAATATATATACTTTGTGGGGTCTGCCACGCCTCCTTTTGCCTGTTACATACTTTTAACAAAACCATTATACCCTGATTTCCCATTTTCAATGGGTTCAGGGTATAAAAAAAGGGGAGTCGAGAAGATGGTTTTGGGTCAAATCCTTATTCAAAATGAGAACTTTTTTCTCGGTAAGCTAATAATATAACAATAAATGAAATGGTTATAATTGACGCGATTAAAGTAATTGAAAAAATTGTCTATACTATTATTAATAGACCTTATGATTGGAAGTAAAATATACTTTTATACTATATAGATAATTAAAATTTAACTATCCTCCTCATCAGTAAAGTGTAATATAAAACAATAGTCACACAACATCAACAAAATGTCAGTATCATGCAGAACCTTCGAGTCCAAAACGGTAATTTTTTTAGAAATGATTATTTAAGTGTCATAGTAAACAAATTAGTAAAAAAGTTGTTCCATTTAAAACATGAATTCCCTGGAAACCTGTTGCTATCAAATTATTACTTAATTAATTAATTCCATTAATCTGTGATGAGCTCATTTAACAGTTACACTTGATGTTAATAAAATTGCTGTATTTAATAAGGGATTTGGAAGAGGTAAAATAAAATAATTCTTAATGGAGGTCATGATGCCCCTAATTCAATTGCTAGTGATTAACTTCTGTGGAAAAATGCTCAAAAAAGCTTACAAAAAATAAAATTTTCTTATAAAATAAATAAAATTATTCCTCATCGTAATCCAATAGTATCAGCGTACCTTTGTATGTTCCTTCACGTGATATATCTAGTCATCATTGGTAAACATTAAGAATTGTAATAATATTAACAAAAAACAAGTAAGAAAGCTCTAGTCGAGACTGCTCGACTACGAGATCCCCTGAACCCTTCGAGCAACTGATATTTCAATAATAATTCGCACATACATACGCACACACACACACACACACACACACGCATACAAACAAACACACGCACACACACACACGCATATACAGGCGATTGCGCTTAGGTTGCGCTGCAGTGTTGGCGATATTATGAGAACTTATTTGTTGAATAATTTAATTTCTAGACGTACGTTCGTAATGAAACTTTCAGAACGTAATCACGATGTATAAATATATGTGTATACCGAAGCTCAAGTCTCTAGTATTTGATATACGACTTTTACAAAGATGAGGGTGAGGGGGTGGATATAAGGGCGGGGGGTAAATTTTAACAAAAACCGAAATTGTATAAAATACGTCTTAATATATATTTAAAATTTGGACACTCTAGCTATAATGATGTAGGAGATATAATTTTTTAACTGACTTTCGATAAGGTTTTTTATCGATAAAAAAATATCGGAATGAGTTATCGTTTTTTAGTGATAAACTTGATATGCGCGCGATATATACCGACATTTAAAAAAAAAGTTGAAGTCTCTAGCTCTTATATCTTCTGAGATCGACGCGTTCATACATACGGACAGACGGACGGACGGACGGACGGACAGACAGACGGACAGGGCCTAATCGACTCAGCTCGTCGTGCTGATCAAGAATATATATACTTTGTGGGGTCTGCCACGCCTCCTTCTGCCTGTTACATACATTTCAACAAAACCATTATACCCTGATTTCACATTTTCAATGGGTTCAGGGTATAAAAATATAATGTGTCACATCGATGGAATCATTTCACTATACCTGAAACAGTTGTTATAGCTCCGATAGCACCTATTAAAGGTTGTTGATTATAGACCATGAACTAAATGAAATGGGTGATTTGAGTGTGTGAACATTAAATAAAATTAATTAACTTCTCTAGAATATAGAGTTCTTAAAACTGCAAATACATGTTGTAAGGTTACATTTTTTCCAGCCGGGGTCAGAGTCTCAGTCTGCCCAGGGCCATAACTCACAAGAAATTTGTAAGTAAGTACGGGACTTTACGTGGTTAGAGAAATAGGAGAGGGAGGGGGAGTTATTCCGTATCAAACGGCCACGCAGCCTGAACTCGCCGACCACGCCTACACGTTCGCACGTGGGAAGGCTGCAGCGATCGAGTGGCGCAATCAAGCGCACTCAAGATCGCTGGGGTCGGGGTTGCGAAGGCGTATTGCGGGGTATTAGTAGGGCTACTGCGATTGGTAGACCGTGGATCGAGGAACGCCCAGTGTTGTCGCCGGCGTTCGCTCCAGACCACGCGGTTTTTGCATGCCAGAGTTTTAACCGTCTGGCGAACGGGGTTGGACCTCGTTATAACTACCTGTTAGTGCTGTTATAACTACTAGTGGATTAGTGTTAGCGTACTAACTACAAATAAGTGCGCAATTTTACCATGTACTTTTCTTATTTTATTTCCAACGTTACCTTATGCCTTCTACCCTGCACCTATCAGTTTTCTTTGATTTCCTTTTCTCTTGACTTCTATTTTTTTTCGACCGCTCGTACCGAGAGCTAAAAACTGACTCACTTCTGTGTGCAGCTTTCAAGCTTCTCATCCCGCTCTCCAGCTTGCACCACGCGACCAGCAATGCAATCCACAACCGCGAGCTTTCAAACCGCACGGTTGCATTGCTGATCGTGTGCCCGCCCACTAATTTGAATTTTGCTTACTATCTAGAGTTAACAGCTATGGCACCTACATCTACTTAATTATCTTACAAACTAACGCTTAGCCTGCTTACTACCTAACTTATTATCTATCAAAATTATACCACACCTATAATGTATTAGCTTAATGGCTACGAAATCAATCTAACTCGACTTAATTATAACAATTTAACAACTATAACTATAACAAATTTAACAACTATAAACATCAACCCAAATATATTCCAATTCAATTTATTAACTTAATCACTACAACTCATTTCAATGCAATTCAATACCCTACTTGCTACAAACATAATCTAAACTTAACAACTACAAGCATCATGTAAGGTGGGCAAAAAGGCCGCCTTACACCCCCCCCCCCCCCCCCCCCTTACTTCGACAAAGCGACCGTCACGCCCCCCGATGAGTTGACGGTCACCGTATAGGAACGCTCCCCCGCCACGACCCGGAAGCGGGTCCTCCTGTGCTGCCGTCTTCGCGTCTCCACCTCCCGCCTCAGGAGCTGGATCACCTCCGCGCTCAGCTCGGTGTCGGCAGGGCGTATTCTCCAGTTGACGGGGATCAGCGGTAGCATCCTCTTCGCCTCCACGTCCTCTGCGCCCAGCGCGTCCTCGATGCTCACCTCCCATCCGTCCAATAGCTCGGCCATATCTGCCAATAGGCGCCTCTCCTCGCTCGAGCGAGCCTCCATCGACTCGTCTCCACGCTCGTCGCGTTCTTGGCCGCTCCCAAACCGGTACCACTTCCTGCTCTGCCGACGCGCGGACGGACCCTCGGCGTTATCCGTTGGTTTCCCTTGACCGGCGGGGGTGCAGGGGTCCGGTTGGCGCGCGGGCACCGGTCGTCCCCTTCGTCGTCGCCGACGACGCTTACGCCTGGACGCCTGGCAATGATCTATCGGGCGTACGGCGCTGGACTGCGACGAACGCGACAAGCGCCGGTTTTCCACCGTGCCCGGCGTATATCGCAACGAGATCCTGACGGGTTCCGGCTGCTGGTCCTTCTCAACGTCGGCGCCAGTCCGGCGTTGGGGAATGTGGTCTGCGGTAACATCCTCCTCCGGGTCCGCGTCTTCCATCTGGAGCTCCTCATCGGAACTCCTCGACGCGCTCAACCGCTCTACTTCTGCTCCATCCCGCGCCGCGGTCTCCGGGGTGGGATCACCGACAGAGGGGTAGCACTCCCTGCCGCCGTCCCACCCCCGTAACGGGGATCCATCGTCTAGCCCTCGGGGAATGGGGCTCGCAATGCCGCCTTCCTCGGGGCTCATATCCTCGGCCTGGAATTCTTCGCCGGAACTTCTCGACACATCGCTGTGCCCTTCCTCCACTCCATCCCGCGCCGCGGTCTTCGGGGCGGGGTCATCGACGGAGGGACCATGTTCCCTGCCGCCTTCCCACCCCCGCAACGGGGATCTGTCGTCCATTTCTGGCACCGGAGCTTCTTCGTCCTCGCTTGCCGTCCACGGCGTCGGAGTCGCCCACCTCGACGGGGCTCCGTCTTCCGCGCGTCTCTGTGCGTCCGACTTCGGGCTGCCCGGTGGGCGGGGCGGAGATGGCGGCTCCTCCACGAGTGGTGGCGTGGTGCCCCCCCTAGGCACCTGGATGTACACCGTTGTGTACCTGGCCTGCACAAGCTGTATAAGGCCGTCCATCCTGGTTGCCACGTTCACCGCCGAGCGGAGGACCGTGTGTATACGCCGGGGTGGCGCGCGCTCCTCTCGGCGACGGTAGTACTCCCGACCGAGTCTCGGGTCCCTCTGCCGACTCCACGCCTCTTCTCTGGAGAACGGCTCCGTACTGTCGCTGCTCGCGTCCTCGACTCGGACCGAGCCTTCGTCGTCACTGCTAATCTCAATAACATCCTCCATACTGCTACTTTCCTGCAAGTTCAGATTCTTTAGTCTTCTGTATTTTTGTCCGTGTTAATGACCGAAATGGCCCTCTAACTACTGCGTTAGTGTTAGCATTAGTAAGGGGCTCTACGGGGAAGTTAATGGTTGGCGAGATGTGTAGGTCTGTCAAGGCCTTTGGTTGTCTTCGCCGCGGACCGCGGGGTTTGCTCCTCGTTCCCCGCTTCCCCGGTCTCGGTTTCCGGGATCGTGTCGCTTTCTTCATCTTCTTGATGGAATGGCTTCAACTGCGCAATGTTGGCCACCCTCCTCTTGCGTTCGCCCTCCTTCGTCAGGCGCACCACGTTGGGGGACAGGAATTTAACGACCTTGTAGGGGCCGTCGAATTTGGGCGCCAGTTTCGCCGCGAATCCTTCTACCGCGTTCGACAGTTGATGTTGTCGTAACAGCACTGCCGAACCCAACGCTGGTCTCCAGTCACGCCGTCTCAAGTTGTAGTGCCTGCCTTGATCCTTTGATGCTCGCTGCAGGTTACTACGCACTATGTCAAAAATTTCCTTCATTTTGACTCCTTTGGCCTCGGGCTGTGTCTCTCTAGTCGCCGAACCGGGAGTGACTTCGTCGTACAAAGCGGCGGGTAGGCGTGGTTCCCGCCCTAGCATCAGAAACGATGGAGTGAAGCCCGTGGAGTCGGCCACACTTGAATTGACCGCCAGCGTTATCTCCGGCAACAGCTCGTCCCACGAGCTCTGGTGGCCTTCGATATATTGGGCTATCATAGTCTTCACCGTGCGATTCGTTCTCTCCGTCGGGTTCTCCTGTGGTGAATAAGGCGCTGTGTACTGGAGTGTCACCCCCAGGGATTCCATGAACGCCTTGAAACTTCTACTTGCAAATTGTACCCCGTTGTCGCAAACGAATGTGCTGGGTACTCCAAACCTGCCGAGTATACGCTCCCGGAACGCCAGTTGTAGTAGGGCGGTAGTAGCTCTTCTCAACGGCACCAGCTCCACCCATTTAGCGAAAGCGTCGTGGAACACCAACAGCATCGTGTTCCCACGCTTGGAACGAGGCAAAGGTCCCACGAAGTCTGCGCACAAGACCGCCATTGGCTCCGCCACCTGCCTGGTGAGCATATGCCCGGCTGGCTTTTGTTGCACGCATTTGAATCTTTGGCACGTTTCGCAACACCTCACGTACCTGGCGGCGTCTCGAAACATGCCCGGCCAAAAATACCTTTGTGCAAGTCGTGCTGCCGTTTTCCTCACACCTTGATGTCCGGCCGTGGGAGCGTCGTGACACTCTTTCATCACTCTGCCCCTCAAACTGCTAGGGGCGCAGAGCTTCCACGGGATAAAATCCTCCTCGTCTATCCGATGGCCTAAATTCCGATATAACTGCCCGTTCTCCTCCACGTAATCCTGGAACTTCTCGGGCTCCTTTGCGATCCTTTCTCGCATTCTTTTTATCCACCCGCAAGGGCGATTTTCCTCCACGGCCTGCTCGCAACTGTCTATGGGCTGCCGGGACAATGCGTCTGCCACTACGTTTAAGCTTCCTCGACGATAACGTATGTCGAACTGGTATTGCTGCAACTCTAGCGCCCACCGAGCGATCCTGCCCGTGGGACTTTCTATGGAGTTGAGCCACTTCAGCGCTAGGTGATCCGTAACCACGTCGAATCTGTAGCCCTCCAGGTAGCATCGCATCTTTCGGATCGCCCAGACGATCGCGAGGCACTCCTTCTCTGTGGCCGAGTAGTTTAGCTCCGCCTTCCGTAACTTCCGACTGGCATATGCTATCACTCGCTCCTGCCCCTCGACTTCTTGCGTCAGCACTGCGCCGAGGCCGTAGTCGCTGGCGTCGGTCTGCAGCACGAATTTGGCCGAGAAGTCGGGACAGGCCAGAACAGGCGCGGTCGTCAAACTCTCCTTGAGTTTCTGCAACGCCTCCTCCTGCTCCTCGCTCCAGATCCACTTCTGGCCCTTCTTCAGCAGCTTCGTCATCGGTTGTACCAGTGACGCGAAGTTTGGTACAAAGCGTCGATACCACGATGCCATTCCTCGGCACTGCCGCAGCTCCTTGAGATTCGAAGGTGATGGGAGGCTTTGGATCGCCTCGACCTTCGCGGGATCAGTACAAATCCCCTCTCCGCTTATCACGTGGCCAAGGTACGCCAACTTCTCCCGAAAGAAGCTACATTTCTTTCTGTTGAGTCTGAGATTGGCCTTCCGCAACCGCCGGAACACTTCCTTCAGGTTGGCCACGTGTTGCTCCTTCGTCGCTCCGATGACCACTATGTCGTCTAGATACGCAAACGCGTGAGGCTCCATGTCGGGCCCGATGACCGTATCCAATGCCCTCTGGAATGTCGCCCCCGCCGAATGCAAACCGAATGGCATCACTCGCCATTGAAACAATCCTCTGCCTGGCACGGTGAACGCCGTGTACTCCCTGCTATCCACCTCCATCGGGATCTGCCAGTAACCGCTTTTTAGATCCAGCGTGGATATGAATCGTGCGTGTCGTAACTTCTCCAAAATGTGCAGAATCCGCGGAACAGGGTACGCATCCGGGACTGAGTGAGCGTTGAGCTGTCGATAATCTACGCACATGCGCCAATCCCCAGTCTTTTTCTTGACCAAGACTATGGGTGCGCTATGTGGGCTCTTCGACGGTTCAATCGCTCCAGCTTGGAGCAGCTCGTCCACCTGTTCGTCGATCACCTTTTGCATAGCCGGATTTTTAGGGTAGTACCTTTGCTTCAAAGGCTTGTCGTCCTTCATCCGGATGCTATGCTCAGCGATGTGCGTCACGCCTCTGAGGTCCTCAAACAATGCTAATTCTGCCTTAAGGAATTCTTGCAATTCCTTCTCTAACTCGTCCGGCCACTCCTTGCTATTGGGCGCGGATCGTTTATGTCCTCCGTATTCGCTCTCTGCTGCTTTCCTTGTCAGTGGGCCGCCCTCGGGCTCACCTTCCTTCTCCAACTCGACTGATTTCAACTCCGGCAACCGCTCCTCGGGTTCGCTCTCTGCTGCTTCTCTTGTTAGTGGGCCGCCCTCGGGCTCACATTCCTTCTCCGACTCGACTGATTTAAACTCCGGCGACCGCTCCTCGGGTTCGCTTCTCAAATCCTCGCTCTGCTTCACAGCTCTCACGGGAGGCCCAGCTCCCCTTTTGTCCTCCATCATCTCGCTTCTTTCCTTTTTACCTCTCCTTGTCGCCGGGAGACTTCCTCTAAGTCTCTCCTCCGGCGTTCCCTTTTCCATTCTTTTCCTCTTATCTCTGTTCTCGTCGGGCGGTGTGCCTTGGCTCGACGCTTGCTGGACGCCGATCGTCGACACTGCGACTACCGACTTTAGGCCCTCTTTTGGCGTTGCAGCCTCGTGCAACGCCTCCGAGCCCAACTCCTTCACTCCCTCAACGAGAGGGCGTTGCTTTCCAAAACTACTGTTGCCTTTCTCCACTCGTTGTTCACTTGACGGCGATGCTCCTTCTCCCACGTCGTCCACCATCCTCATCTCGAGCTCCGCGTTGCCGCAACGCACCGTAGTGCCGATGGCGCATAGGAAGTCCATGCCGAGGATGACATGGTCCAGCATGGTCGGCATTATTAGCAAATTTACTTCCGCCGTTTTCCCTGCCAGACTCACATCTGTCCTCACCATCTCCGTCACGTCCAGTGCTGATCCGTCGGCCAGCCTGATCCGCGACTCAACCTGACAACGCTCGCCTCCTATCGTCCGTCGGCGCGCGCAGCCTTCACTGACAAAACTGCGCGTGGCCCCGGTGTCGATCGTGGCGGTCATCCTTTGACCCCCGACCATCACCGACGCGACGATCTTCCACTCTTTTACTCGGAGTGGGTTCCTCTCCTCATCTTCCATGTTCAATTGGCGCCGCTCCGTTCTCTTGGAGGGCGCCCCTGGCCGTTTTCCGAGCTGTCTCGTTCGCAGCACTCCCTCGCAGTCCGGCCTCGCTGACCACAGTGTCGACAAAACAACACCTGTGCGTTATGACACTCCCGCGCGAAATGTCCGGGTTGTGCACATCGATAACAAACTCGGCTCGGCCTAGGTCCAGCGTCCTGGGCCATCATCCGGCTAGTTGCCTCCGTCGAAGGTCTCGTCGCAGGCGTCTCCCTCTGCCCCTCGGCTTGTCCTCTATATCGGGGATCAGCTGTCTTTGCGCGAAAGGGATTGCTCTGCCGCGCCTCCACTGGCTTGGGCCAGATGGTCTCCACCGTAGCCTTCCTTCCTTGCTCTCTGTGTTGACTCCTCACGTTCTCGAACTCCGCGGCCATCTGGGTCAGCTGTGTTAGAGATGAGAAATCGTGCCTCCGTACATATAATCTATATTCCGGGGATGCGTTCTCGTAGGCCCTATTCAATTCTTGGGCCGGGCTGTATCCAGCCTGACGCATCAGTAGGCGTAGCTCAATCAAGTAGTCCTTGAAAGGTTCGCCTTCCCGCTGCCGGCGTGCCCGGATCTGGTCCTCCAGACGCTCGAGGTATTGGGGAGGTAAGAAGAAATCCAAGAACTCTTTCTTGAATTCCAACCAGGGCACATCTCTTAGCCCACTGGTCAGGAACCAGTTGGCCGCCTTGTCTACCAACACCTCGCTCAGCGCCCTCGGTATCCTGTCCAGCTCGATTCCATAGGTTATGGCTCGTTCCTCCAAGATTTCGATGAAGCCGAGGGGATCCGACCGACCGTCGTACTTCATTCCCCACTTCCTGACTTGCTCGGCGATATTCCAAGGCGGATGCCTCTTTGGTGGCGGTGAGAGCGCTGGAGTTTGACGCCCAACACTCATCTCGCCTCCATTGCCGGATACCATCGACTTTTCGTCCCTCCGGCTCCCAGCCATGCTGCTCGCCGTCGGTACGCTAAGCCTCAGCGGCGCCGTCGAAATAGCACCACTCTCCTGGATCTTTCGCAGATCGGGCTCTGACTTCTGGTATGCGCGGCTGCCCATGCTTGACATCGCGCCTCCCGAAGAGAATCGTGCCTCCCATTCGGTCAGTCGTCCTCTGACTTCCGCCGAATAGCTACCGCCCTGGATGTAGGACGACAACCTCTTTCTCAAATCCTCCACGCGGCCCTCGTCGTCAAGGCCGAGATCTCGTGCAACCGCTATCAACTCTTCTTTGCAGCGCTGGTAAACCCAGCCGACGTTCAGTCCCGAACTGTGGGATGCCGCTCCTTCCATCCTTAATGCCTGGATGCTCTGTGTCTTTGATTACTTGTACTAACGATCTCCAGTCGTTCAACTCTTCTTTTCTCTCTTTTCTTTTTTTTCTCTTATTTATTTTATTTTTTCTCTCCCTTTTTTTTCTTAATCTTTTCTTTCCTCTTTTTTCTTATTTTTTTTTCCCCCTTTTTTTCTTAATCTTTTCTTTCCTCTTTTTTCTTATTTTTTTTCCCCTTTTTATTTCTTCTTTTCTCTTTATTCCTTTTTTTCTTATTCTTTTCTTTCTTTTTCTTATTTATTTATTTTTTTTCTTTCCTTTTTTTTTCTTATTCTTTTCTTTCTATTTTTATATATATATTTTTTTTCTTATTTATGTACATATATATATATATATGTTTTTTTCTTTCTTTATTATTATATATATGCGTATTTTTTCCAAATTTTTATTATCTTATACAATCCTGTCTCATACAACTGTCTTATACTACACTTATTCTAGTTTTGGTTTACTTCTCTTTATTCGTCTTAATCTATTTTATTCTCTTTTATCTTATTCTTCTTAATGTACTTTCTTTTGTTTCTTTACTTTTATTTTCCTCAATTTTACTTTACTTCTCGTTCTTTGCCCTTCTTGGTTTACTTTATTTTTATTTCGCCTTATTTATCCTTCTTAATCTATTTTGTTTTATTTCTTTCTTCGTTCCTTCTTAACCTAGTTTAGATTATTTTACTCTGTTTCATCTCTTTTCTTTTCTTCCAATTTTACTTCTTAATTAATCGTATTCTCCTTCCTTCTTCTCCCTTTCCGTTCGCTCATCGAACTCAACTTTATGCCTTTATCCTAGTTCGTTCACTTCCACTTGCTTTGCTTTCACTACCGTTTTACTCGACTTACTCCTCTTCTCTTTACTCTAGTTACCTTACTGGACTTCCCGTCTCTGCTTGTTCCGCCTACTTTTATCTCCCATTACTCTTATCTCCCACTTATCTTATCACTGGTCTCGGCCTATTGTCCACTCAACACTATCAAAATCGCCTCGTGTCATATGCGCATCCGAAAAATCGCCTAGTGTCACATGCGCATTAGCCAAAATCGCCCGGTGTCATATGCGCATAACTACACACATACACGCACCCGCATGCGCAAGCATACCAAAAAATCGCTCAGTGTCATATGTGCATCCTCACACATACGCTTGGCCGATCGCTCTCTCTCTCTCAATTTGTTCTCTCACCTACATATGCACATACGTATGTATGTACTCTTGTCTACGCGCGCATAGTACTCTTCACTGTTCACTCTCTTAACTGAGCGCTTCGCGTGTATATACATATATACGCACGCATGCACCCACGCACATACATACATACACTCCGCCGTTCACCCTCTCTTAACTAACTGTCACACATGCATATATATACATACATATGCGCACTCGTCTATGCGCGCACACATATATGCACTTCACTATTTCACTTTTCGTTCTCTCCCCGCTAATCCATACACTCACGTATATATATGCACACTTGCCCCCTTGACTACGCGCATTTTCTTGACTGTTTCTTTTTCACAACTACACTTTCTTATGGCGGGTATATTCGCTTGCCGTCGGCACTAAATGGTTTCACCTTTCCTCTTACTTCATTTATCACCACTTTTCTGCTCAATTATTAACTCCTTGATGCAATTGCAGCGGCACCAATTATTTTCTTGATTTTTAATATCGTTCACTCTGGCCGCATTTTTTTTTTCTGTTACTTACTTTCGTTGTGTGCATACATATATACACACTCTACTCTTACCACTTCTCGTTGCTACATTTCGACGACGTTCGCTACGCTGCCGCCGCGCGTGCACATGCTTATGCACATGCGTTTTCGGTTTTACGCTTCTGCGTAATATTTTCGCGCGCACTGTACTTTTTGGCGCCGCACCGGTTTTCTAGTCCCGTTTTTCGCTCGACGCTTCTCGAAATTTCTGACCCCCCGACCCCGCGGCCGTCGTAGGGTGTCTTCACTTTTTAATTCTCGCACTTTTCATGAATGTTCTTGCCTTTTGCTGCTTTTATGCGCACACTGTCTATATTCAAATTAACCGCCAAATAACTACACAAACACCTCTACTACCCGTCACCTCTATTTGGGTATGCCGGCGGGTTTTTACGCCGCCCGTATACCACACTCTCTCTAGCCCCGGGTCCCTGCTCGGGCGCCACTTGTAAGGTTACATTTTTTCCAGCCGGGGTCAGAGTCTCAGTCTGCCCAGGGCCATAACTCACAAGAAATTTGTAAGTAAGTACGGGACTTTACGTGGTTAGAGAAATAGGAGAGGGAGGGGGAGTTATTCCGTATCAAACGGCCACGCAGCCTGAACTCGCCGACCACGCCTACACGTTCGCACGTGGGAAGGCTGCAGCGATCGAGTGGCGCAATCAAGCGCACTCAAGATCGCTGGGGTCGGGGTTGCGAAGGCGTATTGCGGGGTATTAGTAGGGCTACTGCGATTGGTAGACCGCGGATCGAGGAACGCCCAGCGTTGTCGCCGGCGTTCGCTCCAGACCACGCGGTTTTTGCATGCCAGAGTTTTAACCGTCTGGCGAACGGGGTTGGACCTCGTTATAACTACCTGTTAGTGCTGTTATAACTACTAGTGGATTAGTGTTAGCGTACTAACTACAAATAAGTGCGCAATTTTACCATGTACTTTTCTTATTTTATTTCCAACGTTACCTTATGCCTTCTACCCTGCACCTATCAGTTTTCTTTGATTTCCTTTTCTCTTGACTTCTATTTTTTTTCGACCGCTCGTACCGAGAGCTAAAAACTGACTCACTTCTGTGTGCAGCTTTCAAGCTTCTCATCCCGCTCTCCAGCTTGCACCACGCGACCAGCAATGCAATCCACAACCGCGAGCTTTCAAACCGCACGGTTGCATTGCTGATCGTGTGCCCGCCCACTAATTTGAATTTTGCTTACTATCTAGAGTTAACAGCTATGGCACCTACATCTACTTAATTATCTTACAAACTAACGCTTAGCCTGCTTACTACCTAACTTATTATCTATCAAAATTATACCACACCTATAATGTATTAGCTTAATGGCTACGAAATCAATCTAACTCGACTTAATTATAACAATTTAACAACTATAACTATAACAAATTTAACAACTATAAACATCAACCCAAATATATTCCAATTCAATTTATCAACTTAATCACTACAACTCATTTCAATGCAATTCAATACCCTACTTGCTACAAACATAATCTAAACTTAACAACTACAAACATCATGTAAGGTGGGCAAAAAGGCCGCCTTACAATGTGGTTGAATTATAGCAACAGCTGATTCTAAAACTAAAAGGGCAGTTTGCCCGATTAATAAAAATGTAACTAAAATATATGATATTGAAGGTCCTGTATTACCTAATAAAGTTAGTAAAAGATGACCTGCAGTTATATTAGCTGTTAATCGAACAGCTAGAGTTCCCGGTCGAATAATATTTCTAATAGTTTCAATACATACCATAAAATGTATCAAAATAGCTGGAGTTCCTTGAGGAACTAAATGAGCAAGCATAAGTTGTGTATGATTAATTCATCCATAAATTATAAAAGATAATCATAATGGAAGCGGTAATGAAAGATTTAAAGTTAAATGGCTAGTTCTTATAAAAATATAAGGAAATAATCCTATAAAATAATTAAATAAAATTAACGAGAATAAAGAAATAAATAATAAATGTATAACCATTATGGCCTGAAGGTCCTAAAAATGTTTTGAATTCTTTGTGAAGTGTTAAAAGAATTGAGTTTCAAAAAATATCATACCGTGAAGGCATTGTCCGTAAAATAACCCGGTTCGGTTAACGAAAAAATTAGTTTGATTTAATCGGCGATGGGTGGACTCAAGGAGCGGCCACCGCAGATCAAGGCAATCAAGTTGGAGAAGGAAGGCGAGAAGGTGAATTGAATGAGTTTCTAGAAGCATGGAAGGTGATCGATGAGCAGGTGGATGAGTCGCTTCGAGCTGGAGCCATTGAGTCGTCGACGAGCCCACACAACGCACACACAGTTCTAGTTGAGGAGGGAACTGGAAAGTGCCGCGTGTGCGTAGATTATCGACAGCTTACCGCCCACTTGATCCCGGACGCATATCCTGTTACGGGGATCTTTTACCTTCCGGAGGGGCTACGACGTGCCCGATCGCGTAAGATTTGTAGTAGAGAAGAGTTTGTAGCTAATAGTTGGTAGCGAGTAAGTTAAGTAATAAGTAGAACAAGTTGTTAGTTTGTAAGACATTGTTAATTAGTCGGTAAGTAGTCGTAAGTGTCATAGCAGTTAGTTTCGTAGGATAAGCGATATTTGAATAGGGCGCGCGATCAGCAAGGCAACGCATGGGGAAAGCTGCGCCGGGCAAAGGAGAAGAGCGGCTAAAGCTGCGAGCGGAGTTAGTTAGTTTTGGGTAATCGCCGCAAAGAGAGTTGTCTGGGAGTGAGCGGACGCGCGTGGCGCGAGCGGCCGCGTGCATTCGGTAGGGGGTGTTGATTTAGATTTGTAATAAATAAAGTAAGTTTATATGAGAAAATCGTGTACTCATTAGTAGTTAGTTACTATCGCTCTATTAACCTTTGCTACTATCGATGGGTGTGGCCGGCAAGATGTGGCCCACGTGGTCACCTAACCTCTAACTAATACCTTCCCTGTCTTCCATTTCTCTAACTCTGCATGTCCCGTATTAATTTATAAATTTCTTATAAGTTATGGCCCTGGGCAGACTGAGACTCTGACCCCGGCTGGAAACACAGTAAAACTATTGAAGCAAGAGCTTGGGTTAATAAATATTTTAGAGAAGCCTCAGTAGATTTTAAATTATTTCTATCTCTTATAAGGGGGATAAAAGATAATAAATTAATTTCCAAACCTATTCAAGCTGTAACCAAGAATTTTCGGTTACTGTAATTAAAGTTCCATTGACTATTATTGTGATGAAAAAAATTTTTGAATACTTATTAAAAAATTAAAGAGAAAAGGATTAAAATCTTTATAAATGGCTTAATTAGGTTATATTTCAAAACTGAAATAGATTCACTGCTACAGCGCCATCTATCAAATCTAAGTCAAACTAACTGCTGATGTGATTTTAAGAATGTGCAAGAACAACCAAACTAATAAAAACGTACATATAGTATGGTTAAAATTTCAATTTTGATTTTTGAAAAAATATAAGAGAAATTTAATCAAATATATAAAAATCTTGAAGCAATTAAAAGAAAACTACAATACGCCCAGCAGGATTCGAACCAGAGACCTCGCGATCGAGCGCCGCGCCCTCTACCATGACGCCACTCCTCTGCTCTTATTTGCCATGTCAAAACTGAAATATGTAGATTCACTGATGCAACGCCATCTAGCAGAACTAAACGAAACTAACTGCTGATGTAATTCTAAGAATGTGCTATAAGATGTTTGAATGTATGTGTGCACACGTATTGGAAAACTGCTGTTGCTGCAGCACGTGCGTTTGTTAATTGGCCAAACATTTTGTTATTTTTTAACGTCGATTGACTAAACCGAATTTAATGAAACTTTCAGCATATGATCTACATATTTTATTGAATATTTGGCATTAAAAAAAACGTAAAATCATTCACAATTAGCTATACTAGCATCTGGCCTGGGGGATTCTGGTGAATTTGGAGCCGGTATCCAAAATATAACAAAAACCGAAATTGTATAAAATGCATTCGAATATATTTTTAAAATTTGGAGACTACAGCTCTAAAAATGTAGAAGATATAAATTTATAACCTATTGCGCTTGGGTTGCGCTGCAGTTTTGGCAATATTATGAGAACTTATTTGTTGAATAATTTAATTTCTAGACGTACGATCGTAATGAAACTTTCAGAACGTAATCATGATGTTTAAATGTATGTGTATACCGAAGCACAAGTCTCTAGTATTTGATATACGACTTTTACAAAGATGAGGGTGAGGGAGTGGATTTAGGGGTGGGGGGTAAATTTTAACAAAAACCGAAATTGTATGACATGCGTCTTAATATACATTTTAAATTTGAAGACTCTAGCTTGAAAGATGTAGGAGATATAATTCGTTAAGTGATCTTCGATAAGGTTTTTTATCGATAAAAAAAGTATCGGAATGAGTTATCGTTTTTTAGTGAAAAAGTCGATATGCGCGCTGTTTTTACGGACATTTTAAAAAAAAAGTTGAAGTCTCTAGCTCTTATATCTTCTGAAATCGACGCGTTCAAACATACGGACGGACGGACGGACGGACGGACAGACAGACGGATAGGGCTAAATCGACTCAGCTCGTCGCCCTGATCAAGAATATATATACTTTGTGGGGTCTGCCACGCCTCCTTCTGCCTGTTACATACATTTTAACAAAACCATTATACCCTGATTTCCCATTTTCAATGGGTTCAGGGTATAAAAAATCAACATTTTGTAGTACAACATGTGTTTAAGCGGGCGGAGCTGGTTGACGTTTGGAACAACAACAATCGCTCACGTGACGCAGTGAAGCATTATATATTGCAAAAAGTAGACCAAAACCTTACAGATGACGAGAGTATTAGGACAATAAATGAAAACGTGAAAGCTTTCGTAAATTATGTTAATAAACACTTGCCGAAGTGCAACTCGTCCTAAGAGTGTTTACGAGAGCGCTGGCCTTCGCCTGAAAAAGAAATTAGCTGCTGAGCTTTCAGATCAGAGTAACAACTCAGCTGCTTTACTTATACATGCTGCTACAGTTTCTGCTAAAAAATCAAAAGAAAAAGATTTAGCTGATGTTTTGAAAGCTGCTGGGAGTAGTGAAAATCTAAATGAGATAAAAAGTAAACTTAATAGAGACGAGCCAAAACAAATGTCAGCTGACAATGCACTTGCCTTTTTATTAGAAAATGGATTCACAAAAAGTCAGTATATAAATATACAACGAAATGCAAAAATGCAAGGTTGTGATATACATATATCCAACACATCCGTTGGTACTTAATTCGAAATGAAAACTCCGGTCAAAAGGAATTGAATATTATGAAAATAAAGCGCATGTTTCATTGCAACAACACTTCCTAACTTGGTACATTGCACACTTATTTTCAGCTATGGATTTGATGGTTCGTCCGGCCAGAGCGTATACAAACAGCGTTTCCAAAGCCACGATAGTGAATCGATTGATAGTTCACTGTTTATTACTACAATTGTCCCATTAAAAATAATAAATGACACGCAACAAATAATTTGGCTTAATAGGGCTCCACAATCGGTTCGATTTTGTCGACCCTTAAAAATCGAATTCATCAAGGAGTGTACTGAGCTTATATTAACAGAAAAAGACAATTTAGATGCCTAGATTCTCAACATGCAAGTATTTTTGTATAAATTTAAAGAAAAATGTATACATGTACAGTATACTGGACACATGACACTGTTAGATGGAAAAGTTCTAAATGTGTTGTCAGGAAGCAACTCGTGTTAATCTTGCCCAATTTGTGGAGCGACGCCAAAACAATCGTTGAACATCAAAGATATGAACTCGGAGGTTTTCATACCTAAATCACACGCCCTTTAATTAGGAATCAGTCCATTACACGCTTGGATCCGCTTTTTCGAATTTGTGCTAAAAATCTCATATAGTATTGAGTTCAAAAAATGGCATGTCAGGGATGCCGACAAGATTAAATTAAAGGATCGAAAAAAATTATTACAGCGAAAAATGATAAAATAAATGGGATTGAATGTGGAAAACCCTTTGACAAATGGCAGTGGCAACTCTAATGATGGGAAGCCAGCGAGGAGAGCATTTTCCAATCCTGATTTATTTATTGTCTTGATTTCGACTGTGACATTTTAAAAAGCTTTCAGACTATATTGATAACGATTAACTGCGAGTTTTTTTTTTTTGATTTTATTTAAGCGTTGAACCTGTACATGCAAATATAGTACTTTAACAACACAGTTGGAATATTATATTAGAGCCTAACCTTCTGATGATTCAGGAGGACTTACAATATATATGTACAAATATCACTAAACTAAACTTATCTAATATTTTCTGCTAAGCCTAAGCGTTTTAATCGCCTTAGTGGCCTCGCAGGGAGCAATCTTCTCGCTAGTCTGCTCCGGTGTCTAGCCAGTCTGTCACTATATCGGCTAGTGTGTCTCCCAATCTGTTCCTCCACTGTGAACAGTTTCAAGTCTCGATGCAGGGTAGAGCCTCGCACATACCATGGGCAGTTGGTGATTTGTCGCAATACTCGATTTTGCAAGACCTGTATGCGTCTATAGTTGGATTTTGCGCATATTCCCCAAATCTGCACACCATAGAGCCAAATCGGGGCTACGCAGTGGACATAGACCGCTCTCTTAGCTCGTAGTGACATGGTGCTGCGCCTATTAATCAGCCATCGCAGTTGTTGCATGCGTTGCCCACATCTCCTGGTCGTAGCTTTTAGGTGGGGAGCAAATGTTAGGCGCTTGTCGAGGGTGATGCCAAGGTACTTTGCCTGCGACGGTTGGTCCAGTATTTCTCCATCCAACCTTATGGGCGGGGTGTGGATGATGAGAGTTTTCAAGGTAAAGCATGGGTTGGTGGTCTTCCGTGGGCTTATCTTCAAATTCCATCGCTTACACCAGGCTGCTAAGGTAGTTTTCCACACTATTTGCTGCCTCAATGCGACATTTCGAGCTGTACAGCACTGCAATATCGTCTGCATATGTAGCTAGTAGAGCTTTACCAGGATCCTGCATGTGGTGTCCGCTAGGCGAGGGTAGGTCAGCTGTATATATGGAATAAAGCAGCGGCCCTAATACGCTGCCCTGTGGGACTCCAGCTCTCATCTGGCAAGGAGTCGAATAGGTACTCCGTACTCTGACCATAAATTGTCGGCCTTCCAGGTACGATCGTAGGATCCCAAAGTAGGGTGCTGGAAAGAGCTCTTTGATTTTACTTAGAAGCCCTATATGCCAGACTCTGTCGAATGCTTGCTGCATATCAACGAAAACTGCGTTGCAGTACTCCATGTCATCAAATGCCTGAAGGATGTGCTTCGTCAGTCTGTGAACCTGCTCCACAGTTCCATGTCCTTCCCTAAAGCCAAACTGATGGTCCGGTAAGATGCGACATTCCCTGATGATACTGCCAAGACGATTGGCAATAAGTCTCTCCCATACTTTGGATAGTGACGACAGCAGACTTATTGGGCGGTACGATTCGGGGTCATCCTCTGGCTTTCCTGGTTTGTGGATCATTACAATCGCTGCCATCTTCCATTGCTTAGGAAAGAATTGCACCCTCAGCATAGCGTTAAATATTAGAGCTATGAAGATGATTGCCCGAGTAGGGAGGACTTTTAGCGTTGCATTACACAGTCTATCATAGCCAGGTGCTTTCTTCTTCGGCAAGGACTTTATAACTTCAGCAATTTCCTCAACCCTGACTGCCCTAATGGGTAAGGACATTTGTAGAGGTGTCTGCAGACTATCAGTGGTCTCTTCGATCTGGTCATCTGTGGCAAATTCATAGGGTGTGAACCTGGCTTCTAGATGCTTCGCAAAAGAATTCGCTTGCTCCTCTTCGTTCCTAGCTATATCACCGCTAGGACACCGGATTGGTACCTGTCTAAATGGTTGTCTCTTAAGTGACTTGGTACACTTCCAGAGCGAGTATCCAGCATCAATTGCATAATCAAGGGAAGCCAGCTTTTGTTCAAAGAAATTGCTTCGAATTTCTCTTAGTACATTTCGTAGTTGCCTAGCAGCCCGGTTCCATAATATTCGGTCCCATGGGTCCTGCGTTCGAAAGGATCCTAGAGCCAGTAACTGAGATGGCTTCTGCTAGCTCGCGTCCCCTCGGTGAGTTGAATGTGTCCCCCCACAACCAATGACGGGCATAATACCTTTGACCGCAGGCACGAAGTGTATTGATGAAATGCATTTCGTCAATCCTAACCCTTGGAGGGCAGTAAATAGCGCTGAACTCCAAGTCTCCTAGGGCCGTTGCTACTTTTACTGATGACATTTGTATGTTACGGGTTTCATTTACTTGTTATTTCGTGATGGTCTGAAAGCTGGGTAGCAGGCATATCCATATATTTTTATAGTGTCTCCACGCTTCATCCTGATCTCCGTCAAAAGAAGAATGTCCACGTTGTTGTTGTGCGCAAAGAGTTCAATTTCTCTGGCTTTACTTGCAATGCCATTGGCATTCCAAATAAGGATCCTGAGTGAGTTCAGTGTGAGGTTGAGGCGTTATTGTGAAGCTGGTAATTCCATGTATTTCCAGTCCATTGTCTTATCATGTTGGCCATGTCGTGAACCATGCTTTCAAGTCGTTCTAATCGTTGGCTGTTTTGCTTATTTTGTTGTTGTTGTTCTCTTTGTTGCTCTTGGAGACACAAGAGGAATTGCTGCTGTAATTGCAACTGTTGTTGCCATTTCAGAAATTGCTGTTGCTGTTGGTCTAGTAATGACTGGATGTCAACTGGATGATGCTGTTGGTAACTGTTACCTTTTGGCGCATATGAGTTGATTTGTTTTTGTGGCTCTTGAATTGGACGCTGTGGAGGTGCATTGCCGCCACGGACTATTGCAGCATAGGATTTACCTCCAGAATCGACTCTATGGTTGAAGGTTTGTTGCTTTTGCTGCCGTTGTCTCTGTTGTACTTGTGGCTGCTGCGATTTTGCCTGTTTTTGATTCTTGCTAGTCTGTCTAGGCGGTAGTGTCTCAGAGTGTTGCCTTACCAGAGAGCCTGTTGCTCGTCGACTAAACTCTTGATACCACGGGCAGCCTTTATAGCTTGCCATATGGTTACCTCCACAGTGAATACAAGTGGGCTGTTCTTCTAAGGAACGTGCACATAGCTTGGTGAGATGGTCTTCACCACATCGGGCACAGTTGGGAGGACGGCGGCAGTATTTGGCTGTATGGCCGTAATCCTGACATCTTATGCATTGGGCGATTTCGGATGTCTTGCGCATCCTCTCCACCCTAACCTTCTGTCTACACAGTGTCTTAATGCTGTAATTTAATTTTTGGGCATGGTCTTATATTAATGAAGAATATGTTGAGTTTTTCGTCGCTGGAAGCCCTAGCTCGTAAGTTATGCACCTGCAGAGCAGCAAATCCATGTTTTTTAAAATCTTCAATAATTTCGTTGTTCAACGTACTGTGATGTAGCCCCTTAACAACTATCCTGTAGGGTTTATCTTCCTTTAGTTGATAAGTGTGAAACTCAATCCCAATAGCATCAAAATAGTTTACAATGGCTCTATATGTATCACTGTCTTTGGGAAATATTCGAGCTGTTTCACCTTGATTGACTTTGATGGACACGTTATCTGGGCTAGTTACCTCTTTGATGAGTTCAAAGATATCATTAAGGTCAGTAATACTAACCACTATTTGCGGTGGCTTTGGGGAACTAAGCTTGTTAGCATTAGTAGTATTATGCTGTGGGCTATTGTCCGTGTCGTTAGGACTCATATTGAGAGTATTCAGGGGAGCAGCATCAGAAGAGCTGTTATTTCCTTCATTGGAAAATGTAGGAGTTTCGTCATCGTGGATTTCATTGGGTGCATCAATGTCAATGTCTAGTAAGGCAAATCTATTGCTAGAGTTTATTGTGCTGTTATTGTGTTGTTATTGGAGTCGAGTCTAGCTTTAAGTTTTTGTTCGACCTCTGAAGGCTATTGTAAGGAGACGAAGAAGTCTTCCTTTTATTTTTTAAGTTTCTTTGGGCAGTCAGCAATTTTATTGCAGCTCCACTTAGTACTGGATTGTTAATTTTAGTAGCATCGTTGCATATTGGAGCGACAGCATCAGCGGAACGTTGGATAGAGCCAGTTTCAAGGTTAGCCGTGCATCCACTAGGGCTCACGCAGCAGACTGCTGCAGTGGCTGCTGTTGCATTGGTATATGTGGAATTACTAGTCGCACTAGTAAATGTTAGTGTTGTAGTTGTATTACTAATATTCTGCGTATCAGTACATAGCAGGCGTTGCATTTGTAGAAATTCTGCCCTGATTTCTAGTGGTGATTTGCCGGCAACTTGGTGCATTTTTTCGTAATCAACCTGCTTAGTACTAGGCAGATGGCTCGAAAAATTATTTTCTTCCATTTTAATTGGTTTATATTGCTAGCAACTTTGGTGTTAGAGTTTAACCTATAATCCGACAATATTTTACTTATTTTTTGTTTGCTTATATTCGAACTCGAATGTCAGCTGAGCGCGGCGTTTATTTCCCCTCTTGTACAGTGGCGCGCACGTAGAGGGGTAATAAGTTTAGCCCTGGTGGGCAACGAACGTATGGAGTTTGTCGCAGTCCCCTTGCTGTTTGATGTTTCAGGTAGCCGACACTGCACGCGACAGCCTCCGAATTTTAAAGTTATGTCGGCTTTACCGTTTGAGCTATTTTTAGCTAGGTAGAAAATAAATTCGCGTACTTTGACTGTCCGTGACACAACCGGCCGCGACGAGAGCAGATTAGCGACTCATTAACTGCGAGTACAATATAGACTCCGAAAAGTTTAAAGCTTTCTGTGCTAAAGTTTTTGTGGCATATCAGGAAAAGTATCCTTGGTACCCTATGTCTCCCACTGTTCACAAAGTTTTAGTACATGAGCACCAAATAATAGACACATGCATAGTTCCCGTAGGCTGCCTTGGGGAACATGCATCGGAATCCCGAAATAAAATATACAAGCGCGACAGAAGAGCCCATTCGAGAAAATGTAGCCGGCTAGATAATATCACGGACGTCTTCAACAGATCCATGGATAGTTCTGATCCATTTTTATCTGATATCTACTTTAAGCAGCGACCAAACTCATTAAAAAGAAACACGATGCCAAAAGAAGTAATATCTTTGTTATTAGCACCACATTTTGAAATGGAGTCCAGCAATACTGATCCAGAAGAAGAAGATGATGAAGCTGAAGATTAGTATTATGAAGAACAGGATGGACTTGAGGTTATTGCTTCAGAAGATGAGTATTTTGAACTTCAAGAGAACTGACTATTTTTTCTAATGACTTATGTAACATAACTTGTTTGTTTTAGATTTTTTTAATATTTCTTAGATTTGGGAAGGATTACGGAGGAATAATCACCAGCTAAGGGAGATAAATTAATTAATTTTTATAAAATGCCACTTGTACTACAGCTATTTAAAAAAGTGCTCCAAATTCCATAAAACTGAGTAGAACATTAAAGAAACATAAAAAATGTATATAAAACAAATTTCACTGCAATAGCTTTTAGTTTAGACTTTATGCCAAAATAAACGCAAAAAAAACACTGTGCGGATTTGGGATCCTGGTTGGCACTGTCTGTCAGCTTGGCTTGGAGGGCGCTGGATTGTACGGCCCTGGTCGGTCCATGTTGCCCGTAGCGTGCGCCACAGGTGGCAGAAGCTTGAGCTGGGCGGCTTAAATCTTTTTTTTTTTTTTTTTTTTTTTTTTTGGTAAAAATATGTATTATTTTATTTAAACAGGCTTTCTACTACCTAGTTGGCAGCTTAACGAGTTGGACATAAAGGCACGATTATTTACAGTAGGACACTACAGAATTTACAATAACAATTAACATAAACATCAACAACAATAACAATTTACATAAATATGAGTAACAAATAGTTAATTAAATCACATTCAATTTTTTATAAAACATTATTCTATAGGAACCTCGCAGGGAGGTCCTGTGGATGGCACTTCCTCAGTCTTCTTTTCCTGGCTTCTTTGTTGAGCCTTCTCGCCAAA
Source organism: Drosophila navojoa (assembly GCF_054131105.1). NCBI lineage: Eukaryota > Metazoa > Arthropoda > Insecta > Diptera > Drosophilidae > Drosophila > Drosophila navojoa. The sequence continues at coordinate 26,648,677 of NC_142893.1, read as the reverse complement.
GGGTTTGGGTGGCCTTCAAGTCTTGCAAGGTAGCTAGCAGCTACCTTTTGCAATACGTCTCCAACTTTGGGGATCTTGAGATCTTTTTCAATGTCTCTGGTGCGCATGTACCAGGGAGCATTGCAAATTTGCCGGAGGATTTTCGCTTGCACAACTCTTATTTTGTTTAAGTTTGCTTTTGCCGCAATTCCATAAACTTGAAGCGCATATTTCCATATGGGACTGAGAATTGCTTTATAAATTGCCACTTTACTGTAAAGTGACAATTTATTGGACGGCTTTAGAAGCCATGCCATTTTAGCGCTTTTGGTCATTACAGACTTTTTAACCATCGTGGTGTGCATATTAAACGTAAGCCTTCTGTCTAACATTACGCCCAGATATTTGTGGCTTCTTTTGTGCGGTAGTGTTGAACCCAGCATTCTAATGGGACCACAGTTTTCACGCCTTGTTGCAAACGTAACATTTACGCATTTGCTCCCGTTAATCCCAATGTTCCATCTGCTGGCCCAGGCTTCAAAACTGCTCACATATTGCTGCAATGAGTCTGTAGCCTTGTTAATGCAGCTACTACTTAATAGTATGGCTGTATCATCAGCATACGTGGCTACCAGTCCATTTTTCCGGTTCACACCTGTGATGTCGCTATGTGAGGGCATATCGGCTGTGAACAGAGTGTACAAGGTAGGGCCGAGAACGCTACCTTGAGGCACGCCTGCACATATTGGCCTTTTTGACGATTGTACACCATCAACGTCAACCCTAAAGCTTCTATCTATCAGAAAGCTGCTGACCATCTGGTGCAGTTGTGGAGGGAGAACACTTCTAAGTTTGAAAAGCAATCCGTCATGCCAGACTCGGTCGAACGCTTGCTTTATGTCCATAAAGACAGCAACTGCATACTTCTTGCGCTCAAAAGCATCCAGAATAAATTTTACAACGCGGTGAAGCTGCTCCGGAGTACCATGACCTCTCCTGAATCCAAATTGCCAGTTTGGGATTTTTTGCTTGACTGCTTCAAGTTGCAGGATCCGGTCGAGGATTACTCTTTCGGCCATCTTTCCTAAGGCAGGAAGAAGACTTATTGGCCTGTACCCATCAAGTTCGCTAAGACTTTTTCCAGGCTTTGGGAACGCTGTCAACGCTGTCTTCCAGATATTTGGGAAGTGTCCCAGCCTGAGCATACTGTTTAGAATCAGCACTATAAACAGGAGAGCTTTTTTGGGTAAGAGCTTAAGTGTTCTGTTATCCAGCCTATCCTCTCCAGGAGATTTTTTAACTCTCAGATTTTTAATAATAATCGTTACCTCTTCCAGTGTGACGGCTTGTAAGCTTCCAAAGGGAGTAGTTAGAAGATGCATCCGGGCCAGCATTTTCCAGCATTTGATCAATATTGCGTTGCTTAATTTTAGCGAGGACTTTTTGTACGCGATTGGAGATTCTTTTATAAATTTGGTGGACGCGTATATCTCCCGTTCTCACATACTCTTTTCTCAACCTTCTCTTCATTCGCAGTAATGCAGTAGCATTTGGGGGCAGCAAATTCTGGGGGTGCTGTCGTGCATGACGTACATATTCTGGTGTCGCGTGTGATGCAGCCTCAGATATGTTTCGCATAAACAATGCAATAGCATCTTCTACGTCAGCCGCGCTATCTATTTGAGTGTTTAGATGAATTCTGCTCTCTAGGTTTGTCCTAAATTCATTGATGCGAGTTCCAGGTGTAAGGATGTATTGCCTCGTAGGTCTAAGCTGAGGTGATTGGTGCAAGATCGCTACGACCGGCAAATGATCCGACGAAAGCTCGTGATGCAGCTGGACAGATAGCTTGTTAGCAGCGAACCCATTAAATATGAAAAAGTCGAGTGCAGAGGGAGTAAGCAGGGTGTTGAATGAATAAAAAGTTGGTTTTCCCGTTGCTAGGATTTGCCACGTACCACTTGCAATGGCCTCTTGCAGCCGCTTTCCACGACAACAACTCCGCAAATTACCCCACCATTGGTGTTTTGCATTAAAGTCTCCTCCTGCAATGAACCGGTTTCCCAGGGACCGAAGTAGTACCTTAAAGTCATTTTCACTCCAGGGCTCGTTAGGAGGAAGATAGATTGATGCTATTTTGACGCTTCCGATGTTTGTCATCAAACTCAAATTAGCCGATTGAATATTGTTATTTGAAATGGGTTCATTGGCGTCATGAACAATGTTAGATTTAATCAGGATAGCAGATCCGCCTTTCGCGGTACCACTGGGGTGATTAGCGTAGTATTGGTCGTAGCCAGGTGTAAAAATTTTAAGGCCTGAGCGCATGTGTGTCTCTGTGATCAACATCACATCAATTGATTTAGCATCAAGGAAAAGTCTCAGCTCGTTATTGCTTTTAACTAATCCTCTTGCGTTCCACAATCCGATTTTTAAAATCGAATTGATCATTTTGAAATAAGCTTTTGAACCAGGTCACGAAAGGCTTTGTTTGCTTCCATTGTTTCCTGGATAAGTTTGAACATTTGATCCATTCTTGCATTTAGATCAGATATTGCCTTTTCCAAAAGATTAAATTTGCTTCTGAATTCTCGGTCATCGGCATTGTCGTTCGACCTGGACACTTGTGAACTGGGATTATTTGACTGGTTTACTTTGGGCCTAAAATTATCCGCATAAGAGAAGCCTCTCTGAACAGTGGCGTTTGAAATAAACTGCGCTCTAGAACCCTGAATGTCTGCATGGCTGTTATTGTTTGTCAGACCGTCCTTGGGCAATCTTGCCTCAGGCTTTAGCTTTCTGTTTAGCTTCACTCTGACTGTGCAGCCTTTAAAGCTGGAACTGTGGTTGTCTCCACAATTGGCACATAAGGATGTCTCACTAGACTTAAGATGGCAAATCTCGGCGCCAGTAAAATGGTCACCTGAGCACTTACCACATACTGGGCTTTTAAGGCAATAATTTTTCGTGTGTCCGAAGTCTTGACATCTGTAGCACTGTACTATTTCCCTGTTGGGTTCTGCCTTTAATACTGTAACTCTGTGCGTTCCGATATGAGTTATTTTTAAGGCCTCTGCAACGTTTGGCGTCTTTTGTAAATTAACAAAGAACATGCTTTGTCTTGTTTTAGCATCTATCAATTGATCATCATCATCTTTATTGATCTCAATATTGCGCCAGTCTCGTTTCCTGGGACAGTAGATGTTCAGTACTGTGAGGTTCAGATCAGTAAAAGTACGTTCAATTCGCTGTTTTGAGACGTTGGGGTGTAAGTCTTTAATGACCACTCTATATGGTGCATTTTCTCTCAGTTGGTGATGCCAAAATTGACAATTTTGCTTGGATAATATGTCAACGACAGATCTAAATGCGTTTGAATTCTTTGTATAAATACGCGATATTCCAGATCTAGATGTGCGTATATCATAGTCGGTGTCCGCGATTACAGAGTTTAATGCTGCCTCAAATTTTATCATATTATTAACCTGCGGCACGCAAATGGCTGGAGGCTTAGGTATTTTGTTTTCCTGTTCCTCTCTATCAGGTTGACGGTTGTTTTCATTTTCCCTGTCTTGAATTTCTTCGTCCATATCCATTAGTGATTCGGCTTCTTCAGCCAGAGCTGCAAAGCGATTGCTATAATTAGCTGCCGAGGAGGATGAAGCAGGGCTTTTGGTTAGACTCCCAAGATTTGAGCTAAGTTGGGCTGGCTTCATTTTGAGGATTGTTTTTGACAGTTTTTGTGCTTTTTTTTGCTTTTTCCAGATACCCAGCTTAGTAGATTGGAAAGTGCAGTCCTTTTTTTGTGAAGGGCTAGCAGCCACATTTGCGCAAAAAGATGCAGCGCTGGAAACCAGGGTAGTAGAGCATATGCTCCCAGTAGAATAGCTAGCAGTGCAGCTAACATTAGAAAAAGTTAGGGTGCTCGTAGTAATGGTGCTTGTGCTTGTAGCGACCAAACCCACTACATTTTTTGGGCGGCTTAAATCAGTTGCAGGAACTGTTATAATTTGCGCTTGAAAGAATGCTAAGGATACTGGTTGCGCCCGAGGGTATGGAACACTTATTGATATACGTACGACCTTAGAGTATACTACACTTAGGTGCGCAACTGCAACTGCAAGTGCAGTAACTATCAGCGAGATGCGCGTTATAAGCGCTCTTAACGTAGGTTTGTTTACAAAAGTTTTTATCTGCTGTAAATTAGCGGTAAATAGATATCACTTTGAACACACGACCGGCTTTCAATAAATTGTCCGCCAGCACATCCACTCAGATAGACTGTCTGTTTGCTACCCCAAAGATAAGTGATCTCATTAGAGCTATGCAATTGCATTGCATTGTCTATGTTTAAGCGGAGCTTTCGGTCTCGGTCTTGCTTTGCACTCTTTGTTCTTTGCTGCTGTCTTAAGTTTAAAAGCGTAAGAGCTTTCAATTCTGCTCGCCGTGACGTCGCTGTTTGCATTGCGTGAGGGTTTCTTGTTGCAGATTGCGCTCTTAATTATTTCGAATGCGTGCATTACTCTTATTCTCTTTAACGCAAACGCGTCAACGACGACGCAAGAGATGCGCCGTTAGATTTTCAAAATTGTATTCTGTCCGCATCCGGTTTGTCGTTGTTTTTGTTCTTTGCAGCGCTATTGCTCCCTTGCTTGTTTTTGTTGTTATTGGTGTTTTTGCGTGTTCTTGGATGCGTGGTACAGGCAAACTCGATTGCCGTTTCATTTTTTATTTTTGGGTGTCGTTTTCTGTTGCTGGCCGTTTTATTTCCTTTCCTTTTTTTTCCGGGGTCGGGGTCGTGGGACGAAAATGTGATTCTTCACAGTGTATCGCGTTGATACGCATTAACATTTTTCACGTATTGAGAACAGCACTGTGACCACGAAGCACCGAATATCATAACCTTCATCTTATAGGTATCAATTTTCCGTTTGAGCAGCTACTCCTCCATAAAAATCTCAAGGAGTCTTGATCTTCTTCTCCTACTGATACTTGAAGAAACATCTCTTTTATATCCGCGCATATTCCAATCTTTCCCTTTCGAAATTTATATTATATCTTCGTTAAAGGCGGGTTCTCATCTGGTCCTTTTAGCAATTCGGAGTTCAATGACACTCCGTTGACAATTGCACCCGCGTCAGATACCAGCCATATCTTCTATCTTGTTTGGTTTATTAACATTGTATACACAGAAGTGTGGTAGGTACCACGTCCTTGGACCAACTTTTTCTGCATCTTCGTTAGACATTTTTATTGCATATCCTTTTCTAACAAACTCCATGAATTTTTCATTGCGCTCCAATTTGTATTCTACAGCCTTTAATCTCTTTAAGGCTGCATTGTATCTCCGGAATGTGTACATCATCTTCAGAACATAAGAGACCAGTTTCATAAGCTCCGTCAAACCGCTTTGTAGTTTCCATCAATATTTTCCGAGCTGATGAGAATCGATGAGAATCGCCAGAACCAGTGCTTCCATTTGCTGATACCACCTCGTGCGTATCCAGCTTCGATGTAGGCGTGACGTTTACTTTTGATGTTGCGCTTTTATGTAATCCACCACATCCATAATAGCAATCATTGGGCCGCCCTTTGCTGCACCAACTAGTCCATCGCCATCACGAACTGCATTCTGCGAAACTTGTAGTTCTTCCAGTATGCCCTTTTGTTCCGCTTGAGTATTCTGCATCCTTGACACTTGCATAGTTAATTGAGTAATTGACTCTAATAAGCTTTTAACCAAATCATTATTCATATTCATATTCTTTCTCTTTATTAATAACAATATCATTATTATTTGCATCCATTTTAAATAATTCATCTAACTTGTCGTTTGTCTTCCTATTTTATTTTTTCTGCTTTTTTGCGCTTCTTAAAACCGACATCTCACTTCAGCTATGTACATATGTAAATATGTACTCAAAGCGTTTAAAAAACACCAATACACCAATATGTGTCACTGTATTGCGCCGAATTTCACAATTCCATGTAATTGCGATCCATATATTCCAATAGCGACGGCAAATAAACTAACACTTTGAGCCAATACAGACACAGATATACTTATGTATGTATGTATCACTGCATTGCTCCCAATATCACAATTCCATATAATTTTGAAAATAAAACGGCTGATATTCTTATCATTCTGCACTTCTTTTATGTACGCACACATACATACACATGCATCCACCCTCACGCGCCCGCGCTCTGCTAACTGCGTGTGGGAGATAGTATGAGAATTTACTTGGTGAATAACTTCTTTTGTAAACATACAATCTTAATGAATTCAGGGCGTAATTATATGGTCAAAATGTGTGTACATTCCGAAGCACAAGTCTCTACTACTTTTACAAATTGGAGGCAAAGGGGGCGTGGTATCCAAAATCTGTTGATTACAAAATGTTTGTATTTATTATCTGTATATACACAGTAAATCTGAAGTCTCTACGTCTAATAGTACTCCGATGAGGCTCAAAAACAAAATCAATTTTTCGATTATTCTCGATAAAAAAGTTATCGGATGAGTTATCGAAAAAATGCACACAAAATTTCAGCTCTCTAGCTCTTATATTTTCTGAGATCTCGGCGTTCATACGGACGGACGGACGGACGGACGGACAGACGGACAGGGCTATATCAACTCAGCTCGTCGTGCTGATCAAGAATATATATACTTTATGGGGTCTGCGATGATTCCTTCTGCCTGTTACATACTTTTACACAAAAACATTATACCCTGATTTCCCATTTTCAATGGGTTCAATGGGGTAACAAGAAAGAAAGCTCTAGTCGAGACTGCTCGACTACGAGATCCCCTGAACCCTACAAGCAACTGATATTTTAATAATAATTAGCAAGCACGCACGCACACACACACGCATACAAACAAACACACGCACACACACACGCATACAAACAAACACACGCACACACATACACATACAAACAAACACACGCATACACACACACTCACATATACAGGCGATTGCGCTTGGGTTGCGCTGCAGTGGTGGCAATATAATGAGAACTTATTTGTTGAATAATTTAATTTCTAGACGTACGATCGTAATGAAACTTTCAGAACGTAATCATGATGTTTAAATGTATGTGTATACCGAAGCACAAGTCTCTAGTATTTGATATACGACTTTTACAAAGATAATGGTGACGGGGTGAATTTAGGGGTGGGAGGTAAATTTTAACAAAAACCGAAATTGTATAAAATACATCTTTATATACATTTCAAATTTGGAGACTCTAGCTTGAAAGATGTAGGAGATCTAATTTTTTAAGTGGTCTTCGATAAGGTTTTTTATCGATAAAAAAGTATCGGAATGAGTTATCGTTTTTTAGTGATAAACTCGATATGCGCGTGATATATACGGACATTTAAAAAAAAAATTGAAGTCTCTAGCTCTTATATCTTCTGAGATCGACGCGTTCATACATACGGACGGACAGGGCCAAATCGACTCATCTTGTCGCCCTGATCAAGAATATATATACTTTGTGGGGTCTGCCACGCCTCCTTCTGCCTGTTACATACTTTTAACAAAACCATTATACCCTGATTTCCCATTTTCAATGGGTTCAGGGTATAAAAAGGGGGAGTCGAGAAGATGGTTTTGGGTCAAATCCTTATTCAAAATGAGAACTTTTTTCTCGGTAAGCTAATAATATAACAATAAATGAAATGGTTATAATTGACGCGATTAAAGTAATTGAAAAAATTGTCTATACTATTATTAATAGACCTTATGATTGGAAGTAAAATATACTTTTATACTATATAGATAATTAAAATTTAACTATCCTCCTCATCAGTAAAGTGTCATATAAAACAATAGTCACACAACATCAACAAAATGTCAGTATCATGCAGAACCTTCGAGTCCAAAACGGTAATTTTTTTAAAAATGATTATTTAAGTGCCATAGTAAACAAATTAGTAAAAAAGTTGTTCCATTTAAAACATGAATTCCCTGGAAACCTGTTGCTATCAAATTATTACTTAATTAATTAATTCCATTAATCTGTGATGAGCTCATTTAACAGTTACACTTGATGTTAATAAAATTGCTGTATTTAATAAGGGATTTGGAAGAGGTAAAATAAAATAATTCTTAATGGAGGTCATGATGCCCCTAATTCAATTGCTAGTGATTAACTTCTGTGGAAAAATGCTCAAAAAAACTTACAAAAAATAAAATTTTCTTATAAAATAAATAAAATTATTCCTCATCGTAATCCAATAGTATCAGCGTACCTTTGTATGTTCCTTCACGTGATATATCTAGTCATCATTGGTAAACATTAAGAATTGTAATAATATTAACAAAAAACAAGTAAGAAAGCTCTAGTCGAGACTGCTCGACTACGAGATCCCCTGAACCCTTCGAGCAACTGATATTTCAATAATAATTCGCACATACATACGCACACACACACACACACACACACACGCATACAAACAAACACACGCACACACACACACGCATATACAGGCGATTGCGCTTAGGTTGCGCTGCAGTGTTGGCGATATTATGAGAACTTATTTGTTGAATAATTTAATTTCTAGACGTACGATCGTAATGAAACTTTCAGAACGTATTCATATTGTTTAAATGTATGTGTATACCGAAGCACAAGTCTCTAGTATTTGATATACGACTTTTACAAAGATCAGGGTGAGGGGGTGGATTTGGGGGTGGGGGGTAAATTTTAACAAAAACCGAAATTGTATGACATGCGTCTTAATATACATTTTAAATTTGAAGACTCTAGCTTGAAAGATGTAGGAGATATAATTCGTTAAGTGATCTTCGATAAGGTTTTTTATCGATAAAAAAAGTATCGGAATGAGTTATCGTTTTTTAGTGAAAAAGTCGATATGCGCGCTGTTTTTACGGACATTTTAAAAAAAAAGTTGAAGTCTCTAGCTCTTATATCTTCTGAAATCGACGCGTTCAAACATACGGACGGACGGACGGACAGACAGACGGACAGGGCTAAATCGACTCAGCTCGTCGCCCTGATCAAGAATATATATATTCTTTGTGGGGTCTGCCACGCCTCCTTCTGCCTGTTACATACATTTTAACAAAACCATTATACCCTGATTTCCCATTTTCAATGGGTTCAGGGTATAAAAAATCAACATTTTGTAGTACAACATGTGTTTAAGCGGGCGGAGCTGGTTGACGTTTGGAACAACAACAATCGCTCACGTGACGCAGTGAAGCATTATATATTGCAAAAAGTAGACCAAAACCTTACAGATGACGAGAGTATTAGGACAATAAATGAAAACGTGAAAGCTTTCGTAAATTATGTTAATAAACACTTGCCGAAGTGCAACTCGTCCTAAGAGTGTTTACGAGAGCGCTGGCCTTCGCCTGAAAAAGAAATTAGCTGCTGAGCTTTCAGATCAGAGTAACAACTCAGCTGCTTTACTTATACATGCTGCTACAGTTTCTGCTAAAAAATCAAAAGAAAAAGATTTAGCTGATGTTTTGAAAGCTGCTGGGAGTAGTGAAAATCTAAATGAGATAAAAAGTAAACTTAATAGAGACGAGCCAAAACAAATGTCAGCTGACAATGCACTTGCCTTTTTATTAGAAAATGGATTCACAAAAAGTCAGTATATAAATATACAACGAAATGCAAAAATGCAAGGTTGTGATATACATATATCCAACACATCCGTTGGTACTTAATTCGAAATGAAAACTCCGGTCAAAAGGAATTGAATATTATGAAAATAAAGCGCATGTTTCATTGCAACAACACTTCCTAACTTGGTACATTGCACACTTATTTTCAGCTATGGATTTGATGGTTCGTCCGGCCAGAGCGTATACAAACAGCGTTTCCAAAGCCACGATAGTGAATCGATTGATAGTTCACTGTTTATTACTACAATTGTCCCATTAAAAATAATAAATGACATGCAACAAATAGTTTGGCTTAATAGGGCTCCATAATCGGTTCGATTTTGTCGACCCTTAAAAATCGAATTCATCAAGGAGTGTACTGAGCTTATATTAACAGAAAAAGACAATTTAGATGCCTAGATTCTCAACATGCAAGTATTTTTGTATAAATTTAAAGAAAAATGTATACATGTACAGTATACTGGACACATGACACTGTTAGATGGAAAAGTTCTAAATGTGTTGTCAGGAAGCAACTCGTGTTAATCTTGCCCAATTTGTGGAGCGACGCCAAAACAATCGTTGAACATCAAAGATATGAACTCGGAGGTTTTCATACCTAAATCACACGCCCTTTAATTAGGAATCAGTCCATTACACGCTTGGATCCGCTTTTTCGAATTTGTGCTAAAAATCTCATATAGTATTGAGTTCAAAAAATGGCATGTCAGGGATGCCGACAAGATTAAATTAAAGGATCGAAAAAAATTATTACAGCGAAAAATGATAAAATAAATGGGATTGAATGTGGAAAACCCTTTGACAAATGGCAGTGGCAACTCTAATGATGGGAAGCCAGCGAGGAGAGCATTTTCCAATCCTGATTTATTTATTGTCTTGATTTCGACTGTGACATTTTAAAAAGCTTTCAGACTATATTGATAACGATTAACTGCGAGTTTTTTTTTTTTTTGATTTTATTTAAGCGTTGAACCTGTACATGCAAATATAGTACTTTAACAACACAGTTGGAATATTATATTAGAGCCTAACCTTCTGATGATTCAGGAGGACTTACAATATATATGTACAAATATCACTAAACTAAACTTATCTAATATTTTCTGCTAAGCCTAAGCGTTTTAATCGCCTTAGTGGCCTCGCAGGGAGCAATCTTCTCGCTAGTCTGCTCCGGTGTCTAGCCAGTCTGTCACTATATCGGCTAGTGTGTCTCCCAATCTGTTCCTCCACTGTGAACAGTTTCAAGTCTCGATGCAGGGTAGAGCCTCGCACATACCATGGGCAGTTGGTGATTTGTCGCAATACTCGATTTTGCAAGACCTGTATGCGTCTATAGTTGGATTTTGCGCATATTCCCCAAATCTGCACACCATAGAGCCAAATCGGGGCTACGCAGTGGACATAGACCGCTCTCTTAGCTCGTAGTGACATGGTGCTGCGCCTATTAATCAGCCATCGCAGTTGTTGCATGCGTTGCCCACATCTCCTGGTCGTAGCTTTTAGGTGGGGAGCAAATGTTAGGCGCTTGTCGAGGGTGATGCCAAGGTACTTTGCCTGCGACGGTTGGTCCAGTATTTCTCCATCCAACCTTATGGGCGGGGTGTGGATGATGAGAGTTTTCAAGGTAAAGCATGGGTTGGTGGTCTTCCGTGGGCTTATCTTCAAATTCCATCGCTTACACCAGGCTGCTAAGGTAGTTTTCCACACTATTTGCTGCCTCAATGCGACATTTCGAGCTGTACAGCACTGCAATATCGTCTGCATATGTAGCTAGTAGAGCTTTACCAGGATCCTGCATGTGGTGTCCGCTAGGCGAGGGTAGGTCAGCTGTATATATGGAATAAAGCAGCGGCCCTAATACGCTGCCCTGTGGGACTCCAGCTCTCATCTGGCAAGGAGTCGAATAGGTACTCCGTACTCTGACCATAAATTGTCGGCCTTCCAGGTACGATCGTAGGATCCCAAAGTAGGGTGCTGGAAAGAGCTCTTTGATTTTACTTAGAAGCCCTATATGCCAGACTCTGTCGAATGCTTGCTGCATATCAACGAAAACTGCGTTGCAGTACTCCATGTCATCAAATGCCTGAAGGATGTGCTTCGTCAGTCTGTGAACCTGCTCCACAGTTCCATGTCCTTCCCTAAAGCCAAACTGATGGTCCGGTAAGATGCGACATTCCCTGATGATACTGCCAAGACGATTGGCAATAAGTCTCTCCCATACTTTGGATAGTGACGACAGCAGACTTATTGGGCGGTACGATTCGGGGTCATCCTCTGGCTTTCCTGGTTTGTGGATCATTACAATCGCTGCCATCTTCCATTGCTTAGGAAAGAATTGCACCCTCAGCATAGCGTTAAATATTAGAGCTATGAAGATGATTGCCCGAGTAGGGAGGACTTTTAGCGTTGCATTACACAGTCTATCATAGCCAGGTGCTTTCTTCTTCGGCAAGGACTTTATAACTTCAGCAATTTCCTCAACCCTGACTGCCCTAATGGGTAAGGACATTTGTAGAGGTGTCTGCAGACTATCAGTGGTCTCTTCGATCTGGTCATCTGTGGCAAATTCATAGGGTGTGAACCTGGCTTCTAGATGCTTCGCAAAAGAATTCGCTTGCTCCTCTTCGTTCCTAGCTATATCACCGCTAGGACACCGGATTGGTACCTGTCTAAATGGTTGTCTCTTAAGTGACTTGGTACACTTCCAGAGCGAGTATCCAGCATCAATTGCATAATCAAGGGAAGCCAGCTTTTGTTCAAAGAAATTGCTTCGAATTTCTCTTAGTACATTTCGTAGTTGCCTAGCAGCCCGGTTCCATAATATTCGGTCCCATGGGTCCTGCGTTCGAAAGGATCCTAGAGCCAGTAACTGAGATGGCTTCTGCTAGCTCGCGTCCCCTCGGTGAGTTGAATGTGTCCCCCCACAACCAATGACGGGCATAATACCTTTGACCGCAGGCACGAAGTGTATTGATGAAATGCATTTCGTCAATCCTAACCCTTGGAGGGCAGTAAATAGCGCTGAACTCCAAGTCTCCTAGGGCCGTTGCTACTTTTACTGATGACATTTGTATGTTACGGGTTTCATTTACTTGTTATTTCGTGATGGTCTGAAAGCTGGGTAGCAGGCATATCCATATATTTTTATAGTGTCTCCACGCTTCATCCTGATCTCCGTCAAAAGAAGAATGTCCACGTTGTTGTTGTGCGCAAAGAGTTCAATTTCTCTGGCTTTACTTGCAATGCCATTGGCATTCCAAATAAGGATCCTGAGTGAGTTCAGTGTGAGGTTGAGGCGTTATTGTGAAGCTGGTAATTCCATGTATTTCCAGTCCATTGTCTTATCATGTTGGCCATGTCGTGAACCATGCTTTCAAGTCGTTCTAATCGTTGGCTGTTTTGCTTATTTTGTTGTTGTTGTTCTCTTTGTTGCTCTTGGAGCCACAAGAGGAATTGCTGCTGTAATTGCAACTGTTGTTGCCATTTCAGAAATTGCTGTTGCTGCTGGTCTAGTAATGACTGGATGTCAACTGGATGATGCTGTTGGTAACTGACATCTTATGCATTGGGCGATTTCGGATGTCTTGCGCATCCTCTCCACCCTAACCTTCTGTCTACACAGTGTCTTAATGCTGTATATTTCATTAATTTTTGGGCATGGTCTTATATTAATGAAGAATATGTTGAGTTTTTCGTCGCTGGAAGCCCTAGCTCGTAAGTTATGCACCTGCAGAGCAGCAAATCCATGTTTTTTAAAATCTTCAATAATTTCGTTGTTCAACGTACTGTGATGTAGCCCCTTAACAACTATCCTGTAGGGTTTATCTTCCTTTAGTTGATAAGTGTGAAACTCAATCCCAATAGCATCAAAATAGTTTACAATGGCTCTATATGTATCACTGTCTTTGGGAAATATTCGAGCTGTTTCACCTTGATTGACTTTGATGGACACGTTATCTGGGCTAGTTACCTCTTTGATGAGTTCAAAGATATCATTAAGGTCAGTAATACTAACCACTATTTGCGGTGGCTTTGGGGAACTAAGCTTGTTAGCATTAGTAGTATTATGCTGTGGGCTATTGTCCGTGTCGTTAGGACTCATATTGAGAGTATTCAGGGGAGCAGCATCAGAAGAGCTGTTATTTCCTTCATTGGAAAATGTAGGAGTTTCGTCATCGTGGATTTCATTGGGTGCATCAATGTCCATGTCTAGTAAGGCAAATCTATTGCTAGAGTTTATTGTGCTGTTATTGTGTTGTTATTGGAGTCGAGTCTAGCTTTAAGTTTTTGTTCGACCTCTGAAGGCTATTGTAAGGAGACGAAGAAGTCTTCCTTTTATTTTTTAAGTTTCTTTGGGCAGTCAGCAATTTTATTGCAGCTCCACTTAGTACTGGATTGTTAATTTTAGTAGCATCGTTGCATATTGGAGCGACAGCATCAGCGGAACGTTGGATAGAGCCAGTTTCAAGGTTAGCCGTGCATCCACTAGGGCTCACGCAGCAGACTGCTGCAGTGGCTGCTGTTGCATTGGTATATGTGGAATTACTAGTCGCACTAGTAAATGTTAGTGTTGTAGTTGTATTACTAATATTCTGCGTATCAGTACATAGCAGGCGTTGCATTTGTAGAAATTCTGCCCTGATTTCTAGTGGTGATTTGCCGGCAACTTGGTGCATTTTTTCGTAATCAACCTGCTTAGTACTAGGCAGATGGCTCGAAAAATTATTTTCTTCCATTTTAATTGGTTTATATTGCTAGCAACTTTGGTGTTAGAGTTTAACCTATAATCCGACAATATTTTACTTATTTTTTGTTTGCTTATATTCGAACTCGAATGTCAGCTGAGCGCGGCGTTTATTTCCCCTCTTGTACAGTGGCGCGCACGTAGAGGGGTAATAAGTTTAGCCCTGGTGGGCAACGAACGTATGGAGTTTGTCGCAGTCCCCTTGCTGTTTGATGTTTCAGGTAGCCGACACTGCACGCGACAGCGTCCGAATTTTAAAGTTATGTCGGCTTTACCGTTTGAGCTATTTTTAGCCTAGGTAGAAAATAAATTCGCGTACTTTGACTGTCCGTGACACAACCGGCCGCGACGAGAGCAGCTTAGCGGCTCATTAACTGCGAGTACAATATAGACTCAGAAAAGTTTAAAGCTTTCTGTGCTAAAAAAAGTTTTTGTGGCATATCAAGAAAAGTATCCTTGGTACCCTATGTCTCCCACTGTTCACAAAGTTTTAGTACATGGGCACCAAATAATAGACACATGCATAGTTCCCGTAGGCTGCCTTGGGGAACATGCATCGGAATCCCGAAATAAAATATACAAGCGCGACAGAAGAGCCCATTCGAGAAAATGTAGCCGGCTAGATAATATCACGGACGTCTTCAACAGATCCATGGATAGTTCTGATCCATTTTTATCTGATATCTACTTTAAGCAGCGACCAAACTCATTAAAAAGAAACACGATGCCAAAAGAAGTAATATCTTTGTTATTAGCACCACATTTTGAAATGGAGTCCAGCAATACTGATCCAGAAGAAGAAGATGATGAAGCTGAAGATTAGTATTATGAAGAACAGGATGGACTTGAGGTTATTGCTTCAGAAGATGAGTATTTTGAACTTCAAGAGAACTGACTATTTTTTCTAATGACTTATGAAACATAACTTGTTTGTTTTAGATTTTTTTAATATTTCTTAGATTTGGGAAGGATTACGGAGGAATAATCACCAGCTAAGGGAGATAAATTAATTAATTTTTATAAAATGCCACTTGTACTACAGCTATTTAAAAAAGTGCTCCAAATTCCATAAAACTGAGTAGAACTGTGGCGATCTGGCATCACAATAATTCTCGATCGATACTATCGATAAAACATGATCTCTCAATTACCATCATTAGTAATAAGAATACATATAGACACTTCTTAAGCTTCAGCGCGACACATCACATGTACATATTACATCAACCTTAATCAATACAATTTTAGCAAATCATAGCTGTGTTCTAATTTAATACAAATAAATAGTGACGCATACATTCTCCACAAAAACCAACAAACAATATTTTCATAAATGGGAATCCCCACATTCACATACATTCATCAACAATTCCCATAATTGGTGACCCCGAGTTCAAATACGCGCCGTTGGTTTTTCACTAAATGAGCTTCTTGATCAGCAACACACGCTGACGATCACTTCGGTAGCAAACATTTTAGCTACTTATTTTTACATTACCAGTGATCTCAGAGGGCTTTATCAACAAAGAAGTGCAACAATTTCACAGTTCGTCGCAGCCGTCTCGACATGCACACACATGGCCAACACGCGCTATTTCACAACGAAGCGACGCGCAAAAAAACTAACTGCGCAACAAGATGGCCGACGAAGAAAATTCAACCGATGCGGAATTACCTACAGAGAATACTTCCAACATGAATGCCATTTTAAGCAAATTACCATTCCCTCAACTAAATTCAACAACATCTATCGAAATGTTTTTCACCAAACTCGAAGGCTGGTTTGAGCTGCAGGGCATCGGTACGCGTAAAGAGCACGAGAAGTACACTGCCGTTATAACCTACGCAGATCCAAAATATCTGGAGCAAGTGCATGATCTAGTAGTGAACGAGCCAACTTCAAATCCATACACCACGCTGAAACAATCAATTCTCGCCAAATTCGCAAAGTGTCTGAAATGGTTCTTCTTGATAAGCTCGCAACTGGTATTCAACTCGGCGATGGACGCCCTAGCCACCTGTTAAGTCAACTACAGCAAACTAATGCCACTAATGACGAATCTGTTGTTCGACGTTATTGGATCAAACGATTACCACCTTCAGCTCGAGCTGTCATCGTTGGAATTCTTCAAAGTGCACCAAACACCCCACTCAGCCAACTTGCTACCACAGCTGATGCTGTCATAGATTCGCTCAATTACTCAGGTGACAACATCCAAGCAGTGACGTCTATCAACTCTGAGGACACGTCACTGGCGACTCGCATGAGTCGTTTAGAGAAACGAATCGACGACCAAGATAAGTGTCTCCAGGAGATAAGCAAAAAGCTTTCACAAAGCCTTAACAACAACAACAATCGTCGATCTCGCAGCCGCTCATCAAGCAATCAACGCAATACTTCACAACAGAGCAACGCGAATCAATATTGCTGGTACCACAACAAGTACGGTAGAAACGCTCAACATTGTCAAGCTCCATGCAACTTCAAGTCAAACAACAACGGGACAAAAAACTAATCACTCCCATCGAGGTTTCAAAAGGCAGCGTCGATGGGCAACCCCAACACGCCTTTCAAAATAGCCCAAAACTTAAGGTTGAAGTACATAGATTTCCACTTCTAATCGTTTGTTTATTCCAGATGCTAAGTCTGGTCGAAAATTCCTCATCGACACAGGAGCAGACATATCTGTAATACCCACCTCAACAATAAACCGACGATTAAATATCTGCAAGGAGAATCCACTATTTGCAGCCAACGGATCCACAATCAACACATACGGCACAACTCGCCTTACACTCGACCTTGGCCTGCGTCGTCCGTTCACATGGAACTTCATCATAGCAGACACCACTATACCAATCCTACCAATCAGATTTCTTGCAGCACTTCAACTTACTCGTCGACATTAAGCAAGGAAAGTTAATCGACGCGCAAACACTACTTGCACGCAGCGGCATCTGCAGTCTACAATCGCCGTCCTCTGTCAAAACGTTTGACACATCATGTCAATTCGCCAAGCTTTTGGAAGAATTCAAGGACATCACTCAACTCAACTTTGCAGCACCCAAGCCCACAACATCGGATGTCACACACTGCATCGACACCCGAGGGCCTCCCACTTTTGCAAAGCCACGTCGACTAACTCCAGACAAATTTAAAGCAGCAAAAGCTGAATTCGAATATCTGCTCAAAATCGGCGTTTGCCGACCATCAAAAAGTTCATATGCATCTCCCTTACATATGGTACACAAACCCTCAGGCGATTGGCGACCATGTGGCGACTACAGAGCTTTAAACGCACAGACAATTCCTGATCGGTATCCGTTACCTCATATACAAGACTGCACCCATATTTTCTATGGCAAGAAAATATTCTCAAAAATAGATCTCAACCGTGCCTTTCATCAAATTCCAATAGAACCTGGCGACATCCCTAAAACAGCTATCACAACACCTTTCGGTTTATTTGAATTTACATATATGACGTTTGGATTATGCAACGCTGCCCAAACATTCCAACGTTACATGGACACCGCATTCAGGGACATGGATTTTGTTTTCGTCTACATTGATGACATTGCTGTAGCATCCGCCAGCAAAGAACAACACAAACTTCATCTCAAACAAGTTTTCGAACGACTTCGACGCTATCACCTTACAATCAATCCTGGTAAATGTAGTTTTGGTCAAACCTCAATCAAATTTCTGGGACACAACGTTGACTCCAATGGCATAGCACCTCTGCCTGATAAAGTCAAGACAATCATCGATTTCCCGTTGCCCAAAGTAGCAAAGGAACTTCGACGCTTTCTGGCAATGATCAACTTTTACAGAAGATTCTTGCCCAAGGCCATCATACATCAAGCACCGCTGGTACAGCTCATCCCGGGAAATAAGAAGAACGATTCTTCGCCTATATCCTGGACCGAAGATACCATCAAACATTTTGAGGAGTGCAAACAGTCATTAGCCACTGCAACTTTACTGGTACATCCATCACCAGACGCTAGTCTCTCACTCAGCACGGACGCAAATGACACAGCAGTTGGCGCTGTCCTTCATCAAATCATCAACGAAGAACGCCAGCCATTGGGATTCTTCAGCATTAAACTTACTGATGCACAACGCAAATACAGCACGTACGACCGTGAATTGCTAGCCATCTATCTCAGCATTAAACACTTTCGCTACATGTTAGAAGGACGAATATTCGATGTGCGCACAGATCACAAGCCACTAGTTTTCGCTTTTACGCAAAAGCCCGAAAAAGCTTCACCTCGTCAACTTCGTCAGTTGGACTTCATAAGTCAATTCACAACATCAATTCAACACATAGCTGGAACTGAGAACACTACAGCAGATACATTATCTCGCATATCAACAGTAGATTCAAATATAATCGACTACAACAAAATCGCTCAAGCGCAAATCAACTGTTCTGAACTGAAGACGATTCTCAAAGATAAGACTACAACTCTACAACTCAAGTCAATAAGCTTACCTCACTCTTCAACTCCAATCATATGTGATTTCTCCACTGACACTGTACGCCCATTCATCCCTCAGCCATTGAGAAGTACAATCATCAGCAAAATGCACAACATTGCTCATGGAGGCGTTAAATCAACACTTCACATTATCAAACAACGTTTTGTTTGGCCCTCCATGCACACCGATGTCAAAAACTTTGTTAAACATTGCATACCATGTCAAAAATCAAAAGTTACACGTCATGTCCACTCACCACTTCAACAATACGCACTCACATCTCAACGATTCGAACATATCAACTTGGATCTGATTGGACCACTACCCCAATCAGGACAATACAGATACTGCCTCACTATCATCGATCGCTACACCAAGTGGCCAGAAGCCGTACCTATCGAAGATATACAAGCAGAGACAGTTGCAGCAGCATTAATCAACACTTGGATCTCTCGTTTTGGAGTTCCAGCCCGTATAACTACAGATCAAGGTAGACAGTTCGAATCTAAACTTTTCAACGAACTATCGCAACTCCTTGGCATTAACCACCTACGCACAACAGCCTACCATCCACAAGCAAACGGAATCATCGAACGTTGGCATCGTACTCTCAAAGCTTCAATTATGTGCCAAAATAGGAGCGGGTGGCCCAACAAGTTGCCAATCATATTGCTCGGACTACGATCAGCATACAAGCCTGATATTCAAACCACAGCCTCACAACTTGTCTATGGCACAACGCTACGCCTGCCAGGAGAATTTTTCCACATAAATAGACAGTTTCAACCACAAACAGAGTTCGCACAAGAGCTAACAAGGATCATGAGTGATCTACGACCAATTCCAACAGCCAACCATGACACTACTAAGCCATTCGTTTTCAAGGATTTAGCAGAGTCGACACACGTTTTTCTACGCAATGATATGGTACGCGAGTCATTGCAACCACCATACGATGGTCCATTTGAAGTTAAAAGCAAGCACCCAAAATTCTTCAACATCATCATCAAGGGACGAGACACTAAAGTTTCTATCGACCGTCTCAAGCCTGCCTACATTGAATCAGAAAGACAACTCACACCTACCATCGCAATCACGCCATCATCATCACCTCCACCACAGCCAGTTCCTCAACATATGCCAAATCAACCAACTGGAAGACCTCGCCGCACAATTAGACTTCCCGTTCGCTTCACAACTTGAAGTCTAGGAGGGAGTACTGTGGCGATCTGGCATCACAATAATTCTCGATCGATACTATCGATAAAACATGATCTCTCAATTACCATCATTAGTAATAAGAATACATATAGACACTTCTTAAGCTTCAGCGCGACACATCACATGTACATATTACATCAACCTTAATCAATACAATTTTAGCAAATCATAGCTGTGTTCTAATTTAATACAAATAAATAGTGACGCATACATTCTCCACAAAAACCAACAAACAATATTTTCATAAATGGGAATCCCCACATTCACATACATTCATCAACAATTCCCATAGAACATTAAAGAAACATAAAAAATGTATACAAAACAAATTTCACTGCAATAGCTTTTAGTTTAGACTTTATGCCAAAATAAACGCAAAAAAAACACTGTGCGGATTTGGGATCCTGGTTGGCACTGTCTGTCAGCTTGGCTTGGAGGGCGCTGAATTGTACGGCCCTGGTCGGTCCATGTTGCCCGTAGCGTGCGCCACAGGTGGCAGAAGCTTGAGCTGGGCGGCTTAAATCAGTTGCAGGAACTGTTATAATTTGCGCTTGAAAGAATGCTAAGGATACTGGTTGCGCCCGAGGGTATGGAACACTTATTGATATACGTACGACCTTAGAGTATACTACACTTAGGTGCGCAACTGCAACTGCAAGTGCAGTAACTATCAGCGAGATGCGCGTTATAAGCGCTCTTAACGTAGGTTTGTTTACAAAAGTTTTTATCTGCTGTAAATTAGCGGTAAATAGATATCACCGGCTTTCAATAAATTGTCCGCCAGCACATCCACTCAGATAGACTGTCTGTTTGCTACCCCAAAGATAAGTGATCTCATTAGAGCTATGCAATTGCATTGCATTGTCTATGTCTAAGCGGAGCTTTCGGTCTCGGTCTTGCTTTGCACTCTTTGTTCTTTGCTGCTGTCTTAAGTTTAAAAGCGTAAGAGCTTTCAATTCTGCTCGCCGTGACGTCGCTGTTTGCATTGCGTGAGGGTTTCTTGTTGCAGATTGCGCTCTTAATTATTTCGAATGCGTGCATTACTCTCATTCTCTTTAACGCAAACGCGTCAACGACGACGCAAGAGATGCGCCGTTAGATTTCCAAAATTGTATTCTGTCCGCATCCGGTTTGTCGTTGTTTTTGTTCTTTGCAGCGCTATTGCTCCCTTGCTTGTGTTCAGGCATGAACATATGAATATACGATGATCGTATACATGCCTCCGACGCACTCAGCGACTAGCAGGTAGTGCGCTGTGATAGCGATAAGGGCCACATGTACGGACTGCATAAATATACAAATAAAGACCAACCCTTGCAACCCCAGAGTCAGATTACGAAGGAGACGAGCGCTGAGCCTTACAAACTCAGCGATAGGATAAGAATAGCTAATAGACCAACGCGGAGTCTTACACACTCAGCGATAAGATAAGAATATGTAATAGCCCAATGCTGAGCCTTACACACTCAGCAATAGATACATTAGATTTAAGGGTTGAAATTATACATGAGTCTGGGTATATAAACCCAGGCTCAGAATAATGAAGATCAATACGAAACTAAACACCATATTAGTCAAGTGTATTCGTTCATGGTCCTTCGAGCCGGATGAAGTATTTTTAATACTTCAATGCAGTCCACAAGGAAAAGTGTTTGTGTTTAGTACAAAGTGAAGTGCTAAATAATAGTAGATTTGTGCATTGGCTTACCAACCCAAGCTGTGAGTCGAGGCACAGCAAGATCAACCTAGTGATCAAAACAAAAAAACCTCCAACGGGAAAAGCCAATGGATCTACAATAAACACACAACTGTGTCGTCAACCATCAATATTAAACAATAAATATTTGATGGCATAATGGCAGAATTCAGGATTAAAGTTGCCGATCACGCCATAGACACAGGCCAACTTCATAGCTGGGCAACGATACCGGAAACATCAACGCAAGAGATGTTTTTATTCGGTTGGTCGAGCCCAATGGTGAAGTTGCTTAACCTTTTGGACATAAGAGTTCAAAGAGTATGGCTGCACATTGAAGAAGTGCAGGCCAACATTGAGCTCAGCAACCAGGAGGATGCTCTAGACAGCAAAGAAACGCTAGAGTTCCTCTGGAATAAAGTCCAGTCAACGCTTACCGATTTGGAGGATAAATATGATAAGCGTGTCCATGAAATCGATGGCATAGACGCACTGGAAGTCAAAGTGTACACAGTGTCTAAAAGGCTGGAAAGAAAAATAAGTGCACTGCAAAACATAAAAGAAGACACTCCAAAGCGACAGAGACCAACACTTCCTTACTTTAATGGAAGTCCTAAGGCGTGGCCGATGTTCTTCGAGCAGTTCACCAAAATAATCCACAACAGAAAGGATATCAGCGACAAAACGAAACTGCTATACTTGCAAATGTATGTCAAAGGAGAAGATGTACAAATGATAAGCAATTTCGCAAAAGGGAAAAGGTAACTACAAGTTAGCGTGGGACTGTTTATGCAGACGCTACAAACGTTATTTGCCAGTGGACAAGGAACTGCTGAAGAATGATGATGAAGGCAGTATCCGAAATTACGTGAGCACCTCCGATAACAGTGACGAGGTCACCGCTGATGAGATGCTAGCATCTCAGGCAGCTTTGGATGCAATTGTGTTCAAAAAGTGGGATTTCAACCCGCCGGCAAGCCCCCACATGGGAAGATATATAACTGAATCTACAGAACAAGAAAATAAACTTCAAGTAGTAACAACAAAAACAAAGCAGGGTGAAGACAAGAGATCAATAAAGAAGATCTGGGCTCCACCAACTCCGACATTGGATTCGGAGGGCATAGAAGATGAGGACAAGAATGGAATTTCTGCCACAACTTCGACATCGACGTTGAGTATCGCTGAAGATACATCAACAGATATCCAATTGGAAGTTCGACCAATGGATGATATTTCCATAGTTGGCAGCACGACGGAAGAGCAAACTTCTGCGGAGACTGCAACAGCGGCTGGATGTGCAGCTGAAGAGAACAGCGACAATACCGACTCAAACTCTCCAGTGATGACCACAGCAGTGCTACCAACTATGGAGACTAAAACTGCAAGTACAATTACATCGGAAAGGGATTCAATTGGAAGTAGCAGCAACATTTTAAAGGAAACAACCATAATTACTACAAGCGAATCAATATCTGTTCTAAAGCATCAGGATCAAACGAAGGATATCTACCATTTGGAGGCTTTGGCTTCGGCAACAATGAAACGATTGACAACTTCCTCAACAGATGCACTCAGCTATACTAATGCAACAAATGATGACACCCAAAAACCGCGGAAGTTCTTCAAAGAGGCTCGACTTCACTTGGCATGGGAGCCGCCACCTAAGCAAAAGTCCAAGGTACTGGTGGCACACTCGGTTTATCTGGATGTCACACTCTCTGGGCCCCGCAGAATGTTCAGGCACGAACATAAGGATTGGATTGATGATCATTTCGTCAAGAATATTAACAATTATCAAATTTGTATTTGTCCTGTATATTATTAAGATTTCCACACACAGCAATTCCGGAAGTTACACACTTGGCCCCCCGCAGAATGTTCAGGCATGAACATATGAATATACGATGATCGTATACATGCCTCCGACGCACTCAGCGACTAGCAGGTAGTGCGCTGTGATAGCGATAAGGGCCACATGTACGGACTGCATAAATATACAAATAAAGACCAACCCTTGCAACCCCAGAGTCAGATTACGAAGGAGACGAGCGCTGAGCCTTACAAACTCAGCGATAGGATAAGAATAGCTAATAGACCAACGCGGAGTCTTACACACTCAGCGATAAGATAAGAATATGTAATAGCCCAATGCTGAGCCTTACACACTCAGCAATAGATACATTAGATTTAAGGGTTGAAATTATACATGAGTCTGGGTATATAAACCCAGGCTCAGAATAATAAAGATCAATACGAAACTAAACACCATCTTAGTCAAGAGTATTCGTTCACTTGTTTTTGTTGTTATTGGTGTTTTTGCGTGTTCTTGGATGCGTGGTACAGGCAGTACTCGATTGCCGTTTTATTTTTTATTTTTGGGTGTCGTTTTCTGTTGCTGTCCGTTTGTCATTGTTACCGTTCGATGTTGCGCCGTTTTATTTCCTTTCCTTTTTTTTCCGGGGTCGGGGTCGTGGGACGAAAATGTGATTCTTCACAGTGTATCGCGTCGATCACTTCATCTTTATATTTTACAGCTTGATACGCATTAACATTTTTCACGTATTGAGAACAGCACTGTGACCACGAAGCACCGAATATCATAACCTTCATCTTATAGGTATCAATTTTCCGTTTGAGCAGCTACTCCTCCATAAAAATCTCAAGGAGTCTTGATCTTCTTCTCCTACTGATACTTGAAGAAACATCTCTTTTATATCCGCGCATATTCCAATCTTTCCCTTTCGAAATTTATATTATATCTTCGTTAAAGGCGGGTTCTCATCTGGTCCTTTTAGCAATTCGGAGTTCAATGACACTCCGTTGACAATTGCACCCGCGTCAGATACCAGCCATATCTTCTATCTTGTTTGGTTTATTAACATTGTATACACAGAAGTGTGGTAGGTACCACGTCCTTGGACCAACTTTTTCTGCATCTTCGTTAGACATTTTTATTGCATATCCTTTTCTAACAAACTCCATGAATTTTTCATTGCGCTCCAATTTGTATTCTACAGCCTTTAATCTCTTTAAGGCTGCATTGTATCTCCGGAATGTGTACATCATCTTCAGAACATAAGAGACCAGTTTCATAAGCTCCGTCAAACCGCTTTGTAGTTTCCATCAATATTTTCCGAGCTGATGAGAATCGATGAGAATCGCCAGAACCAGTGCTTCCATTTGCTGATACCACCTCGTGCGTATCCAGCTTCGATGTAGGCGTGACGTTTACTTTTGATGTTGCGCTTTTATGTAATCCACCACATCCATAATAGCAATCATTGGGCCGCCCTTTGCTGCACCAACTAGTCCATCGCCATCACGAACTGCATTCTGCGAAACTTGTAGTTCTTCCAGTATGCCCTTTTGTTCCGCTTGAGTATTCTGCATCCTTGACACTTGCATAGTTAATTGAGTAATTGACTCTAATAAGCTTTTAACCAAATCATTATTCATATTCATATTCTTTCTCTTTATTAATAACAATATCATTATTATTTGCATCCATTTTAAATAATTCATCTAACTTGTCGTTTGTCTTCCTATTTTATTTTTTCTGCTTTTTTGCGCTTCTTAAAACCGACATCTCACTTCAGCTATGTACATATGTAAATATGTACTCAAAGCGTTTAAAAAACACCAATACACCAATATGTGTCACTGTATTGCGCCGAATTTCACAATTCCATGTAATTGCGATCCATATATTCCAATAGCGACGGCAAATAAACTAACACTTTGAGCCAATACAGACACAGATATACTTATGTATGTATGTATCACTGCATTGCTCCCAATATCACAATTCCATATAATTTTGAAAATAAAACGGCTGATATTCTTATCATTCTGCACTTCTTTTATGTACGCACACATACATACACATGCATCCACCCTCACGCGCCCGCGCTCTGCTAACTGCGTGTGGGAGATAGTATGAGAATTTACTTGGTGAATAACTTCTTTTGTAAACATACAATCTTAATGAAATTTTCAGGGCGTAATTATATGGTCAAAATGTGTGTACATTCCGAAGCACAAGTCTCTACTACTTTTACAAATTGGAGGCAAAGGGGGCGTGGTATCCAAAATCTGTTGATTACAAAATGTTTGTATTTATTATCTGTATATACACAGTAAATCTGAAGTCTCTACGTCTAATAGTACTCCGATGAGGCTCAAAAAACAAAATCAATTTTTCGATTATTCTCGATAAAAAAGTTATCGGATGAGTTATCGAAAAAATGCACACAAAATTTCAGCTCTCTAGCTCTTATATTTTCTGAAATCTCGGCGTTCATACGGACGGACGGACGGACAGACGGACAGGGCTATATCAACTCAGCTCGTCGTGCTGATCAAGAATATATATACTTTATGGGGTATGCGATGATTCCTTCTGCCTGTTACATACTTTTACACAAAAACATTATACCCTGATTTCCCATTTTCAATGGGTTCAATGGGGTAACAAGAAAGAAAGCTCTAGTCGAGACTGCTCGACTACGAGATCCCCTGAACCCTACAATAATTTAATAATAATTAGCAAGCACGCACGCACACACACACGCATACAAACAAACACACGCACACACACACGCATACAAACAAACACACGCACACACATACACATACAAACAAACACACGCATACACACACACTCACATATACAGGCGATTGCGCTTGGGTTGCGCTGCAGTGGTGGCAATATAATGAGAACTTATTTGTTGAATAATTTAATTTCTAGACGTACGATCGTAATGAAACTTTTAGAACGTAATCATAATGTTAAAATGTATGTGTATACCGAAGCACAAGTCTCTAGTATTTGATATACGACTTTTACAAAGATAATGGTGACGGGGTGAATTTAGGGGTGGGAGGTAAATTTTAACAAAAACCGAAATTGTATAAAATACATCTTTATATACATTTCAAATTTGGAGACTCTAGCTTGAAAGATGTAGGAGATATAATTTTTTAAGTGGTCTTCGATAAGGTTTTTTATCGATAAAAAAGTATCGGAATGAGTTATCGTTTTTTAGTGATAAACTCGATATGCGCGTAATATATACGGACATTTAAAAAAAAATTGAAGTCTCTAGCTCTTATATCTTCTGAGATCGACGCGTTCATACATACGGACGGACGGACGGACAGACAGACGGACAGACAGACGGACAGGGCCAAATCGACTCAGCTTGTCGCCCTGATCAAGAATATATAGACTTTCTGCCACGCCTCCTTCTGCCTGTTACATACTTTTAACAAAACTATTATACCCTGATTTCCCATTTTCAATGGGTTCAGGGCATAAAAAGACTCTGATTGTTTTTGTCGCGTATGGTTTACCTCTGAGCGAGACAGTTATTTCAGTTTTCGTTTTGCTCAAGTCAAGCATTGTCTTTTGCGTATGTATGGTTGCAATTGTTGCGTTATATATGTATGTATGTTTTTTAGTCAATTTGTCTTTTGCTGAAAGTCTTTGTGTAAGCGAAAATCGTATTACTCTTTACGCGACACTCATTTGAGATCGTGACACCAATGAGTCAATGGGAAGCGCTTGACCAAAACAAAGAGAGCCGCTTTTTATGTTATGTTATGAAGCAGAGCATATTCGATAAAACGATCAACTATCATTTGCAAGCTATGATATAAAATTAAGAAAAATAATAATAAAAATAATAATAAAAATAAAAAAAAATAATAAAATTCCGCGCCTTCGACGATATTATCGTCCACTATCGAGACATTGAACCATCGATAGTTCAGTCGCTCGATAGTGCCCGACAATCGATAGTGACAATAGTGCCATCGATAGTTTGGCACCTCTAGCAGTCATCGTTAAACCTTAACCTAAATTATGGGCTAGAAGCCAGTATTTACACTATTAACTATTTACAAATATTTACAATGTTCATGATCTGTGGTCGTTGTTGTTGACTACTAGGTCAGCAGCCAGTGAATTAGGGTGCGCCAAGAGCCTGTCCGCGTACCTCGAAGAGTGACGTTTACTCAGTTCAGCGATCGTTGGCATTTTTAGATCCCTGTGCAGCACAGAATTGCGGACGTACCAGCTGGCACCTGTAAGTCGCCGTAACCCCTTGTTTTGCAGGGCTTGCACTTTTTATACCCTGAACCCATTGGGAAATCAGGGTATAATGTTTTTGTGAAAAAGTATTAACAGGCAGAAGGAATCATCGCAGACCCCATAAAGTATATATATTCTTGATCAGCACGACGAGCTGAGTCGATATAGCCCTGTCCGTCTGTCCGTCCGTCCGTATGAACGCCGAGATCTCAGAAGATATAAGAGATAGAGAGCTGAAATTTTGTGTGCATACTCGTGTATACCATACGCAGTACGAGTTTGCTTTATTTTTTCGATAACTCATCCGATAACATTTTTATCGAGAATAATCGAAAAATTGATTTTGTTTTTTGAACCTCATCGGAGTACTATTAGACGTGGAGACTTCAGATTTACTGTGTATATACATATGGTGCATACAAACATTTTGTAATCAACAGATTTTGGATACCACGCCCCCTTTGCCCCCAATTTGTAAAAAACGTATTTCAAGTACTAGAAACTTGTACTTGGAAAATTTTATTAAGATCGTGTGTTTACAAAAGAAGTTATTCACCAAGTAAATTCTCATACTATTGCCCACACTGCAGCGCAGCCTACGCGCAGTCGCTGCTTACTGCGCAGTTAGCAGAGCGCGGGCGCGTGAGGGTGGATGCATGTGTATGTATGTGTGCGTGCATAAAAGAAGTGCAGAATGATAAGAATATCAGCTTGGAGGGTTCAGGACATCTCGTAGTCGAGCAGTCTCGACTAGAGCTTTCTTACTTGTTTTAATTTAATTTTTTAATTTTAAGAAGTGTACCTATCATTTTCATAATGAGTGTATTTTCTTGATCTTGATCCGTCTGTCCGTATGAACGTCGAGATCTCAGAATATATAAGAGCTAGAGAGCTGAAATTTGGTATGCATACTCGAGGATAGTAGATCTTAAAAATACTGAAAAAAATTTCACGAATACTTGAAAATCGCGGTTTGTAGTCAGTCAGTCTACGGCACAGCCTCAGGCGAACCTGACTATTCATAAAAAAAAAAAAAATACATTTGATAAAAATAATAAGCGTGCATACAGAAGCTGCATATCTCGAAAGTTCAGGTATTTGTTTCTCTCAAACATAAATTTTTGTAAATTATTTATATTTATATTTCTCGATTGTTTTATGTGGTTTTGTGCGAGGGCATATTCAGTATTACTATTAATAAAAATGCCGCGTCTTAGAAGATCTAATCTTTTCCGGCGGACCAATAATGCAATTAGGCAACGCCGCGTTAGTACCCAGCAAAAAAAGGGCCTTAATTCGTGCTTCTCAAAGAGAGGCAGCCCGAGAAACGGCAATAAGAAATGGTTCAAGGATTTTATTATCTGGCGATTTCCGACAAACACTACCAGTAATTCCAAGATCTACTGCTGCCGACGAAATAAACGCTTGCCTCAAACCATCAAATCTGTGGCGATATGTAACCAAACTTCAACTGTCTGTAAATATGAAAGTTGCATTGTTGAAAGTTATCTGCTGATGATTTCTTGAAGCAATTGCTGAATATCGGTAATGGCCGTATTCTTGTTGACGAATCGAGTGGCTTGATTTCATTTCCTCAAAATTTTTGCAATTTCGTCTCATTAAAAGATGAGCTTATCAACAAAGTATTTCCGAATATCATTGCTCTCCACAAAAATACTAAATGGTTAAGTGAGCGAGCAATTTTGGCGGCTGTGGATGACCTTAATCTTATAATTCAAAATAAAATCATTGGAACTCTGTATTCATTCAAATCTATCGACTGTGTAACAAACGAAGAAGAAGCCACTAATTATCCAACTGAATTTTTGAACTCCTTGGATGTGCCTGATTTACCACCGCACAATTTACAACTGAAGGTTGGCTCGGTAGTTATCATGCTTAGAAATTTAAACCAACCAAAACTGTGCAATGGAACGCGTTTGGTGATAAGAAAACTGATGAGCAATGTGATTCACGCGTCGATACTCAAAGGAAAATTTAAAGATGAGGAAGTTCTTATTCCCAGGATTCCGATGATCCCAACAGATATGCCCTTTGAGTTTAAACGAATTCAATTCCCGATTCGTCTTGCCTTCGCCATGACGATCAACAAATCACAGGGCCAATCTTTGACTATTTGTGGCCTCAATCTAGAAAATTCGTGTTTTTCTCATGGTCAATTGTACGTGGCATGCTCACGTGTTGGCAAACCATACACATTATTTGTTTTTGCGCCTGGCCAAAAGCACCACTAGATGCTTGAATGAAAATCCGATTAATAAATTAACCAGAGTGTATCGCAACCTGAACAACATAGCTTTCAACAATAGATAGGGCCATGCAACGTTTGCCGGGTCAGCTAGTATGTCTATAAGTGTGAAAGTGTATAAGTGTATGAATATTTACATAAAAATATGTTTACATGTATGCCGCCGCAGCGGGTGAGTGAGGACGTCTTGCGCTTGTCAGAGTCTTGCGCTTCTCAAAGGCTTTTGCACTCGAATGTTATGTGCATAAATATTGTAATAAAGCGATACAATATATTCATAATATTTTAATGTGTTTCATTAGTACAGTGATCACTTGATAATACAGAACATGCTACAATGTATAAAATACTATTGTTTTAATGTGTTTTACTTTATTAGTTTTGTCAATATCTTATAAATATATAAACAAATAAATTTATCCCCACCCCTATATCCACCACCTCACCATCATTATTGCAACGAAAAATGGTAATTTGCGGAAACATTAAAAATCTTGCGAAAACTCTTTGTAACTCGTGAGAGTTAATTACCTCAGAGCAGAAAATTAGTGATAAAACACTTTTATATATGATTGTAATATACTTTATATTTTGAACCATTGATATATTATTCAAAGTATTCACTCACCTGTATTTATAGATCGTCGTATTGCTTTCCGATGGAAATTTACACATTCGTTGATCTACATCTTCATAGATTACATCATCAGTATTATGTATTTCTTCAATATTAAAGTTATACACAGTACGACGCAAATTTATTGCGTATCCGACTGTATTAAAATAGGGCATATCCTCAGGACTGTGAATATAAAGCTTTCATTGATTGATTAAATAAGTAATTTTGAATAATGAGAGTTCTCAGTGAGAGGTATAAGACGTGTCTTTTATGGTCTGACTTTTTGTTTATTTTTGCTTGTGAAAATGTATATAATTGGCAGAAGAATGCATCGCAGACCCTATAAAGTATATGTGTTCATAATCAGGGCGACGAGCTGTTAGTCTGTCCATCTGTTTGTCCTTCTGTCCGTATAAACACCGAGATCCGAGAAGATAAAAGAGCTAGAGACTTTGCATGCGTACTTGTGTTCAATTGTATTATATTTTTTCGATAACTCATCCGATTGCTTTTTCATCGGGAATAATTATTTCGTTGCTTAGCTATTAAACCTATAGACTTCAGACCTAATATTTTATCCAATTGATGAATACACAGATTAAGTAATTTACAGATGTGAATACCATTGAAAATGGGTGTAATGGTTTAGTTAAAAGTATGTAAAAAGCAGAAAAAGGGGTCTAATAAAGGATATATACGCCGAGATGAGTCCATGAGCCTGTCCGTATGTTTGAACGCGTCAATCTCAAAAGATTTAAGAGCTAGAGACTTCAAGTTTTTTCTCTAGCTCCGTATATATAGCACGCATATCGATAACTCATTCTGTCATTTTTTTTTTTTTATCAAAAATCAGTACCCTTCGAGCAACTGGTATTGCGTGCAGACGCTCGAAAATTATGGTATTTTAATGTCCATATATCTTTAGATACACAAACACAATAAAATGTAAATTGTGACTCCTCTATCACGCCTAATTTAAGCATTCTGTCCAGCTCTTCATACATTAACTTTTCTACTAAACGGAATAATGACGTTGCCTGGAGCTGCTCTGGCGACATTAATCTGCGAAAGAAGAGTTGTTCGATGTAAGCACAGTTTAGCAAAAGAAGGGAACATATTAACGTGTTGCAATAGCAATTGGTGCTGCGCGACTGTGAGTGGTTTTAGGTTGCGAACCTCTATGGAAAATAAATTATTAACAGTGGGTACCACCTCCAGCGGAAGAAGATTAAATTGGATCCAAAAATCTATCCTTGAATATAAATCTTGAGACAAGCAGGGTACTATGTAGAACGTCAACATTATAGCTTCTTTTTATAAAAGAATGTTACAGGTAGAAGGAGGCGTGGCAGACTTCACAAAGTATATATATTCTTGATCAGGGCGACAAAGTGAGTTGATTTGGCACAAACGGACACGTTTATCTGTCCGTCCGCCTGTCCGTATGTATGAATGCGTCGATCTCAAAAGATATAAGAGCTAGAGACTTCAATTTTAAAATGTCCGCATATTGCGCGCGCATATCAAGTTTATCACTAAAAAACGATAACTGATTCCGATATTTTTATCGATAAAAATGTTTATTGAAAATAAGTTATAAAATTATAACTCCTACATCTTAAAAGCTAGAGTCTCGAAATTTAAAATATATATTAAGATGATATATTAAGATTTTATACAATTTTGATTTTTTTTAAATTTACGCTCCCCCATATATCCACCCCCTTACCATCATATTTGTGAAAGACGTATTTCAAATACTAGAGATTTGTGCTTCGGTATATACATACATTTAGACATTATGATTAAGATCGTACGTCTAGAAATTTAATTATTCAACAAATAAATTCTCAAAATATTGCCAACACTGCAACGCTAGCCAAGCGCAATCGCCTATATATGTGCATGTGTGTGTACTTGTGTTTGTTTATATGCGTGTTTTTTTTTTTTTTGTTCTTTTTTTATATTCGTTTATTAACAGTTTTTTATTATAATACAAGATGCAAGTTGCGTGGTGGCTAGGATAGTGCGCGATGCTTGCGGAACGGCCGTAAAGCATTGCTTCGCAAGCACTGTGCGCTACCTTAGCCTGGGACAGCACGACTTCTCATTTGCTCGACTCTGCGGAGCTCCATAATCACTGTGGCCGCGAAGGTGCTTGTTAGTTCCCAAGCTTCCTCCAAATAGCTCCGAAAGCATCCATGTCCCGAGAGGATCTGCGTAAGGTAGAAGTTTACCTCGCCGTGCTTGCGGTTGACCCATGGTTCAAGCTCCGGGATGAGCTTGTGCGTCCACCGCCCTTTAGCTGAGCACTTTCTTTGCCATCGTGCAATGCTGTTCGCCCTGATAGCGTTAAGTCGCGCAGGCGCGTGCGAATTTCGCTCCACGGCTTCGGCGACCAAGTACTCCAGTGGTACCATACCAGCTATGACGAGCGCCGCGTCATCGGAGATAGTCCTGAAAGCGCAGCTGACTCTGATTGCGCTCAATCTGTAGATCGCGCAAATGCGGCTGTAGCTCGGCGTTGCCATCGCTCTTGCCCATATGGGCGCAGCATAGAGGATGGCGGACCTAATGACGCTCATTAGAACGAGACGTCGTTGCTGTTTAGGTCCCCGCGTGTTAAGCATAATTCTCGAGAGAGCTCTACAAGAATCATCTGCTTTTTTTTGCACATACTCTAAGTGCTCGCGGAAAGTTAATCTTGTCTCTATCATGACACCAAGATACTTTATCGCCCTCTTTGACGCAATGGTGACGATGCTGACTAGGACAACTTCAGTTTTGTGTGCCGCTAGCTCGAGCCCAGCTCCAGTCAACCAGCTTCGTATGCGATTGATACTTTCGCTGCACATATCCTCTGTATCTTTGAGCTCCTTTCCTATGGCTACGACAGCTACATCATCAGCAAAGCCAATGGTGTGCGCACCTGTTGGTAGTTCCAAGCGCAGTACGCCGTCGTACATGATATTCCATAGGAGAGGCCCCAGCACTGAGCCTTGGGGTACTCCAGCTGACACTGTATGAGTTTGGGGACCCTCACTCGTATTGTATACCAGTGTTCTTCCTCTGAAGTAACTCTTTATTGTTTCTTTAAGATATTTAGGGATATTATATTGTGACAGCGCATTCAGTATCATATCCCAACTAGCTGTATTGAAGCCATTCTTTACGTCCAGGGTCGCAAAAATGCAGTATTGCTTCGTCCCATGCTTCCATCCTGTGCCATGAATGGCGGAGGTGGCCAGACCAACAACTTTGTTTAGCGCATTCGTTGTTGACCGGGCCTTCCGGAATCAAAATTGATTTGGTGACAGGCCTTCGGCGCTAGTAATCGCAGTCTCCAGTCTAGAGCAGATCAATTTCTCAAACACTTTTCCCATGGTGTCTAAGAGACAGATCGGTCTGTATGAAGATGGCTCATCTGGTGGTTTGACAGCCTTGGGTAGCAACACCAGGTTCTGGGCTTTCCATTTTGCCGGGAACGTCTCTTGTATTAGACATTCGTTGAATAATTAGTTGAATAATTCATTGAAGAATTAGCGCACGATTTGGGATCCTGTCCGGCCCTGGAGCAGTGTTGGTTCTAAGACCCCGGAGAGTTAAAATGATTCCTTCCTCTGTGACTAAAACAATTTCAGTGCTCATTGAGCCCTGATCAGCAGACTCGAACCCAGAGGCGTGAATGGAGCTTAAACTTTCTGGAAAGAGCGTTTCCACAATCGTTTTAAGCTCCAGACGATCCGTAGGCTGCTTCTGTCTACCTGCGTATAGTCTTTTAACTACTATCTTATATGCCCTGCCCCAAGGGTCATATTCGGCTGAGTCGCACAACTCTAAAAAGCATTCTCTTTTGCTTGCCCGAATGGCCCTCTTCAGCTGTCTTCTAGCTGCCTGGTAAGCTAATTGTTTCTCAAAAAACGTAGATCTACCGCGAGCCCGTTGGTAGCTTCTCTCGCCTGGATGCATTTGCGACGAATGTCACCTATTTGTGCGTTCCACCAATACGTAGGCTCTTGTTGTCGCGTGAACTGCTTGCGGCGTAGCATACATATTGCAGGCACTCTGTATTTGGGCTACCATTTGGCATGCTCTGGCCTCAGCATTACCAATTGTGCCCAGAGACTGAATGGCCTCAGAAAAGACCGCGGGATCAAAAGTATCTAGCCGATACGACTCCCTCCACAAGGGTGACGCCCTGGCAGGTGGCTCACCTATTGTGAATAGAAGTGCCGTATGATCGCTGCCCGTATAGCTATCGCAATGGCTCCATGTTGCTCCCCGAAAGAGGAATGAAGTGACAAAAGTAATGTCGATAACAGATCCGTATCCCGCCCGACTGAAGGTGTACTCGTGGCCAGTGTTGAGCAGTGCAACATCTAGTGTCGCGAAGATCTCCAGTAGGATACGGCCTCTGGCATTTGTTGTGAGGCTACCCCATTCTAACGCCCAGGAGTTAAAGTCTCCAGCTATAATGCCTTCCGACCCCTAGCATCCTCGGCAAGCTCGTCGAGCACCGTCGTGAATTCACTGAGCTGCATGCTGGGGGCCAGATAGCAACTGTAAAGCCATAAGTTACCATATCGGCCGCGTACGAACCCATTGAATGACTTAACATTCGAAAGTACGTTCGTTGAGTTGCCGCCTACCCACAACGCAGCTTTGCCATTAACGTGTGTTGACCATGTCCTAGGGCAGAGGTGGGGCTCACTGAGAAACGTCTATACATTTTTCCCTAACGGTCTGCTCAAGAAAGTCTTGGGCAATACAATGATTTAAGGTGCTGCAAGAACCTTAACATTTCATTTTACGAGCAGCTTCACGGTAAGATGGGCACTTGAAACTGCCTGCTGAATGGTCCGTCTGCTTTTCACCTCTCCGTATGCATAGGCTACATTTTGGTGGCTTAGTGCATGCTTTTGCACTGTGACCCATCTCTCCACACCTGAAACAGGCGCCCTTTAGGTCACAGTCGCTGCGACAGTTTGGTGCCATATGGCCGTAATCGAGGCACTTGAAACAGCGTTTAGGCTGTTCCACGGCTCGAATACGGCATACTACCCATCCTATTCTAATTTTGGACAGCTCGAGCAGAGCTTTAGCTTTCCCAATTGGAAGAGCAACCGTAGCTCTTTGCTGTTCACCAAAAGCTGGCCGAAGCGATTTGATAGCCTTAATGGGGAGTGAGCTATCCTTCAACTCCACCCTGATTGCCTCCAAGATCTCCTCTTTGCTTGCTAACACATCTAGGTCGCGAATCTCAATTTGAGCCGATTCGTTAAGTGTTTTAACTACCGCTCGGCTTTGCCTACAGCTTCGTGCAGAGCCTCAGCGCTATGCTCCGGCTTCCTCAGTTGCAACAAAAGGTCCCCTTTAGCGGTCTTCCTAATACCTTGGACGTCGCCGCTCAGATGCTTTAAATTTGGGTCGCTCTTAACTACGCGAAGCATGTCCGCATAGCTTCAACCATCTACACCTGAAACCGCGATGGCGTCACTTCTGGAACGTTTTTGCAGCGAATTCGTCTGTCGACCTACCTGGTTGGATTTATCGGCTACAGCCCGTAGAGCCATTGGCTCTATTGGATTTGCTGCGCTTTTATTGTGCCTCGGCTTATTCGAGGGAGTTTTCCTCTGCTCAGTGGCAACTTCCCTCGACCGCTTGGGCGTATTACTACCTGCTGTAGCACTCGCTGTTTTAGCCTTCTGAGCTACTTCCTTGACCAGCGTGGTCTGCACCTCGCAGTCTTTGACCGGTCGGTTGCAGAACGCTTCGGCCGTCTTGTGGAGACTGACCAGCCTAGCCAGCTCCTCTCTCATTAGTGCATTTATATGCCGCTGCCCCCCAAATAGGGCAGACAAACCCTCTAGCGTAACTCCCATTTGAGCTAACGCTTCTTTTAAAGACTTGGGTGCCTGGCACTCAGCCACTAGAGACTGGTTACAAGTCGACGGCTGCGGCAACGCCCTCTGTTGTTGCTGCGGTGATCGCTGCAACGAGGAACGGCGCGAAAGCTTGCAGCTCCTCCTCCATCATGGCCTCCGTATTGCTCCGACTGCCACGTCGTGAAGCCTGCCTACTAATATAATTTGAGTTTAGAGACCGCAGTAACTTAAACTCAACCTAACTACAGCGACAGCCCGAAAGTATGTACTAATTTTAATACATGCTACCTCACACCAGCAGCTAGGTTGCTGTCTTTGCTGAGACTTAGCAACTCACCAAAGTTAGTGAGCAGCTGATTGTCCACCGCAATTTTCAGCACTACTAACAGCTGTTAGAGTGAATGCACCTGATTTTTTATTATTTGCACAAATGTGACGCCTAATGTGACAAATCTTTTCGCGCTAAAAAAGAAAGGGAAGGAGGAAAGCCCTGACGCCAAAAACAGTGACGCTATTGCCCCCCTCTCTTGCACCACCGGATCGTACCACTGTAAGTAAGTTTTTGATAGTTTTTGCCGTCGCTGGGTGCGTCGCGCCCACAGCAACCACGTTGTCTACAGTTCTTTCCACTTTCACAGGGAAAAACACAGATCAAGCTATTGTCCACGATGGATCACGATGACGTCGGCCGTAGTCCACGAAAACGCAACTGCGTGTGTGTGTGCGTATGTGTGTATGTTCTTATGTGTGTCTCGACTAGAGCTTTCTTACTCGTTTAATTTGATTTCTGTAGTTATTTTGCCTATAATATTTTGCGCCTTCCCATCGTACAGCTGAATTCAGAGACTTAAATACAATGTTTGAATTAAGAACATGATTAGAAAATGCACCACCAAAACAGCCTATGGAAGCGCCTGTGTCCTGTGTCCATTAGGCCAATAACATTCTTTCCTAGCAAACTCACATCTGCATATGGCCTAATATCTTGAGCGTTTGCTATCACTGCTTCTGCTCTATATTACGACGTTCTTTTTGTTAAGATACGACGTAGTTGAGAGCGAGATGAGGAGCTTATTTGTGTTTTCATTGTTTCGGAATGGGAATCATAAAGGTGTGAGGTCGTAATCGGGTCGTTGGTATAGTCAACGGATTGAAAATCTATAAGAGAGTGTACTGACGTGTTTGTTTTTCTGCTCTGCAAATTTGCCTGTTTTTTATAATTAATCGTTTTTATTGAAATGTCACACAACTGCGGTTAGTTGCGATCGATGCACTATGGGCAAAAATACCGATAGCTGGGCATAAACATAATTTTTTTTTATCTCGATTTTTTTTTATTTTATTATTTTATCTCATTAAGGAGATTCCAATAGACGTAAAAACAATTTTTATAAAATTTTGGGGACATTCCCTATTGTTTTAAGCTTCGTCAATGTCAGCTGATTCAGAATTGCATTGTGAATCGCAAAAAGTGTGAGAAATAATTCCCATATCTTAGTGTAAAGATTAAAACTTACGAAAACGTTTAATTACGGAAAGTTCTTTGGACTAACTATGTTTATGCTAAATAATATGTTTTAAAAGGTTTTCCCTTGCCTAGTGATTTATTGTGAAATACTCCAATGTGTTGCTAATTGAATTTTCAGCCGTAACCTTAAAAATATTTGTTTGTTTCATGGAAGATAACTTATAATGTCAGAGCCGGTTATGAAAAGTTTAAGTGGCAAGGTATTCACTAAGCGTTCCTTAATCAAATGCTATAAAGCTTTTTGCTCTTTTTTGCTCCATTTGGCCAAATATCGTATGTTGCAGATTCATACGTGATTTTGCTAGAAGTTTGGATCAGCAACAATAGGCAAGGCGCTGTCAGAAATTGTATATTGGAAAATGTAAACTGCGAAAATATGTATATCTTATGTGCAAGTGGACATTATTATGGGAAAAGACTAAAATTTTAGATCATTTATAAAATATAATTTGCGCAAATGTAATCGTAATCTGAATTGACTTAAGCAAAAACAACGCCTTGGCTAGCGTCGGCCACGGCAACAATATGAATATGGGGGGTCGGAAGACCTTAAGCTATAACGAAGCAGGATTCCGATTAAAGAGGATGTTAGCTTCTGAACTTGCTTCAGGAAGCAATAATTCAAAACTCATTTTGATACAAGCTGATTTGGTTTAATCAAAGAAATCAAAAGAAACCAATAAAACATGTCTTGCAAAAAACGATGAGCAGTGACCATTTATGGGATATGGAAAATAAACTATCATTGAATGCATCATTACCCATAACTGCTCAAGGTGTCATTAGCGTTTCTAATTAAAAACGGGCTATGTAAGCAACAATATTTCAACATAGTAGCATTAAATAATAAATAAGAAAACTCTAGTCGAGAGCGCTCGATTAGATACTACCCTGAACCAAACTAAAATAAAAGCACATTTAGTATGGTTCAAATTTCAATTTCGATATATTTAAAAATATAAATGAAATAGAAAACTCATTTTATTAAATATATAAAATTATTTAATATATAAAAAACAATTAAAAACAAGTAAGAAGACTCTAGTCGAGACTGCTCGACTAGGAGATACCCTGAACCCTCCAGTCTGATATTCCAATCACTCTGCACCTTTTTTAGGCACACATACACACGTATTAGAGCCCGCTCTGCTAACTGCGCAGTAAGCAGCGACTGCGCTTGGATAATATAATTTGTTGAATAATATAATTTCTAGACGTCCAATCTTAATGAAACTTTCAGAACATGATCATAAGTTCAAATGTATGTACATTCCAAAGCACAAGTCTCTACAACTTGAAATACGCCTTTTACAAAGGTGAGGGTGAGGGGTCGAGTTTAGGCGTGGAGGGTAAATTTTAACAAAAACCGAAATTAGATAAAATTGACATAAATCTACATATAAAATTTGGAAGCTCTAGCTCTACAGGTGTAGGCGCTATAATTAAAAAACTAGCTGTCGATAAGGTTTTTAATCGATAACAAAATATGATAAACTTGATATGCGCGTGATATACACGGACCGAGGAAAAAAAAATTTCAAGTCTCTAGCTCTTATATCTTCTGAGATCGACGCGTTCATACATACGGACAGACGGATGGACGGACGGACAGAGAGACGGACGGACGGACAGACAGACGGACAGGGCTAAATCGACTCAGCTCGTCGCCCTGATCAAGAATATATATACTTTGTGGGGTCTGCCACGCCTCCTTCTGCCTGTTACATACTTTTAACAAAACCATTATACCCTGATTTCCCATTTTCAATGAGTTCAGGGTATAAAAAGAACTACGACACGCTCTGGGTTTGAACCCGAGACCTCACGATCGAGCGCCGCGCCTTCTACCATCCCTCTGTTCTGATTTTCAATGTCAAAACTAAAATACATTCACTGATGCAACGCCATCTAGCAGAACTAAACGAAACTAACTGCTGATGTGACTCTAAGAATGTGATAAAAGATGTTTGAATGTATGTGTGCACACGTATAGAAAAACTGCTTTTGCTGCAGCACGTGCGTTTGTTAATTGGCCAAACGTTTTGTTATTTTTTAACGTCGATTAACTAAATCGAATTTAATGAAACTGTTTGAAGCTGCCGAGCTTTTTCGACAACTCTGGCTCCAATCATTTACGAAGGCAAAAAATAAAAACCAAAACGATATAATTTAGCTTATTATTTATTAATTTAATGCCGAGTCTGTGGACACTGTTTAGGCGGAGTTAATTAGATTCGAGACAAAATATGTACATAGGTGTTGCGCGAATGAAGACCGTTTTTGTACAGAGTTTAAAAGAATATAAGTAAAGAGGAGTATGCAATTAACAGAGCGGATGAGATTCACATATGTATGTGTGTTATGCCTTGTTATGTGCAAGAGTGCGCTAACAGCGAATGAGAATGACAAGAAAGAGATGAACGAATACACTTGACTAAGATGGTGTTTAGTTTCGTATTGATCTTTATTATTCTGAGCCTGGGTTTATATACCCAGACTCATGTATAATTTCAACCCTTAAATCTAATGTATCTATTGCTGAGTGTGTAAGGCTCAGCATTGGGCTATTACATATTTTTATCTTATCGCTGAGTGTGTAAGACTCCGCGTTGGTCTATTAGCTATTCTTATCCTATCGCTGAGTTTGTCAGGCTCAGCGCTCGTCTCCTTCGTAATCTGACTCTGGGGTTGCAAGGGTTGATCTTCATTTGTCTATTTATGCAGTCCGTACATGTGGCCCTTATCTCTTCACAGCGCGCTACCTGCTAGTCGCTGAGTGGCATGTATCGCTCGGAGGCATGTATACGATCATCGTATATTCATATGTTCATGCCTGAACAGAGATTAACTTAAGAGAAACTTATTTAACTATTAAGAGCAATTATTAGCTGCTGCGTCATGGGATTTTAACGGTGGGGAGGATGTTTTCATCTTTCACACAGACGACATCGTTGACCTTGATAGAAGGCCGTGAGGTCCGCCATTTTCCACGCTGTTGCAGAATTGTGAGGTATTCCTCATTCCATCGCTTCCAAAACAACTGCTGTATGTATGTCATACGCTGCCAGCGATCGAGGCGATTGCAGTTGATCCGAGATAGATCTGGTCCGGGGAAGTCGATAAGTGGTCGACCAATCAGGAAATGTCCTGGAGTGAGAACTCCAAGATCATCAGGGTTTTCTGAAATTGGAACAAGAGGACGAGAATCGATTATAGCCTGAATTTGGCATACCAATGTGCGCAGTTCGTCGAAACCAAGAAGTGCCGATCCCATAGACCGATATAAGTGCCTTTTAGCTGTCTTCACTGCTGCCTCCCACAGACCGCCAAAATGTGGCGAACGAGGAGGTATGAATTTCCAATCGAAGCTGTTGTTGATGCAGTAGTTGTGAACCTCAGTACGATGTTCCTGGCTCAAAAATAAACGCCTCAGATCCGCCAACTCGTTCCGTGCACCCACAAAGTTGGTTGCGTTGTCTGACCAGATGCATGTTGGAATGCCGCGGGTAATAACGAAACTCTTGAGGGCGCCCAAAAAAGCAGCTGTCGACAGATCCTTTGCAAGCTCCAGCCATACAGCCTTAGTTGTGAAACAAACGAACACGCAGATGTAGCATTTTACTGATGCTCTATTTCGTCCATCGTGCTTGTAATAAAAAGGTCCACAATAGTCAACTCCAGTGATTGTAAATGCCGGTGAGCACTGTGCACGCTCCTTAGGCAAGTCTGCCATTATATGCTCAACTAGGCGTGGCCGGGATCTGCAGCAAATTATGCATTTTCGCAATGCTCGGGCAACAGTTTTCATGCCGCCTATGGGCCAAAACTGCAATCGAATAGCTGTAAGCAAAGCCTGCGGTCCGGCATGGTGATGCATTTGATGAAAATGGGATATTATAGCGAAGGTTAAGGGATGGTTTTTGGGTAAAATAATTGGGTGACGCGCATCGAAGCCGAGAGTAGAATGCCCCAAACGACCACCAACTCTTAGTAGACCAAAATCATCCATAAACGGAAATAGCGAAAAAATGGCGCTTGACGAGTGTATATTCCTTCCATTCTGTAGGGCAGAGTATTCCGGTTGCAACTGAGCTCTTTGAGCAAGACGACATAATAGGAACGATCCTTGACGCAGATCATCTGATGATAACTCAGGTGATTTTATTTTCCGGATGAATTTATGAACATAACCAAAGATTCGCTTCATTATTCCGAATAAATTTATGTACTTGAATGACAAAGAGATGTCCACATGCTCTGCCGACAGCAAGACTCTTTGACGCATTTTAGGCAAGCATGCTTCAGACAAGCAGTGCCTGGGCCAATAACATTTTTCCTCTTGTAAAAAAGAAGGTCCATGCATCCATAATTTCGAGTGCAAGAGCTCTAACGGTGCTGCTCCTTTAGATAACATATCTGCAGGATTCATCTCAGTTGGCACGTAATGCCACTCCATGCCGATTGTGAGCATGCGTTGCAAGATGATTTTTGCCCTAGTTAATGTTGGGCCGATCAAACCTAACGGATCGTAGCATCGCGCAATGGTTGACAGAACTGAACGTTTTGTGTGTTTTCCAACACTAATTTTGGGCTCGAAAGTGAATACGAAGCTATCCTTTCGAGGCTCCCAGATGAGTCCAAGAATTTTTGTCACATCGGTCCCATCGCCGAGTTTGAGAAAACTCTCCTGCTCGATTTCTGGAACCCCGCGAAGAATGTCTATTGAGTTTGAGCACCATTTTCTCAATTTAAAGTTGCCTCGCTCAAGAAGATTTTTGGTTTGTTCCATTATGTCGCGAACTTCTTCAACTGAATTGCCTCCTGAGATCAGATCGTCAACATAGAAATCCTGCAAAACCGTTTTAGCTCCTAGTGGGTATGATGACGGCTCATCCATTGCTAATTGGTGCATTGCACGAATAGCCAAAAAAGAAGCGGGTTTGGTCCCATAAGTGACAGTATTCAATTTGAGGACTAGAATGTCGTCGTCTGATGAGTTTCGCCATAAGATACATTGAAGCATTGCATCAGGCTCTGAAACCTTCACACACCTATACATTTTACTAATATCACCTGTAAGTGCAATGAAAAATGTGCGAAAACGAACGAGTGTGTGAAACAATGTAGCTTGTATGGTCGGTCCTGACATAAGAATATATAAATGCTGCTGACAGTGGAGCTCCTCTGTTGTTACCTTGGCGATAGGCTCGAGAACGTGCTCCACATCCCAAAATTGACGAACCAAATAATCAAGCCGAGCGCTGTGTTTGGTATCATCCGAAAGTCTTTGAGTTGCGATGAACGACAAGAGTTTGGGGGCCGATCGCCCGCCACCTGATATGATCCAACCGAGTTGAGTTTTTTGCAAGACTGGCAACCCAGGTGCCAACATAATTTGCCCAATACACAGCAGCTCAAAAAAAAGACCAGCTCCGATGAGAAGATCAATCCGCTGTGACTTATAAAATAAGGGATCAGCTAACTTTACATTTGAGGGTATGTTCTAACTATTAGTAGACATTGAAATTCCAGGCTGATTATCAGTAATCGTCTTGGCGATGATTGCGTTGATGGTGGTTGAGTAATCTGAAATCCGCGATTTCAGAACGAGATCGACTGAGTATCCTTCAGTTGAGAAACTAGCATCTCCAATGCCAGAAACTGCAGTAAGCGACTTTCTTTTTCGGAGCTGAAGCTGATTAGCGAATTGCGTGGTAACAAAGTGAAGTTGAGATCCTGAATCTAAGAGTACACGACACGGAACGAATGTTCCAGCTCGGTTCTTAACAAGGATTATAGCAGTGGCTAGAAGCACAACATCAGACGAATGAGGCGACAGATGAGCTTGACGCAAAGAAGGTGACATTGCAACCATAGCAGAGGAATGTATTGCATTTGTTTGTTGGACAGTGTTGGATGTATCTACTGAAGATTAATTGTAATGCATGGTGCTTCGATTGACAAGTGCGGCAGGTACTA
The DNA here is from genome assembly GCF_054131105.1 of Drosophila navojoa. Classification (NCBI taxonomy): domain Eukaryota; kingdom Metazoa; phylum Arthropoda; class Insecta; order Diptera; family Drosophilidae; genus Drosophila; species Drosophila navojoa. Next base: position 26,604,497 of record NC_142893.1, on the reverse strand, counting down.
GATTTGCAATCTTTCAGCTGATGCCCCTTTCTTAGGCAATTTAGGCACAGAGCGAGTCTCTTGGCCTCCTTATGTCGTGCAATGGGTGGTAATTGCTCAAAACGCTTACATTGAAATATCATGTGGCTCGTGTCTTCGCAAACTTAAAAATTTCAAACTTATAATATCATAAATATTATAATAAATAAATAAATAAATAATATAATTGCTTGCAATCGTACCGATATTCATCGGTAAATAAATGACATGTATGGGGACAAGGGTGAGGGTGTGACCCAATTAGAAAAAAAAAAAAAAGTCCGGGGTGGTGTGTTAATTGCGGTTAAATCCAGTATCCTCTCCGATGTGTTTACCTTTTCGTCCCTTCATGAAGCGGAGATTTTAGGAGTTGTTTATCACATGTTCTTATGTCCCTCCATCTTCTCATTTACAAGTTTATGCTCAACATATTAATTGTTTTAAAGAAGTTTTTGATCATGTGAATGATAGAGACTTGCTTCTTGTGTTGGAGGATTTTAATATTCCCAACACTTCTTGGTCAGCAACTTGTAATACAAATTACTTTATTCCGACAATTGATCACTATCTTTTTGATGAATTGTTAAACCTGCCTCTGTTTCAGATTAACTCTATTTCTAATCATCTAAAACGCACACCTGATCTTGTGTTTATTAATAATGATTCGCTCTTTAATGTCGTGAGATCGACTCCTTTCTGCACACCTGAGGCTATACATCACCCTACTTTAGAAGTATTATTAGCTGTTGATAATCTTGTCAATTATACTCCTTTGCCTTCTAAACTAAGTCGTTGTTATCGCAAATGCGATTTTGTTTTGCTTAATGAATTAATTAATTCAACAGACTGGTCCCTTTTGTATGAGTCGGTTGATATTAATTTGACAGTATCTCCTTTTTATACAATCTGGATGTGTGCGTCCCTCTCTGTTCTATGTGCTAATTTCAATAAATATTATCACGTATATTCCTTAGAGCTCTCTTCCTAAAATAAAATCTCTTCTATTAAATTACCTAAGGGAAACCATTCGCAATGCTCAGACATAAGCACTGGTATACAGTTCGTTGCCAGCGTTGTGCAGTAATTTCTCAATCATATCCTATATTCCTTTTATTATACCCTGAACCCATTGAAAATGGGAAATCAGGGTATAATGGTTTTGTTAAAATGTATGTAACAGGCAGAAGGAGGCGTGGCAGACCCCACAGAGTATATATATTCTTGATCAGGGCGACGAGCTGAGTCGATTTAGCCCTGTCCGTCTGTCTGTCCGTCCGTCCGTCCGTCTGTCCGTATGCTTGAACGCGTCGATTTCAGCTTTTTTCATAAGATACTTTTTTATCGATAAAAAACCTTATCGAAGATCACTTAAATAATTTTATCTCCTACATCTTTAAAGCCAGAGTCTCCAAATTTAAAATGTATATTAAGACGCATGTCATACAATTTCGGTTTTTGTTAAAATTTACCACCACCAAATCCACCCCCTCACCCTAATCTTTGTAAAAGTCGTATATCAAATACTAGTGACTTGTGCTTCGGTATACACATACATTTAAACACTATGATTACGTTCTGAAATTTCATTACGATCGTACGTCTAGAAATCAAATTATTCAACAAATAAGTTTTCATTATATTGCCAACACTGCAGCGCAAGCAAAGCGCAAACGCCTGTATATGCGTGTGTGTGTGAGTATGCGTGTGTTTGTTTGTATGTGTATGTGCGTGCGTGTGTTTGTTTGCATGCGTGTGTGTGTGTGTGTGCTAACTATTATTGAAATATCAGTTGCTTGTAGGGTTCAGGGGATCTCGTAGTTGAGCAGTCTCGACTAGAGCTTTCTTACTTGTTTTTCTCTTGTTCTCTTTCACTATTTCCTTCTTCGTCACTAATACTTTTACGTTAAGATTTATTATAATTTTAATTAGATTAACTATATTTAAGATCTTATATATTAAGTTTTCCATTTTAACACTGTCTTTTCATAGTTTCAATAGTATTACTGACCACATTTGGCTGAGAAGTGCGGCATAGCTGGCCGGACTGGCAAATAAAATACCCCCATCGGGTTGGTGATACTATTGCTATAATGTGTTGTACTTTTTATAGGCTATTTAATTTTAGTTGACTCTAGCTTTGTCAATAAAATAAAATTAAAATAAAAATGTCGACTTCATTTGTTTGAGTGCACTGGCCGACGGTGCACGGGCTGACAAGTTTTTTGAATGCTTGTTGCATTTCATGCACGAAGGCTTATTCGTGTCGGGTTTGCCACAATCATAACAAAATATTCGACGTTCTGCCGTACAATCTTGGTACCTGTGCCCTCTCGCACTACAGTTCCAGCACAGTCATGCTCATCCGAAGACTTTTACTGTGCGACATGGCATAGGTATAGGATGCGGCCGAGAAATTAATGGTTTGCCAATGGTCTGCAAGAAAATTTCACTAGCACTACCATCAAAGAGGTTTGCTAGTGTATATAGCTAGACAACATCTCAAAATTGCGTTAGAGCTTCAGTTCGATAAATAAAATCGTCTACTGACAAGGCCGTTGAGCCATTGAAACGAACCTTCCAATTTGAAATCATTTTGCTGATGCGATCTGGTTGCGAATCTGTTCCTAATGACGTGAATTTATTGTTTCAATGGGTGCCAGATACATTTGAGGCTGGTTGAAACTCTTGTTGGCCAAGATTGGTGGTGTTATCATGCACTGCACTATGGTCCAAAATCCAGATTTTGTGGCATAAAGCTAAACAATTTTTTGAAACAAAATCGTATTTAAACAATTTCTTTATGGACAGAATACTTTGAATATATCGAATTCAAAAATATTTTTGTTTTTACTGCCCCCCCCTGAAATTACAGCTAAAAATATGTATTAAATTATGTTATGATTACTTTTTCCAAGGTAAATTTATATTATCAATTATTTCAAGTTTGACTTCTGCCGCACCTCGCTTTTGGGGGTTTGAGCGAGAAGTAATCAAAAGGCTTCTGTAATTTCGAACTGGATCTTTGAGCAAGTTGGTGAGAGTTTTATGAGCAATAAAAACGTAGCTGAAATTAACAAAAAAGTCAAGAGGCTTGAACTTTATTTGAAATGTTCTTATAAGGTCTTAAGGCTCTTAAGGTCTTTAAAGTAAAACACTCAAAATGGCTTTCAATGCCCGTGGTTATCTCATAACATCAGATAAGATCTTAAGATCAATGGACTCCTCCAATCCACTTATTTCTAGTATAAATCTCAAAAAAAAAACGTCGTCAACATAAGAAACAAATATTATCTAAGGATGTCGTTGCACCTTTAGATGAACTGTTCCTTGGTGATTATATTCGTGTTGATCAGTCGGACAGTGATTCTGATTCCGAAACCGAATCAATAAATCCATATTCGTTTAAATTAGAAATAGAAGAAAACTAATTAAGGGTTTTACTCCGTTTTTTTATACCCTGAACCCAATGAAAATGGGAAATCAGGGTATAATGGTTTTGTTGAAATGTATGTAACAGGCAGAAGGAGGCGTGGCAGACCCCACAAAGTATATTCTTGATCAGGGCGACGAGCTGAGTCGATTTAGCCCTGTCCGTCTGTCTGTCCGTCCGTCCGTCTGTCCGTATGGTTGAACGCGTCAATTTCAGAAGATATAAGAGCTAGAGACTTCAACTTTTTTTTATACTCATTCACGAAGTGAATTATTATACTCATTCACGAAGTGAATTATTATACTCATTCACGAAGTGAATTAGTATATTGGTTTTGTGCAATGTCCGTCTTGCTGTCCGTCCGTCAGTCCGTCCGTCCGTCTGTCCGTCTGTCCGTATGAACGCAGTTCATTTCGCCGCTATTGAAGCTAGAGACTTGAAATTTGGAACACATACTCGTGTATAACTCCGATTTATAAGGTGTTCCCGATCCGCCCACTAGGGGCGTGGCAAATCGGAAAATTCATTTTCCGATATACCAGAAATCATGTTAGTTGAAGAGCTAGAAAGTTGAAATTTGGTATGTAGATCCGCGTTGACCCCCCAAATCCAAAAAGCTATGGTGGATATATCTACGCCCATTGGGGGCGTGGCAAATCAGATAAAACTCTATCTCCTAAAGCTTTAAAGCTAGAACGTTGAAATTTCGCACGTGAGCTAATGCTATAATTCTATAATGACTGATGAAAAAATTTTATATTTACGCCTACTAGGGGGGTGGCAAATCGGACGTGAAGATATAGTGATTTTTCAAATTTGGCTATATTTTAGGCACTATTGATGCTACAGACTTGAAATTTGGTATATATACGCAAGTTGACCTCCCAAGTCCAACAAGCTATAGTGGATATATGTCCGCCCAAAGGGGGCGTGGCAAACCGCAAAACTTTATATCTCCTACAGTTTAAGAGCTAGAAGCTTCAAATTTGGATAGTTGAGTTACTGGTAACCTCCTCTATCAATGCCCCAAAAATAATTGTCACGCCTCTTTGAGGGCGTGGCATATCGAAAAATACCCTGTAATTTTCACATTTTTTGAGCGTAAGCATTCAAATTTCGCATTTACGTTACCGTTAGCTCTTTCTAAGAACTGGCCTAAAATGAGGTGTCTACGGCCACTAGGGGCGTGGCAATCGGCATTTGTAGTATCAAATTGCGACATTTATATGCTTGAGCTATCTATGTATGTACATGTATGTACAAATAGGCTTAATAGGCGTTGATAACACGGAAGGAAAAATTTTTATAAAATTTAAAAATAAAATTTAAATATTTAAAAAATATAAAAGAAGCTAAAATAACAAAATTTGCAATTTATAAAAAAGAGTTTTCCGCGGGATTTGAACTCGCACCCAAGTCATGTTTGTCAAAAGAACAAAAACAAATTGAACCGGCGCCTTTGCTGACAGCGCCACCACCTACTGTCAATGATTGTAATTAAAATGAAATCCAAAAATAAGATTCTTGTTATGAGAGTAGCGGATGGTAAATTCAAGAACAAAACAAAAACAAATCAGTCTCATTTCAACGCCAGAGTATGCATTTATGTGTACATACATACACACATACAAATGAGCGCGTGCATAAGATAGGCTGGAATGCTTGATGCTACATATGCGTGCAGACTTATGTACATACATATGCATGCATAAATGCGTACATACATATATGAGGGCTATTTAAGAAGAAACAAATTTAAACTTATAAAATTTTTCAATTAGAAAAAAGAATAAAATAAGTATCTATTTTATAAAAAACGAAATATGTATGAAAAAAAATACACAACATTGAAGGGGCTTTGAACCTCCGCCGCTGTAACATAACTTGCGACGCCTCTATCACCCACGCTATCGTTTTGCTTGACAACCCGGTAGCTAAAATACAATAAGCTAATAACAGAGCATCATCTGACAAAACAACAATAACAGCTAGAAAATCCAGAAATCAATCGCAATTCTTAGAATGCAAACGCTTAAGAATCTGCAATAGGTGTGACCGAAAGCTATTAACGAAAATTACCATACATGCGTACTCAAAAAGTGCACGATCAATATAATAATTATCGATTACTCGATAAAAATCTCCAAAAGCTACAATATAATCAAAAAGCATAATTGTTTTGTACTAAATTTTTTTAAAGCCAAATTAAATTAAATTTACAAAGGGACTGTGAATGAGTATTCCGCAGTCGGTAGCGCCCGACTGCAACGTTCTTACTTGTTTTAAATGACCGTATATATCAAAACGATAACTCATTCCGACACTTTTTGATCGATAAAAAACCTTTTTGAAGATCACTTAAAAAATTATATCTCATACATCTTTCAAGCTAGAGTCTCCAAATTCAAAATGTATATTTAGATTAATTTTATACAATTTCGGTTTTTGTTAAAATTTACAGCCCCACCCCAAATCCACCCCCTCACCCTCATCTTTGTAAAAGTCGGTATACACATGCATTTAAACATTATGATTACGTTCTGAAAGTTTGATTACGATCGTACGTCTAGAAATTAAATTATTCAACAAATAAGTTCTCATTATATTGCCACCACTGCAGCGCAACCCAAGCGCAATCGCCTGTATATGCGAGTGTGTGTGTGCGCGTGTGTTTGTTTGTATGTGTATGTGCGTGCGTGTGTTTGTTTGCATGCGTGTGTGTGTATTTGTTTGTATGAGTGCGTGTGTGTGTGCTAATTATTATTGAAATATCAGTTGCTTGTAGGGTTCAGGGGATCTCGTAGTCGAGCAGTCTTGTGAGGCGGACCGCCGATCACCGCCTCACAAGGTATAAACAATAATCGGAATTATTATTTAAATGCATATTTGAAAATGCCGCCCAAAGCGCTGGTGTTTTATCGGCGATCGTGGAGAGTTTTGAGCGGAGAGTTGCGTTGCCGGCGCCGAGCGCTTTGGGCGAGCAGAAATAGAGCTAAGTTAGTTGGCGTGGGCGCGCGATAAAGACAAGAGGTCAAAAAGATAAGTTAAGATTTTTACGCGAGGAATACGTGCTTACTTTCAAAGTTATAGTTTAAGATTTTGCGCGAGAAGTGCGTGTTCAGTTTCAAATGTTACGAATTAAGATCTTGTGCGGAGAATTTCCTCTTTCCTCTTTCCCTGACCACAACACATAATCACCCCACCCCCCACGGTGTCTCACACATCAATAAATAAATTTTCTTGTGAGTACACCCTGGGTAGACTGAGTCTGCCCCAGCCGAAATTGTAGCGTGGGTTAGCCGGCACCGTTGTAACGGTCGGCGTGTAAGTATGTATTAGCGGATTAGCAAAAGAAGAGAGAATAGAAAACGATCAAATGAGCGCGCATATGTGAATAGTTGGCTGCGCATGTATGCATATATGCAAGTATGTAATAGTGCGAGTGAATAGGAAAGTGAACAAATAAACGCTTAGGTGGAGACATGAAAACGAAAGTGAATAATTGCACAGACATATATGCAAAACTGTTGGTGAATATTGCTGGCTTAGAAAAAAGGGTGGAGCATAATTTGTGCGAAAATAGTGAACGCGGGTACACATATATGAATGCATACTTTCACATAGGCGAAATTTATAGATGTAAGTGCGTGCATGTATATAAGCTAATTGGGCGATTTCAGATGCGAGCATAAATGAGTGTACATACATAAATGAGGGTAGGTGTATATGCATATGTGAGAGCGAGCGTATATATGTGCATGAATAATAGGCGAGCAGAAGTGCATAAAGAAGTGTGAGTAATAGTGCAAATACACACACTCGGTGGTTAGAGTATATGGGCATATACAGTATGTCCATTAATTGTTTGCAAAACAAAAAAAGTCGTTCAAATTCAACTTTAACATCACATTTTATTAGGAAAGGCACTTTTTCTCAGAATTTTTTTCTTACATTACTTTAGTTTGATATATTCTTAAAGATAATCAATAACAAAAATAATAAGAATAGCAACAAAAACGTACAAAATAATTCCAAACAAAAAAAAACAGCAAATATCGACTGTCCATTAATTCTTTGCAAAATGCAAACATTAATCAATATGAGATCTGTATCTCTCTCAGATCGGTTTGGAATTGGCTAATATTTGGTATGTCCACCATTAGCTTCCATTACACCTCTGAGGCGTCGCGACATCGACAATATTAATTCATTTATGTCGTAGTAATCTGGTATTTTGCGCCACTCCTCGTGTATGCAACGAATTAGCTCGTTTTTCGTCTTAGGACTCCGTTTGGCGACTTTTTTCTTTAGTAAGGCCCACAAATTCTCAATCGGATTGATATCCGGGCTTTGGGGTGGGGTGTCAATAACTTTGCTGCAGTTATATAGAAGCCAAGTGCGACACAGCAATGACTTGTGTTTTGGATCATTATCCTGATACAGCTTATATTTTAGTTTGCTGGGGTTTTCAGGATTAATGAAGCCAAAGTTGTGCGCGCTTTTTGTCAATTCGTTCTTCAAAATATCCAAATAAAATTCCTTCGTCATGATATTGTCGAATATTCTGAGCTCTCCCACACCTTTCGAAGAAATACAAGCCCACACCATTACTGATAGTTTGCCAAACTTAACAGTAGGCACAATGTTTTTGGCGTGGAGGGCTGTTTTTGGTTTCCGCCAAACTTTTCCTGGGCCATCATTATAAAACAACATTATTTTCGTCTCGTCGCAAAAGATTATATTATTCCAAAAGTTAGGAGGACAGTCAATATGAGATCTTGCGAACGTCAGACGTTTCTCAATATTTACAGCAGATAGCAACGGTTTCCTTCTTGCCACATGTGAGGAGTATTTGTGTAAATTGAGAACTTTTCTCACAGTCTCGGGACACACTGTCTTTTGAAGGTTTAACCTAATGTCCGTCACCAACTCCCGGAGACTTGTGTTTGGCTTGTTTTCCACTGTCTTGAGAATTTGAGAACAATCCCGTCGAGAGAGCTTTGCTGGTCTGCCTTTAGAGCTGTTTATCTCCAGTCTATTTTCTTTTTCTGCCCGATTAATAATATTATAAACTGTTCTTAGCTTAATATCAAACATTTCAGCTAGCTCCTTGATGGTTTTTCCTTTGGTATAATTAAAATACACTAATTGTATCAAATTGTCATCGGTGCGTTTACCAGGCATTGCGAAAATTGAATTTTATCAAAAATAGTAGTGATCGCACGACTTTATTAAAACGAATGAATTCGCGGAAGATTTGTGAAAATAGACGCCGCGAGCCGCATTTGATTTTGATGTCCCGTTAGCTTTTTCCCGTCTTCTTTCAACTAATGTTTGCATTTTGCAAAGAATTAATGGACAGTCGATATTTGCTGTTTTTTTTTGTTTGGAATTATTTTGTACGTTTTTGTTGCTATTCTTATTATTTTTGTTATTGATTATCTTTAAGAATATATCAAACTAAAGTAATGTAAGAAAAAAATTCTGAGAAAAAGTGCCTTTCCTAATAAAATGTGATGTTAAAGTTGAATTTGAACGACTTTTTTTGTTTTGCAAACAATTAATGGACATACTGTATATATATGTATATGTGAATGCGGTTGTGGATATATGTGCGAAGAGATGAGCGGATAAATATTCGATCGTGGGTGTTCATATATAGGCGATCTTGGGTGTGCATATATGTGTGAATAGGTAATATGCGAGAAGAAGTGGATATAAACACATGAGCATTGGTGTATATGAGTACGCGAGTGTAGGCGCATATGCACAAATAAAAGTGGACATATATTTACGCAGACTGGTGTGCGTTGGATTAACCGTTCAGCCAGAGAGCGTATATACATAAAACGTGGGCGCACGGTGGGACGAGCGCAGTGGATGGGCGATAAAAAAAAAATATAAAAAAAAGAGATATATATATATATATATATATATATATATATATATATATATATATATATATATATATATATGTATAAATAAAAAATTTAAATGAAACGAACGTATAAATAAAAATAAAATAAAAATAAAAATAAGAATGGTAAAATAAAGATAGAATAAAGGGAACAACAGGTAGATTAAGAGGAAACGAAATGAAATAGAATAAGATGGTACACGTAAGCGAAATGGTATAAGATAAGAAACGAAAGAAAACAGTCTAGTAACCGGGAAAAAGAGATGAATACACACGAATAATAATAATATAGAGAAGGGAGAAAAAAAAACATAATAATAATATATAAAAGGAGAATAGAAAAGGAACAAATAAATAGAACAGCGGTCACGGGATAAGATTCGAATCAACTGGCGGGATCACTAAACATTTGAAATGGAAGACGCCGAATATCATAACCCAGGATTGAGCGTCGGGTGGATATACCAGCGGTGCAAAGAGCAGCTAATCACAATAGCTCGAGAGTTCGGCCTAGATGGTGAAGGCCGAGTAGAGGATCTGTGGAAAAGACTCTCTACGTTCATATAAAGTAACAACTATTCGGCGGAGGCTAAAGCGAGATTGGCCGAGATCGAGAAGCGTTTCGCGAAGGGATCGGAGCTAACCCTGGGAGGCGCTGCGCCAAGCATGGGTAGCCGAACTTATCAGAAATCGGAGCCGCATTTACGAAAGGTTCAAGAGCAAGGCCCCGTTCAGACAGAGTCCTTGAGGCTGAGGGTGCCCATGGCGAACAGCGCGGCGGTGCTGCGTCGTGAAGAGCGGAAAGAGTTTAATTCTTGGATTTCTTCCTTCCCCCGCAGTATTTTGAGCGACTGGAAGATCAAATAAGGTCACGCCATCAAAGAGAAGGAGAAAGTTTCAAGGACTACCTGATCGAGCTTAGGTTGTTGATGCGGCAGGCATGATATAGCGCGGCACAAGAGCTGTATCGGGCCTATGGGAACGCTGCCCCGGATTATCGTTTTTACGTTAGGCGTCATGATTTTGCCACACTGACGCAACTCACGCAGATGGCAGCAGAGTATGAAAATGTTCAAGGTCAGAGGAGGCAACAGGGCAAGGAGGCTGCGGGCGGAACGAGGGCTCCTTGGTCGAAGACAGGCGAAAATCGGCCGAACAACCCTTTCCGCACACCGACGCCGGGATCCCAGGTTAGAGGGCAGACGGCAGGAGCAGCTGTGGCGCCCGCGGCGGCGTCCCAAGAGGCTGTTCACCGGATGATGGCACAGGAGGGCGAGTCTGGAGGAGGAGCGGAGAACGTGCTATCGATGCGGGCGAGTAGGTCACTTCGCACGCGAATGCCAAAGCGGGCAGGCGGCGTCCTGCGGTCGCTGCGGGAGGAGAGGAAAAAGCACGACAGAATGCTGCGAGCGCGACGACGCGGGAAACGGAATGGGGCGCCCCTCGCTGGAGCGGGGCGGCGCCGCCTAGACAGCGAAGATGAGGCGAAGAATCCCCTTTCAGTGGAGGAGGGGAGGATCGTTGCGGCGGTGACGATTGGGGGTCGGGCGATGACGGCCACGATCGGCACCGGGGCTACACGCAGTTGTATAAGTGAAGACTGTGTGCGCCGGCAGGCGATCCGAGGCGAGATCCAGAAGATGCAGTCACGGATTAGATTGGCCGATGGATCCACGCTGGAGATAACAAAGAGGATAAATGTGGAGGTGAGTCTCGCAGGAAAGGCCGTAAAAATGACCCTGCTCATCATGCCGGCGATGCTGGACCACCTTATTCTGGGAATGGATTTCTTGTGCGCTATAGACACCACGTTGTATTGTGGCAACGTGGCGCTCACAATGAGGATGAAGGACGAGCTGAACAGAGAGGCGTCCCTGAGAGGCGGGCCAGACATATCGAAAGAGAGCGACCGGTCGGGAGGACCACAATCGCTTGCTCCATCAAGGACTCGCGAACAGAAATGGAAGAGAGGGCCCGAGGCACCGTGTGGGTCCACGACGCAGAAAGTGGGCGCGGTGTCAGCGGGCGAAGGACTGCCGGACGATGAGCAGGGCGCGTCGAGGAGTGGCGGGCCACCTGCCCAGTCGATCGAAAGCGGTCGCAAGACGCAGAACGTGGGCGCGGTATCAGCAGACGAGGGACTGGCGGTCGATGAGCTGGGCACGTCGAGGAGTGGCGAGCCCCTTGCTCAGTCGACCAAGAGAGGTCGCAAGAAACAGCAGAAAGAATACGTCAGGTGTCCTCAGTCAGCGAGGACGAAGGATTTGGGGAAAGGGCCGGAGAAGCGTCCCCCGGAAGTTAAGTTGGTAGGATTGGAGGCGGAGGACGTCGGCGAAATTCGGAGTAGTCAGTCACCGCGGAGTCCAATAGGCCAAGAAGAGGATGAAGAGAATACAGAGTCCTCTCCGGACGACACAGGGTGGCCAGAGGACGAGTTGAAGGAGTTCCTGGTAGCAGAGCTGGCGCTCTTCGAGGGAATGGATGGAGTGTCAAATATCGCCGAGCATAGCATAAGGATGCGGGATAATAAGCCTCGTAAGCAGAGATATTATCCCAAGAATCCGGCTATGAGGAAAGTGATCGACGAACAGGTAGACGGGTTGATTCGAGTTGGAGCCATCGATCCTTCGCGCAGTCCGCATAGTGCGCCCATCGTATTGGTAAAGAAGAAGACCGGAGATTGGCGCATGTGTGTGGACTACCAACAGCTAAATGCGCACTCGATCCTAGACGCCTACCCCGTTCCACGGATCAATCATATCCTCGAAAGGCTGAGACACGCGCGATATATATCCACCCTGGATTTGAAGAGCGGATACTGGCAGATCCCCATGGCGGCGGACAGCAGAGAGTGCACGGCGTTCACCGTCCCGGGGAGAGGATTATTCCAATGGCGAGTAATGCCATTCGGTTTACATTCTGCAGGCGCTACGTTCCAGAGAGCGCTGGACACAGTAATAGGACCGGACACGGAGCCGCACGCTTTTGCGTATTTGGATGACATCGTGGTGATCGGCGCCACGAAAGCGCAGCATGTGGAGAACTTGAGGGAGGTCTTCCACCGGTTGAGGAAAGCCAACCTTCGCATAAACCGGAAGAAATGCAGTTTCTTCTGAAAGAGTTAGTCTACCTCGGACATGTCATCAGCGAAGAAGGGATACGCACGGATCCCGCAAAGGTCGAGGCGATCCGCCGTTTTCCGGCACCCTCGACCATCAAGAAGTTACGGCAGTGTCTGGGAATGGCGTCGTGGTACAGGCGATTTGTTCCGAACTTCGCGTCGATGGTGGAACCAATGACGAGAAGGGCCAGAAATGGGAATGGAATGAGGAGCAGGAGGAGGCATTGAAGGAACTCAAAGAGAGTCTCACGACCGCGCCGGTGTTGGCGTGTCCAGACTTTTCGGCGAGGTTCGTGCTACAGACGGATGCCAGCGATTACGGCTTGGGCGCAATGCTCACGCAAGTGGTCGAAGGCGAGGAAAAGGTGATTGCATTCGCCAGTAGGTGTTGGCGTGTCCAGACTTTTCGGCGAGGTTCGTGCTACAGACGGATGCCAGCGATTACGGCTTGGGCGCAATGCTCACGCAAGTGGTCGAAGGCGAGGAAAAGGTGATTGCATACGCCAGTAGGAAGATGTTGAAAGCTGAGCTCAATTATTCAGCTACAGAAAAGGAGTGCCTCGCGATTGTCTGGGCGATCAGGAAAATGCGGTGCTATCTCGAGGGCTATCGATTTGAGGTGGTTACAGATCACTTGGCGTTGAAGTGGCTCAACTCGATAGAGAGTCCCACGGGAAGGATCACGAGATGGGCATTGGAGCTACAACAATTTCAGTTCGACATCCGCTATCGACGAGGGAAATTGAATGTTGTGGCCGACGCACTCTCTCGACAACCTGTGGAAAGCTGCCAGCGAATGACGGAGGCCAATCCCCCTTGCAAGTGGATAACGAGAATGCGTGGGAGGATCAAAGAGGATACAGAGAAATTCCAAGATTACGTTGAGGAGAATGGACAGCTGTACCACAACCTTGGTCACCGGACGGACGATGAGGACTATATTCCCTGGAAATTGTGCGTCCCAACTCATCAGCGGAAGAGAGTACTGCAGGAATGCCATGATGCTCCTACGGCAGGGCATCAAGGCGTGAGGAAGCGGGAAGCGGCCAGGTATGTGAGGCGATGCGAGGAATGCCAGAAGTTCAAGAGCGAGCAACACAAGCCAGCGGGTCAGATGCTGACTAGGCAACTAGCAGAGCCCATGGCGATTCTGTGCGCGGACTTCGTGGGTCCCTTGCCTCGGTCGAAGCGTGGGAACACGATGTTACTCGTGTTCCATGATGCGTTCGCTAAGTGAGTAGAACTGGTGCCACTGAGGAGGGCCTGCTGTAGGCGGCGTTTAGAGAGCGCATTTTGGGTCGATTCTGAGTGCCTAAGATGTTCATCTCTGATAATGGCGCACAATTCGCGAGCAAAAATTTCCGGTCTTTCATGGAATCCTTAGGGGTGCGGTTACAGCTACTGCCCCGTACTCCCCGCAGGAAAATCCCACTGAGAGGACCAATCGCACCGTAAAAACGATGATAGTCCAGTACATCGAGGGACACCAGAGTTTGTGGGATGTGTTATTGCTGGAGATATCACTAGCGATCAACTCTAGTGTCGCAGATTCTACCGGATTCACGCCGTCATTCTTGATGATGAGCCTCGCCTCCTGTATGCTCTCTACGATGAAGTCACTCCCGGGTCGGCAACGAGGGAGGTCGACTTAGTAACGAGGAAAGAAACGATGAAGGAAATCTTCGAAGTGGTCCGCAACAATCTACAAAAGGCATCGAAGGACCAAGGCAGGTATTATAATCTGCATCGACAAGAATGGAGGCCCGCGCTAGGGTCGATGGTCCTGCTGCGACAGCACCAGCTGTCCAGCGCAGCGGAGGGCTTCGCGGCGAAATTGGCACCCAAGTTCGATGGCCCTTACAGGGTCGTCTGCTCCCAACGTGGTGCGACTCGCTCGGGTGGGCGAACGGAGAAGGAGGGTGGCCAACCTGTCCCAGCTTAAGCCTTTCTACACCGAGGAGGAATAGGCCGGCGGTACGGCGTTGAGGAGGGAAACAGAAGAGGAGGAAAGATTCGAGCGGTCCAAATTAAACATGGGCACGCCGCTCGAAGAATAGAAGAAACTCGATTGCTTTGACCTCGCTATCCCCTTCTTTACTACCTCTTTGAGAAACCTCACTAATCTCATACGAACGCCCTAACCGTTTTGGTCAAGAAGAGATCCGAGAGAGGGCGAGTATTAATGTTCTGATTCACACAGATAAGCGAAATGGAAGACGAAGTGATGGCGATCAGCAGCGACGAGGAGTGGGAAGAGGCACTTCCCCAAGGGCCGCCGTGGGAGGAACAACCACGCACCGGTCGGGCCCACTCCGTCCACCACAATAAACATCTCGGTGGCCTTGGAAGACATGGTGATGGTGCTGAGAGGGGATTTCACGACGACATACGTTCCTGCACCCGGGGTGCAACGGACTTCGCCGCACGTGGAAGAACCGGCGTCCCTGCCCGGTTCGCCGACCCCGTCCCAGCCGGAGAGGCGTGATATGCCGACGGACGAGGAATCGGAAAGATGGGCCAGCCCGACACCGTAGGCCGCAATAGACGACGAAGACGAGGACGCTGTGAAAAAAGTCCCTGGTCAGCTCCCGCCACGTGAGGTCGGTGGCGGCAGGAAGCACTGTGCCTCCACCCCTATTCCTGCCTCGAGGGTGACGTCGCGAGCGGAAGCCGGGGAGCCGGAGGAGCTGTGGACGAGGAGGAGCAACCGGCACGAGGATGTGGGGCCGAAGCCGACTACGCAACGCCCGTTGAAGAGCGATGCCGGTGAGAACCGCCGCCGCGATTCCGCACGAGTCGCGCTTCGCTACGTCCCCGGGGCCGTCGAGAACAGGAGCCGGTTGGCCCAACCAGTCTATCGTTCGGAGCGGACGGCCTCGGGCGGACCGCCGAGACCGGCGTGCTGGGTCGCCGAACGCCGCCGGAGCATCGGGCCGTATTGGGGCCACCCGACGGAGGCGACGAGCGAGCTTCGCCGAGTCACAGACGAAATGGCGAAAGCTAGACGATTCCCGTCTGAGAGGATCCAGCCACACCGAAAGGAGCTCGACGACGTTCTCGAGGGTTGGCCGTCGGACGAGACGTCCCGGTCGAGCACGGAGGATGACGAGGAACGAACGGCGCTCCTGTCCATCCCACAGAATTGGACAGTACGTCGGGAGAGCACGGATTTGGCGGAGGAGGTTTTAGAACTGGTAAAAAGAGAAGCTGGCGCCTGCAGTCGACGACATTGCCGCACGCGCTTCAAGGTGACGTCAGAGGATGGCGTCTACAACGTCACGGTGGCGGCCACAGGAGCCGTGGTCGTCTCCTTGTTAAGTAAGGGGGCTCACAAGGTATAAACAATAATCGGAATTATTATTTAAATGCATATTTGAAAATGCCGCCCAAAGCGCTGGTGTTTTATCGGCGATCGGCGGCGCAACCCTGCGTGGAGAGTTTTGAGCGGAGAGTTGCGTCGCCGGCGCCGAGCGCTTTGGGCGAGCGGAAATAGAGCTAGGTTAGTTGGCGTGGGCGCGCGATAAAGACAAGAGGTCAAAAAGATAAGTTAAGATTTTTACGCGAGGAATACGTGCTGACTTCCAAAGTTATAGTTTAAGATTTCGCGCGAGAGTTGCGTGCTCAGTTTCAAATGTTATGAATTAAGATTTTGTGCGGAGAATAAATAAACGAATGATTACCGAAATAAACGGCAATTGGTTATAAAAGACAAGAGACAGTCATTTTGGATAGCTGGTGGAGAGGACAGGCGACCAAAGCGACAGACGGTGAGCGCATGGAACGATAGGCGAATTCGCGCGAGTGTTGCACGTGAGTGGCGATCCCCATTCGAAATGTGTGTGTGCGTGTGTATGTGCGAATTATTATTGAAATATCAGTTGCTCGAAGGGTTTAGGGGATCTCGTAGTCGAGCAGTCTCGACTAGAGCTTTGTTACTTGTTTTATTATGCATGCTAACATGGTTATATGTGCAAAGATTAAGCTTTGTGACTTCATTCCTTATAGTTAATGCCACAAAATCTGGATTTTGGACCATAGTGCATTGGCCGAAGTACCGTTGTTGCCCTGCGAGTGAAAGTGTCCACTGCTATCACCCGGCACGAACGGCACCTCGGCTAACGGTCACTGATGGTCGTCGTGCGTGCGACGCGAACCCATTGCGGAATCTGTAGGAGCGAAAGAGACCGCCTCTAACAGGACTTTGACCCCCTCTCCAGTGCGAGGGTCGCTCCTACAGTATTCGCGTCGCTGTGTGGAGCAACATGTGTATGCACGTATATGCATATAAACGCACAGCAAATACGTACTTTCATATACATTAATACGTGCATACCTCTATATTGCTCCTCACAATATTTAATTTTTTTTTTTTTTTGTTTAAGTCTATATCTACATATTTATTTTTTTTTTTTTTTTTAGTCTATATCATATATATCATCTGAATCCTGGGAATAAGAATTTCCTCATCTTTAAATTTTCCCTTGAGTATCGACGCGTGAACCACATTGCTCATCAGTTTCTTATAACGGGGCCCGTTCGGCTCTGGAGCGGGGCCTTTCAGCCGCTCATGCCCATAAAAACGGTAAAGTGGCGTGATCCGCGTGACGCCACTTTCAAGCCAAATTGCGTGGCAGCCTCCCATTGGCCGAAGTACCGTTGGTGCCCTGCGAGTGAAAGTGTCCACTACTATCACCCGGCACGAACGACACCTCGGCTAACGGTCACCGATGACCGTCGTGCGTCCGACGCGAACCCATTTCTGAATCTGTAGGAGCGCAAGAGACAGCCTCTAACAGGACTTTGACCCCCTTTCCCATGCGAGGGTCGCTCCTACAGTATTCGAGTCGCTGTGTGGGGCAACAGTTATATGCACGTATATGCATATAAACGCACAGCAAATACGTACGTATACATTAATACGTGCATACCTATGTTGCTCCTCACAGTACAATCTTAACGAATCTTGCAGAACGTAATCATAATGATCAAATGTATGTACATTCCAAAGCACAAGACTTTAGTACTTGAAATGCGTTTTTACAAATTGGGGGCGAAGGGGGCTTGTAAATTACAAAATGTTTGTATTCATCATATGTATATACACAAAAAGTCTGAAGTCTCCAGGTGTAAAAGTGCTGAAAAACAAAATCAATTTTTCGATTCTTCTCGATAAAAAAGTTATCGGATGAGTTATCGAAAAAATAAAGTAAACTCGTATTGCGTATGGTATACACGAGTATGCACACAAATTTTTTTTTTTTTGGTTTTCTTCTGAGATTGACGCACTCATACAGACGGATGGGCGGGGCTATATCGACTCAGCTCGTCGTGCTGATCGCTCCCCTACTGGGCATAGACACTTATTTTTTGGCCAGCTCATAGAACATGCTAACGGTAACCTAGCTGCAAAATTCGGATATTTACGCTCAAAAAATGAAAAAAATTACAGGGTGTATTTTGATATGCCACGCCTTTAAAGAGGCGTAACAATGTTGTTTGGGGAATCGATAGAGGAGGTTACTAGTAACTTAACTATCCAGAGCTCTTATACTTTAGGAGATATAACCCTTTCTTATTTGCCACGGCCCTTGTGGGCGGGCATACAGATGTATATCCACCAAAACTTTTTTGTCTTGGGAGGTCAGCCTCCCTCTAAAATCAAGTGTCTAAAATATTGAAGAGTTTGAAGCTTTATGGTTATCGGAAAACGCATTTTACGATTTGTACACTTTATAAATGGGAGTGTGTTCAAAATTTCAAGTCTTTAGCTTCAATAGCCGCGGACGCAAACCCAATATACTCATTTCACTTTTGTGAATGAGTATGAATATTATAATTTACACAAAAAATGTATTAAAGCGACACAAAAATGTCTTATCTTTTAAAGTGCATCTCCCTTTCACGCAAGTGAAACGGAAAGCTCTAGCTCTGCAAGACATAACACGAGTTCACATTAACGAACAGAAAATCGCGACCAAAACAAAAGCACACGAAAACAAGTAAGAAAGCTCTAGTCGAGACTGCTCGACAACGAAATTCCCAAACCCTTCAAGCAACTGATATTTCAATAATAATTCGAACACACACACGCTACATACTAACAAACACACTCATACACACACGCGTATACAGACGATTGCGCTTGGGTTGCGCTGCAGTGTTAGCAATAATTAATTTCTAGACGTAAAATGTATTAATTAATTTCTAGAATTAAATGTATGTGTATACCGAAGAACAAGTCTCTAGTATTTGATATACGAGTTTTACAAAGATGAGGGTGAGGTGGTGGATATAGGGGAGGGGGGTGAATTTTAACTAAACCCAAAATTGTATAAAATTCGTTTTAATATATTTATATGATTTTTATACCCTGATTTCCCATTTTCAATGGGTTCAAGTTATTGTGAAAAACTATGTAACAGGCAGAAGGAATCATCGCAGACCCCACAAAGTATATATATTTTTGATCAGCACGACGAGCTGATTCGATATAGCCCTGTCCGTCCGTCCGTCTGTCCGTATGAGCGCCGAGATCTCAGAAGATATAAGAGCTAGAGAGCTGAAATTTTGTGTGCATACTCATGTATACCATACGCAGTACGAGTTTGCTTTATTTTTTCGATAACTCATCCGATAACTTTTTTACACCCTGAACCCATTGAAAATGGGAAACAGGGTATAATGGTTTTGTTGAAATGTATGTAACAGGCAGAATGAGGCGTGGTAGACCCCACAAAGTATATATATTCTTGATCAGCACGACGAGCTGAGTCGATTTGGCCCTGTCTGTCTGTCTGTCTGTCCGTCCGTCCGTCCGTCTGTCCGTATGTATGAACGCGTCGATCTCAGAAGATATAAGAGCTAGAGACTTCAACTTTTTTTTAAAATGTCCGTATATATCGCGCGCATATCGAGTTTATCACTAAAAAACGATAACTCATTCCGATACTTTTTTATCGATAAAAACCTTATCGAAGATCACTAAAAAAATTATATCTCCTACATTTTTCAAGCTAGAGTCTCCAAATTTAAAATGTATATTAAGATTCATTTTATACAATTTCGGTTTTTGTTAAAATTTACACCCCGCCCCTATATCCACCCCCTTACCATCATCTTTGTAGAAGTCGTATATCAAATACTAGAGACTTGAGCTTCGATATACACATACATTTATACATCATGATTACGTTCTGAAAGTTTCATTACGATCGTACATCTAGAAATTAAATTATTCCATGAATAAGTTCTCATAATATCGCAACCCAAGCACAATCGCCTGTATATGTGTGTGTGCGTGTGTTTGTTTGTATGCGTGTGTGTGTGTGTGTGTGCATGTGTATGTGCGAATTATTATTGAAATATCAGTTGCTCGAAGGGTTCAGGGGATCTCGTAGTCGAGCAGTCTCGACTAGAGCTTTTTTACTTGTTTAGTGATAAACTCGATATGTGCGCGCTATATACGAACATTTAAAAAAAAATTGAAGTCTCTAGCTCTTACATCTTCTGAGATCGCCTCATACATACGGACAGACGGACGGACAGCCAGGCAGACAGGGCCAAATCGACTCAGCTTTTCGCCCTGATCAATGATATACTTTATGGAATCTGCCACGCCTCCCACTGCCTGTACCTGACGAGGTACGAATCTTTTAAATCAATGGGCAATAAAATTATCAAATGATACCAATTATCAAATGATAATTGTTAAGGCATTTGCCTTGATATATAAATTGAAGTAGTAAACTATTATGAGTCATAGTAAATATTTGTTTTTGAGAGCGCGAGCACGGGAGTGCACTCTGATAGTGTCGCTCGCTGTTTGCGCGAGCTGCGCTTGCATTCTTATCTATATATATAATACGTTGGTACTCCCTTGGAGCAACGACACAATTTGATTCATCTAAAATAAGCGTTCTTTTATTACAACGAAAAGATAATAGCACATGGTTACTAACCTAAAATAAGCGAATCAACAATTAAATGTTTATGCTCCTATGCATTCCATTGAACTTCAATTATTAATTATTATAATTATTTTTTTTAACTTAAGATTAATCTAATTATTTTTAATGTAGTTTAATATTGATTAATTGATTATTAAGCTTATTAACTTCACTTGTATCACAAATCTCTCTTTTTCATCTTCTTATTTATCAGCTGATCTCCCCGATAATTTATTTGTGTTCATCGATATGTGGCCCACATATGCATGTAAAACTCACAAACATATGATTAGAGAAATGTAAATGTACACAAAGCTTACATCTCCACCCCCTAGTCGCTTAATTTCTATGAATTAAGCCTAGAACTTATGAATTAAGCAGCCATCGGAATGAGCTTTGTGACATGGTACAGAGATATAGATTTTTTTCCACGACCCGTGTTTATTTTACAAATCGAATCAGAGATTTTTTCTTCTATTTCAAAAGGACCAATTCTTATTTCATCCATTTTTCTCCTGTTTAGCTTATTGCCGTTGGTTATATAGACCATATCGCCTTTTTGAAAATCATGTTTTTTCCTATTTTTATCAAATAGTGTTTTATTATATTCATGGGATTTTTTTGATCTGAGCAGTGCTAAATTCCGATCTTGTTCCAAATTTCTTGAATAGTTGTTCATATTTTTTAGTTCCGGAGGTAGTAAGTCAGTGAGCTCTCCGTTCATCAGATAGATAGGAGAAAATCCTGTTACTGTGTGCAATGTTCTATTATATTTTTTTACGCATTCTTCTGCGATTTTCGACCATGCCTTTTTTGTTGCACCATTATCATTGAGCATACATCTTATCTTATTTACCAAGGTTTGGTTTAATCTTTCGTTCAGACCGTTAGAAAAGGGAGCATCTACTGCGGTTAGAATTAATTCTATATTTTCCTCCTTAAGGTATCTTTTGAATTCATTTGAATTTATGGCCGGATACTGATCTGCAAGCAAGATTTCAATCGAATTATGATGCTTCGGTACTTTTTCAATTAGTTTTACGAAGTCGCAAGCGAGTTGGGTTTTCGAACATGATATGTATGCGAATCTAGTAAAATGATCTACTAATAAATGTAAATATCTTTTTGTCGATCGTTGTCCACCAAAGCCTCCAATTGTATCTAAAGACATTATTTGTAATGGTCTCTCTGCAGGACCTAAATATGACAAACATCCAAACTTCTTGTTTAGTCTTGTTTTGTTTTGTATACAAGTTTCACATATTTTGCAGATCATTTTTATATTGTCTGATAAATGTGGTGCTGTATAAAACGGTTTCATTTTCGCTTCTATTTGACCTACTCCAATGTGGCAGAACTCATTATGTATTCTCTTTATAAGTATTTTACTATATTCTTCACTCAGAATTATCTTTTTCTTATTATTTCCATTCTGCTTGTAATAGATATCATTTTCGATAATAATATGTTTCTTGTCTTTTAAATCTGCGTTTTGTTTTTGATCATTTTTTATATCATTTATGCTTATAATATTTACCGTTTGTAATTGATCATCATTATTTTCATCGCATTCGTAGACAGGATTTCTGCTAAGGCAGTCAGCTTCCTTATTATCCTTTCCGGGATTATATATTATTTTGAAATTGTATTGAGAAAGGTAGTGTGTCATATCACCCAACTCATCGTCTGTTCTGTTTTTTATGTTTAAGTGCTCTAGTGGTTTGTGGTCTGTGTAAACAATGAATTCGATTCCAATCAGCAAATGTTGCCAGAATTTTAAGCATTCTTTAATTGCCAAGCATTCTAAAAAAATTGCCTTCTTCTTTTTTTGCGAATCATTCAATTTTTTTGAAAAATAAGCTATTGGTTTTTGGGTACCATCGTTTTGTGTTTGTTTTAAGATCGCTCCAATACCTTTTATGCTTGCGTCTGTGTATATAAAAGTTTGAGCTTTTGGATTGTAGATGGCCAGAATTGGTTTTGAGCACAAGTATTGTTTTACTTTACTAAAGGCTATTTCACAATCAGTTGACCAGACAAACCTTACATCTTTTCTGAGCAAGTTGTGTAGGGGATCGAGCATAATTGAGACGTTAGGGATGTATTTCCCATAAAAATTCACTTTACCTAAGAACTGTCGTATATTTTTCTTATTTTGTGGTAAAGGAAAATCTATTATAGATTTTAAATTATCTTTTAGAGGAGTCACCAAATTCTCTGCGATAAAATGACCCAAATATCTGACTGAACTTGCCGCAAAATTGCATTTTGTTAACTTTAACCGGAATCCTTCCTTTACTATAGCATCTAACAATTGTCTCAAGTGAATTAGGTGTTCATCGAACGTCTTTGAGAATATCATAATATCATCTATGTAGTTTACAACAAAATTTGATAAGTTGTACTTTCTAATTATATTCACCAGAATTCTTTGAAATGTTGCAGGAGATGTTTTTAATCCAAAAGGAAGGCATGTCCATTGATAATGACCTTCTTGTGTCACGAATCCAGTCCTTGGCCTATCTTGAATTCTCAATGGTATGGACCAGAAGGCTGAGTTTATGTCCAGCGTTGTGAAAAATTTACAATCAACTGTCTTAACCATTAAATCTTCAATTAAAGGGAATGGTTGTGATTGAGGTACTATCAGTTTATTTAAATCTCTAAAATCAATACATAGTCTACTCTTCTTCCCTTCATCCCTTTTATAAGCCAATGTGACTGGTGCTGCAAATGGACTATAGGATTCCTCAATTAGGTTATGTTTCAATAATTGAGCCACTTGCTTTTCGATTTCAACTTTATATTCTAACGAACATCTGTAAGGTCTTTTGTAACAGTATTTTTCCACCTGTAGGTCTATAAACGCTTCGTAGTTCCTTACTTTGCCGACATCATACTTATCTTTGGCAAAAATATGTTTATAATTATTTAACAAGGAATTTATTTTACTTCTTTGGTCACTATTTAAATGATTAATATTAATATTAAAATCATTTACATTAATGCCTTCATTGAAATTTACTTGAATTTTAGCAAATGCATTTTCAATCTTATTTTCTTTTTTATTTTGACTCTTGTTATTATTATTATTTTTAGTTATTTTGATATCTTTCAACTTATTTTTATTATCTACATTCGATTTTTCTTCTTTAAGTGAATAGATGTTTAAATCTGAGTCGTGGGTCAATCCAAATCTTTTTATAGTGTCTAATCCCAGTATCATATCATAATTGAAATCGATATTGTTGTATACAAACGCATTGATTCTATCTTCCGTACCGAGTATTCTTGCATTTAATGCTATCAAACCGTCAGTCTTACCCCTGCCACTAATTGTTTTTATTGTACTTTTATGGTTATCTTTTGACAAATGTTTAATCTTCACTAAACTAGAGTTTATAAGTGTGACATTTGAGCCAGGATCATAAATACCTTTGCATTCAGTTTTCCCATTTAGTACTACTTTAACTTCAATTAGTGGGGGAATATTTAGTTTTTTGGATCTGCAGTAGTGTCAATTTCCAATACTGAGTTTACACTCTTATTTGATTCGGTGCTTTTGTTTTCTCTGATGTTGAACCAACACAAATCTACAGGGTGATATCTATTTTTATTCCCTCTGCTTTCACAAATCTTACAAGGTTGTTTAAACTTGGGCTTCACTTCTGTCTTAAATGTTTTAGATTTATCTTCATATGCTTTGACATATTTTGTTTCGAGAATGTCCTCAAATTTTCTCAGTTCACTAAATAAAGCAACTGGAACTGTGACATCTTGTCTGTCAATTTTATTTCTTATCAATTTTGGAAGCCCGTGGACAATTAGATTTACTAAAGTTATATTATTCATATTTTTATCAGTTTCCAGTAATAAACGTTCTTTTCTTAATGCATAATCCAGAAGTGAGCCAGAGATATATTTGTAATTCAGCGCATAGGTGACAGAAGCCCAACCTCTATCTGCAAGAGTTTGTAAAAAATTTTCTTTCCATGTTGCCCACTCAGAGCTTATTGTATGTTTAATTAACATAGAGTTAAACCACTCCTCCGCTGCCTCATCTAAGAATAGTCTTAAAGCTTCAATTTTCTCTACATCTTTGATAATACCTAACCTATTACACTCACTTTCATATGTCTGTAACCATTGGTTTGAATTCATTTTTTTACCTTCAAATCTATCAAGCACAAATTTGTCACCTAATCTATTCAAATTTGTGCTTTTACAATCTTTCATAGAGTCACTTTCTCTTTCACATAATTTTTCAAGAAGCTTCAATAAAGTTGTATCTATTTGATCTGCAGAGGTGTTTGCTTTGCTTTGTTCCATGCCCGAAATATCTTGTAGCAGATAGTTATTGATTACCATATTACCACTTCCATCTCTGTATAGCTGTAAAATCTCGTCACTTAGTTTCATCCACACATTCCTGAATTGTCCCCGTTTTTGCAATGATTTTGCAACGTTCCGGAATTCTGGTAACTTCATAAGTTCAGGGTGAGCTTTGCATGATTGGTAATTTTGTGGAATGCTGTATTTCTACCCATCTTCGTCTGTTATAGATTTTATTAGAATAATGTTTGATTTTTGATCTTCGTCAGCAGCCAATTCAAACCCAAATTGTAGCTTTGCCATAGTGTGCTTTTTTTGTTTGTATTATTCTCCCATAAACGTACTAATTGTTGATTTATAATACGTTGGTACTCCCTTGGAGCAACGACACAATTTGATTCATCTAAAATAAGCGTTCTTTTATTACAACGAAAAGATAATAGCACATGGTTACTAACCTAAAATAAGCGAATCAACAATTAAATGTTTATGCTCCTATGCATTCCATTGAACTTCAATTATTAATTATTATAATTATTTTTTTTAACTTAAGATTAATCTAATTATTTTTAATGTAGTTTAATATTGATTAATTGATTATTAAGCTTATTAACTTCACTTGTATCACAAATCTCTCTTTTTCATCTTCTTATTTATCAGCTGATCTCCCCGATAATTTATTTGTGTTCATCAATATGTGGCCCACATATGCATGTAAAACTCACAAACATATGATTAGAGAAATGTAAATGTACACAAAGCTTACATATATATATAAGAGAGTTGTGAAAAGTTTTCCAGCACTTATAACTCGAGATCTGCTGGACCAATTTTCATGGTTTTTGATTTGTTGGATTTGTCTCCGCTACGAGTAGGATCGTAGATCTTAAAAATACTGAACAAATTTGACGAATACTTGAAAAACTCGATTTTTTCCCTAAAGATTCAAATTTCTATTGATACTCAGTAGGCTTGATAACAGTAACAGTTTTCGGTCCTGCTCTCATATTATACAATAGTATAGAAGTAAATAAAGAAATGTAGTCAGTCAGTCTACGGCACAGCCTCAGGCGAACCTGACTATTCATAAAAAAAAAACACATTTGATAAAAATAATTCGCGTGCATACAGAAGCTAAATATCTCGAAAGTTCAGTTATTTGTTTGTCTCAAACATAAATTTGTGTAAATTATTTATATTTCTCGATTGTTCTTTTGTGGTTTAATAATAAAATGCCGCGTCCTAGAAGATCTAATCTTTCCCGGCGGACCCATAATGCAATTAGGCAACGGAGTAACGCGAGTCAATTATCTGACGATGAACGCGAAATCGCCCGAGAAGGGCGCCGCGTTAGTACTTCATGGGCAATATGACCGGCGTCAAGAAATCAACACAGCTATGAAAAGAGCAATTCTCCAAGATTTGCAGCAAATGCTTCATGAACATCATGCATGCATTTAGAGCGCATGCCAAGAGATGACTATAATGTAGTAATCAGAGCAGATAAAAGACCAGCTGGAACACATGAACGCACATTTAATGCTCCAGCAATCGATGAAGTGGCAATCCTGATTGTTGGTGAAAGCTTGGAAGCACGCGATATTGTGCTTACACGACGCAGTACTGGGCAACTACAAAGAATATCTGAAACGCACCGTTCATATGACGCTTTACAATACCCGCTGATGTTGGCAAACCATCCGCATTACTTGTTCTTGCACCTAACCAAAACACAAAGAATCGTTTACCACAAGGTGCTTCAATGAAAATCCGATTAATAAATTAATCAGAGTGTATCCCAACCTGAACAAGAAAGCTTTCAACAATTTTTTACCTAGAAATAATGGATAGGGCAATGCAACGTTTGCCGGGCCAGCTAGTATACAAAAAAACAGTACGAATTGAACCACTGAAGCAAACTCGTACTGCGTATGGTATACACGAGTATGCACACAAAATTTCAGCTCTCTAGCTCTTATATCTTCTGAGATCTCGACGTTCATACGGACAGACGGACAGACATACAGACGGACGGACGGATGGACGGATGGACAGACGGACAGGGCTATATCGACTCAGCTCGTAGTGCTGATCAAGAATATATATACTTTGTGGGGTCTGCGACGATTCCTTCTGCCTGTTACATACTTTTACACAAAACCATTATACCCTGATTTCCCATTTTCAATGGCTTCAGGGTATAAAAATAATAATAATAAGGTGCGTATTGTAATTGACCTTTGATCTGCAAATAATTCAATCTCTGTTGCCTTGCATAATCCAAGCATTCTTGGCGCCGTTAGTGTGTTACAGTTTTTGTTGTTCATTTTTTCGTATCGCATCGCTTACACGCATCGCTTGCGCAGATAATTTCGTTCTTGCATTGCGCTCTTAATTTGCATGCGCGCTTGCAATATCGCTTACACTCGCACACAGTAAATCGCGCTCTTACTTTACGCTCACCATTTGTTAGCTCGCTTGCAATATCGTTTGCACTTGCGTTTGCACTTATAGTTGCGCTCTCGTTTTTACTGTCTCGCTTGCACATATTAGTGCGCGCTCACTTTGCGCTCATTGCAGGCTCACTTGCAATATCGTTTGCGCCCTCGCTTGCACACACAGTAGCGCTTTGTGCTCATCGTATGAGCTCGATCCGCACTAATTAATCTTTGGCATTCTAGCTTGCAATATCGTTGTGCTCTCACTTGTGCATTTGTATGTGTGAATGCATTGCAATCAATTGATCTACATAGTTAAATTTCACTCAATAGCGTGTCGAAGCTCTATTGGCCGTATACAAAATTGTTACAAACGATATAGCTCGCATAAACAAATAATTGAAGGAAACCAGTATGGCCATTTGAAATTGAATTTAAAACACAAGAGTTTGACAACATTAACGCAGATTTAGTGCCTCGGTCAACTTTAGAGGATTTGTGTGTATCAACAATAGCACTCTTAATGAAGCCAGGTAGTGATAGCCAACCTAAAAGTGAGAGTCCCGCTAACTCTACAATGATTAGCTCAGTGTCATACTCTAGGAATCTACCGAATATAAAGTTGCCAAGGTTTAGCGGAGAATATTCGGTATATAACTTTTTTCGGACTTTTTGAGAGTTTAGTTGACAACGAGCCAGGGCCATCAAATATAGAGAAGTTTAATCACCTGTTGTCATGCTTGGACAAGGAAGCATTGGGTACTGTCAAGGCATATCAGGTAACAGATGCTAATTACCCAAAGGCGTTAGCTGCATTAAAAAATGTGTACGACAATCAGTGTCTCATATTTTTTAACAGCATTTTGAAACTATTTGATCTCCCACACATGTCTGAACCATCAGCATCATCGTTGCGCATGCTGATTGACTCAGTACGTGCCATTTACGAGTGTCTATTATCGCTAGGATCTGATAAGCACATTTCGAATGCAATGCTCATCCTTTTAGTAATGATGAAAGCGGACGCTGGCAAGATTGTGAAAGCTGCCTTAAACAGACGGTATCAGCATTTAAGTGCTGAAGAATCATCTGGTCCAAGTCGTAAGGTAGCTCAGGATAGTAAGAAAAGAATTGGAAAAACTTCACTGGCTGTCGCTCGGCCAAGTCAGCCACAGAATCCTAAATGCGTGTTTTGTAAAAAAGAATGATCACTTCATTCACTCGTGCTCGCCATTCGCAGCAATACCCTGCCAGAAACGTTTTGCGTTCGCAAAAAGCTATCCGCTCTGCATAAATTGTTTGCGAACAGGACACTCAGTGGCTGCTTGCAAATTAGCTCACATCGTGTGTGCCGCACCATACCATACTGCATAGATACAGCTCTGAGGCGGCTCAAATTAGCTCAACAGTTGTAACAGCAGTCCCTCGCATCACTTCGTCACAGATTTCATCTTTAAATCACGCCCGGATAGCCTCTGATCAAGTTCTTTTGGCAACTGCAGTTGTGAAGATAAAATATCAATCTGGATCTTATCACTTAGAGCGTTATTAGTTTCCGGCTCGCAAGTAAATTTCATAACTGAGGAACTTGCAGTTGAAATTAAAAAGGCAAAGATTTGGGACTCAGCTGTTGGCCATTGCTAGTTGTCAGTCATCTGTTCGGCATAGCGTTCAAACTTCGATAGCGTCCCGAACGGACGACATTGAAATCTGAACAGACTTTGGTGTGATACGTTCCATATCGTCGTACCAACCAGAGAAGCTTACTACAGAGATCAAGGTACCTGATAACATCCACAAGCCCCAATGTATAGATCTGCTGCTCGGTGCTGATATCTTTTTTGATATATTAAGAGATGGCAGAATAAAGGGATCTGATAACAGCCCAACATTGCAATTGACTGCCTTTGGTTGGATTGTATCTGGTCGCTGCCGAACATCGAGTACAGCTAATAGTTCTTCGACTTTCATTAGTGTCGTCAACAACGACATAGAGAGAGAGATACAATAGTTCGCAAATTCTGGGAGTTGGAAGAAAAGTCAAAATCAATCAATTTGAATTTGTATACCCCAGAGCACCAACTGTGCGGGAAGTTATTTGTAGAGACTATTTGCCAAACTACCTCGGGTCGGTTCAGAGTGTCGTTGCCATTTAAGTCAAGCACACATTGTCTTGGTACGTCTTATGACACAGCCAAGCGACGTTTTCTGACCTTGGAAAGAATAATGAGCAAGCAAGCAGACATTCGGACAATGTACATTGACTTTATGAAGGAGTACTTAGCCTTGGGACACATGAGCCCAACTGATAATCGAATTCCGAGAGAGCCGCATTATTTCATCCCATATCAATGCGTGCAAGACTGCACAGCGCATCCACTAAACTTCGAGTAGCAAGTCCTCATCTCAATTGTCGCTGAATGATCTACTCATGGTGGGTCCGACTATCTAGCCGCACTTGTGGGAGACTTTATTTAAGATTTCGACTTCGTCCTTGGGTTGCTACAGCAGACATCGCTAAAATGTACCGTCAAATTGAACTTGACGAGTCTTATTGTATGGAGGAAACTCGCACTGATCCGTTACAAATTTTTCGTTTAAATACAGTATCGTATGGGACAGCGACTGCTCCATTCTTAGCAATTCGATGTTTAAAACATCTAAGCGACTTGCATGCTTCCACTCATCCAGCTGCTGCAAGATCGTTAGCCCAAGATTTCTATGTTGATGACTTGTTGACAGGAGCAGAGCGCTGAAGAATTGTGCTTGTTTCATCGAGACTTGATAGCAATTCTTCAAACGTTTGGGTTTTCTCTCACAAAATGGTCGTCCAATTGTAAACAACTCGCAGCACAACCAGCCAGAAATGATATGGTCATTGGTCATCAAGAGGACACAAAAACGTTGGGATTAATTTGGAATCCGATGAATGACAGTTTTAGATATTCCATGAGCTGTCCAGTAGAAGTACAGCCGACCAAAAGATCCGTTTTGTCATTTGTGGCAAGGTTGTTAAGGCCCCTTAGGCTTGTTAAGTCCGATCGTAACTCGTGCGAATGTCCTTTTACAAGAAATGTGGTTGCATAAACTTGAGTGGGATGACCGATTGTCTGTCCAAAGGAGGCAAGAATTTAAGGCAGTAACTAGTTGTTTCTCAAACTTAAGCTCGTTGCATATACCTCGTTACGTTGGCACACTCAAATCAAAAGGATGATAAATCCATGGATTTGCTGATGCCTCAGCGAGAGCTTACGGTTGTTGTTTATACGTAAGAATGCAATCAGATGAGGGTATCACTACCAGGCTGCTAGTCGCCAAGTCTAAGGTAGCACCCTTGAAAACAAAATCTGTTCCACGGCTGGAGTTGTGTGCTGCAGAATTGTTAGCTACTTTGTGGGATGCGGTAAAGAAAATACTTGATTGTCCTATCAATCAAGTCACATTTTGGTCAGACTCGGAGATTGTGCTTCATTGGCTGCGAATGCATTCATCTTGAACACATTCGTTGCTAATCGCGTGGCAACCATCCAAGAGTTTACAACTAATGTATCTTGACGTCATGTACCAACTAAAGATAACCCAGCAGATATTGTATCTCGGGGATGTTCACTTGAGCAGCTTAAAACATCAGCTTAGGTCGTTTATTGAAAGCGCCACAACATAATGCCTAATACCCCTTATTGCTTTCAAAAAAGTGTCGCTTTATGACTCTTTATTTGGAGCATTTGCATCGCTCTCATTGCCACGACAATCCACTGGTACTAATGGGCCTGCTTCGTCAGCAGGTGTGGCTGGTCAACGCTAGTTTCGCTGGGAATTCGTGGCAAATCGCCAGTTAAAATGTATGTTAATGACAGATCCCATTAACAAGAATTGCTCCTCCCGCAACACACGTTATGTTATTAACAGCACTCTGTTAATAACATAACCCAGTTCTCCTACTGGTTCGCTGTACTCGCCGCCCCGCGGAGTACAATCCATACACAAGCATATGTACTAATCCTATTTAGTCAGACACTCCGTACTACATATCGCCACATCATTCATACACATATATTTCTCCATAACTATATGTATATTCCGATCAATATTTATTAAAACGAGAGAACAATATTCTTTGTTAATTGTTTAATAAATTTATTTGCAATATTCTGCTGTTTAGCACATCCGCATACACTCATATACTAGTCGCCGGCTGCAGAGTGACATACATATATATGTACGTATATACATACATACATGCTCCTCACTCGAACTACTAAATAAAAAACCAATGTCTTGTTGTTTTTATACCCTGAACCCATTGAAAATGGGAAATCAGGGTATAATGGTTTTGTTGAAATGTATGTAACAGGCAGAAGGAGGCGTGGCAGACCCCACAAAGTATATATATTCTTGATCAGGGCGACAAGCTGAGTCGATTTGGCCCTGTCCGTCTGTCTGTCCGCCCGTCCGTCCGTCCGTCCGTCCGTCCGTCCGTCCGTCCGTATGTATGAACGCGTCGATTTCAGAAGATATAAGAGCTAGAGACTTCAACTTTTTTTTTAAATGTCCGTATATATCACGCGCATATCGAGTTTATTACTAAAAAACGATAACTCATTCCGATACTTTTTTATCGATAAAAAACCTTATCGAAGATCACTTTAAAAATTATATCTCCTACATCTTTCAAGCTAGAGTCTCCAAATTTAAAATGTATATAAAGATGTATTTTATACAATTTCGGTTTTTGTTAAAATTTACCTCCCACCCCTAAATCCACCCCCTCACCCTCATCTTTGTAAAAGTCGTATATCAAATACTAGAGACTTGTGCTTCGGTATACACATACATTTTAACATTATGATTACGTTCTGAAAGTTTCATTACGATCGTACGTCTAGAAATTAAATTATTCAACAAGTAAATTTTCATTATATTGCCAAACATGCAGCGCAACCCAAGCGCAATCGCCTGTATATGTGAGTGTGTGTGTATGCGTGTGTTTGTTTGTATGTGTATGTGTGTGCGTTTGTTTGTTTGTATTCGTGTGTGTGCGTGTGCTAATTATTATTGAAATATCAGTTGCTTGTAGGGTTCTCGTAGTCGAGCAGTCTCGACTGCGGAATTCGTATTCTCCAGGAGGACAAATACCAGCTTGTTAATAGTTTTATTTTGCAATTTAAGATAACTTATCTACCAAACATAATTACTTCTACTTGTTTTATTTATATATTTGCTAATTGAGTGTCCGCTATCTTCTGTTTGTACGAACATATTCTTGTTGTGATTTAGTCAAATGTGGTAACTGAAAATCTACTCTCCCAACATCCTGATCCAAACTAAGCATACACAGGTTTTTAAACTCGCTTAACACTACTGAACAAGAACTACTTTCGACTTCCTTTTTAACGGATAGTTGATCAACTTTAGATTTTAATAAGGTTCGACACAATTAAGAATTGTTCGGCCAAGAATGGCCTCGAAAACGATATCTTCATCTGGTACTACGTGAAATTCGATATTGATCTTTATATCATCTATCTTCACTTCTACTACGAAGCTTCCAAAGGTTAATATCTGACCATCGCCGATACCATTCAAGGACTTACCAGACAATTTTCTTATTCCTAACATTCGATATACGCGCTTTTGAATAAGACACAAATCTGCTCCAGTATCGACTAAACCTTTCCAAATCACTGCACCACAAACTATATTCTTCAGTTCTAGTCCAGAAGGTGTGAATGTGCTCGACATCTTTTTGATTGAATTGTCTTCATTAACGAGATTTGCTGATTTCATTGGTTCGTTTACAATTGCACCTTTGCACTGCGCTGCATGGTGTCCAGGCTTACCGCATTTAAAACAACAAAACTCTTTCTTAGGACAATTCTATCTATCGCTATCTGTACCTTCGATTGTTTAATTGATCTAGCTTGATACAAAAGTATCTTATTTATCCTAGAGTCTGGTATCCCTTCAACAAAATAATCAATAAAACTCTCCTCATCTAAATCGATATTCTTTGCTATATCCATCAAGGCATACAAATATTCCTGAAGTGTCTCACTCTTTTTCAGTTGTCTTTTTTTCAACCTTCTGTGGATTTCTGACGATGTCACTTTTACTTCAAATTCACTAATTAATGCTGTTTTTAATATTTCCCAGTTATTTATACCTTTCTGACTGCGAATAAACAACTTAGCAGCACCTTCAAGTAATTGTTTTGCATACACAAACATCTGTAGCTCTGACCACTGAACTGTAACTGCACATTCTTCAACTTCGGAGACCCATGTTCTACATCCATTGAGCTCGAGCCATCAAACTTATTCACACTATCTTCTACATCTTTAAGTGTAAACCACGATCTGCTTTGTTCAAAATTACGCGCTAACGGAACTGTGTTTGTTTTTTTTTTTCCCCAAGCCATAATGTTCTAATAGCCTGCTCTGCAATTCTACTTTGCGTCCAGCCGTACTCAGTTGTAATTCTTCCAATTTATCTCTCAATTGGTCAACGACAAGCCCTCAAATCTCGCTTCGTTCCATTTTTTGGCTATTAATCCGTTTGCTTAAACTATAAATTTCAACTTCTCGCTTTTCGTTTTTAGAATTATTCAGCAGCCCAATCAGCTGTGAATTTGCATATCGATTACCAATTCTACTTAAGCTAGACAATTTACTGGTACATACAAAACTTTTGTCGCGCAACAGCAACCTAAAATTTCGTCATGCATCCCTTCTTTTTCTTCTCTCACTGCTCGATTACAGCACATCCAGATTCTATGACCTTGAGTAAGATTCCCTCGACGCACTTCGTCTCAGCGTACAGCCACCTAGCTTGTCTTTTCCTCTTTCTGCTTGCTCGCGTCGCTTTTCGCAGAAACGTTAATTTCACCAGAATTTCGATTGTCACTGGGCGTCTCTTTTTGTCTCGCTCCCACCTTTGCAATAATTGTTCATCTCACACTTTTCGGCAACTTTGTCTTTTGCGTTTTAGTTCTTTAAATTGTTTAAAGTGTAACTTGGACCATTCCCGGACGAGCCCCCAATTTGTAGGATTTTATATTTATTGAGTAAATTAAAAGTCAATTTAACGAATTCATCTTAATTTTAAACTATGACGAGTTTCACAATAAATGTCTACAATTTATGTTATATTATTTATTCAGTATTATAAAGATTGATTTTAGTTATACTTATATTATTTAATTATCCGCTAATATGATCTTTTCAGGCGATCTTTATCACTTCTTGTGATCTCTATTTACTTCTGTACTTTATCTTATTCTGTGCTTTTACTTTGCACCGTGCGAATCTCTTGCACGACCTAATTACTCGACGACTGTCTTACAGCTGCCCTGTGCGATGGCTACATCACGACTCTTCTTTTTCTTCTACGACCGACTCTTGATCTAATTCAAAAGCTTGCGTTCGCTTCGAACTACTCTGCGGTTCATCTGCCAGGGGTGTTCTAACTTTTACGAATCCCACATATGTACATATATGTATGTCTGCACGCATATGTAGCATCACTGACCAAACAACCAGGGTTGCCAATTTCGCTTTTTTCCCGTTAAATCTGGCTGTTTTTGAAGATGGCGGGAAGCGGGTATTCTGGCTTTTTAGGAAATATTTTTGGCTTTTTTCCGCTTTTTTAAATTTTGCCAACATTTATTAAGAATTTATGAAAAAATGGCAACTTTTCAATATCTATATTCTTAAGCAATATTTATAAGCAAATAACCGATATTTTGTAAGCAATATTTGTAAGCAATTTACCATCTCTACATTAAAAGCGCGCGTAATGAATGTATACAAGTAAATGCCAAAATGCCAAAAGCGACGAATTTTAGGCTTGGTTACGCAAGGATGAAACGGACATGCGGAGAGTCTTTTGTAGCTATTGCAAAAGTTCAATTACAGCAAAGCTAAGTGATCTTCGTGCACATGCTACAACAGAAAAACACATTAATGCTACTGTTGGCTACCAGCAAAAAAACAAAATTGATTTTGTTTGCTTACCCGCTAAAACGATGGAGCAGGAAGCAGCATTGTGTCTCTTTGTCGCACAACACACAGCACTGGCTCAAATTGATCATTTGGGTAACTTGTGTACAAAAAATTTTGACGGCAGAACTGCAGGTCGCATAAGAGTACACAGAACAAACAAAAAAGTATTATCAAAAATGTACTTGGGAAACATTTTTCAGAAGACCTACGCCGCGATATTGGGGAACTGCAGGTCGCATAAGAGTACACAGAACAAAATGTACAAGTATTATCAAAAATGTATTTGGGAAACATTTTTCAGAAGACCTACGCCGCGATATTGGGGACTCCAAATACAGTCTTTTGTTAGACGAGACGACGGACATCAGCATCACTAAGCTTTTGGGTATTTATAATAATAATTTTATTGACTTTTAATTGATACCTAATTTATAATTGTATATATTGTATTTTATAATGTGTGTACTTAGGTGTGGCCATTAATTATTTTTCCTTTGAGCGTGGTGTGTTTGTGTCAACGTTTTTAATGCTCACATTGTTAGAATCTGGACATGCATCATCTATTGTGGCTGGTCTTAAAAACATACTGATGCGTTACAATCTTGACTTAAAAAATATAATAGGAGTCGGAACAGATAACGCTAATGTCATGGTGGGCACAAATAAAAGTGTCTACACTGAATTAAAAAAGGATGCACTTTTTGAATTTTAATAAAATGTGTGTGCCATTAAGTGTAGCTCGCTGTAAGTTATGTCTGCAAACACTTTCTACCAGAGGGCTTGGAATTATTTATATATGAAACCTATAATTGGTTTTTCAACAGTTACAATGTGGAATCTAATGATGATGTTTTACAATAAAAAACTATAAGAAAATCAGCTTTGTTTTCGCTTTTTTGTGTAATTTTTTAGCTTTTTTTTTTTCAATTCTTTCCCCGTCGAAAACAGCTTTTTTTTATAAAAAGTTGGCAACACTGCAAACAACACATAGACTAGACATGTAGTACAAAGTTTTTCAACACCGAAAAATCTGCCTCTTAGGTCCCATCGATTTCGAATTTGCCTGGCTCTTCACTTTTAGGTTCAAGCTTCGAAAATACACGGGTGCACAATCATTCCGCTTCATGCGCTCGACCACTAACCAGAGAACACATAGACCGGACACGTAGTGTAAAGTGTTTTGCACACTTTTTTTTTGACTTTACGACCCACACAACTTCGTATTTGCTCGGCTCCTCACTTTTAGGTTCAGGCAACGAAAATATTCGAAAGCACAATCATTCAGCTTCATGCGCTCGACCGAGATGGTCGATGGTTGGCGAATTGAAGAGACGCGCTTATAACTAAAGTGACAAGTGCATATGCCAATTCTTTTTAGAAGTTTTTTTTTTATTGGCATGCACCTGTATATGTATGTAACTATATGAACAGGTACAAAGGATCGAAAATCGCATCCCATTTGTATACTTAGCCAAATAAGGTACTAAACTTTTTTTTTTAATTCCTTCTGATAGCCAACCCACGATCATTAAAATTAAATCCAGGTGCTTAAATATAAGCGCGAGTAACTACATATACTACACACATACACATACAGTATGAGTTATTCGACGGTCACAGTGCCACAAAGAATTGGCATATGCACTTGTCACTTTAGTTAATCAGCTACTTACATATGTAAATACATACATATGTATGTATGTATAAGCGCGTCTCTTCAATTCGAACCCAAAATCATTCACATGTACGCACATGTAAAGGCACATAGGCATACAAATGCTTCTACAAGTGATATTCCACAATTGTGGGCATCGCGTCCCCTGCGTACACACAATCATACATACATACATATGTACATATAAGTGTGAGGCACTTCTCAAGATCAACCAAATGCAAATGCTGGGACCTAAAATTGCTACAGGCAGCAAGAGCTACGCACACAAACATACAAATGCTCATAGTACATGTAGCAAGGGAGACTGTGTGCGTGCACATTCGTCGCGAAAGCATTTTCATCATGAGCACCAACGCTTTCATACCCTTTCCACAAATAATATCGAAAACACATATACAGATTTTGTACGAGCTTGGCAAACGGTTTAAAGAGTTCGGTATACTCTTCACACAGAAGGGAAGGCATGGGTTCTTGCTGCGAAGAAATTTCAATTTTCGTGAGCTGGCAGCTCAGAGCTGCTGCTTGTGCTCACATGCATACACACATATACACATTTGAGAGAGCAAAGAGCACAGAGAGAGAGAGAGAGCAAGGGAAACATTGAGCACAGAGGGATCTTTTGTTCAACCATCGACCATCTCGGTCGAGCGCATGAAGCTGAATGATTGTGCTTTCGAATATTTTCGTTGCCTGAACCTAAAAGTGAGGAGCCGAGCAAATACGAAGTTGTGTGGGTCGTAAAGTCAAAAAAAAAGTGTGCAAAACACTTTACACTACGTGTCCGGTCTATGTGTTCTCTGGTTAGTGGCTCGACCGAGACGGTCAAATGTTGAATAAAAGATGCCTCTGTGATCGATTTTTGTTCTTGCTCTCTCTACTTTCTGCTCTCTCAAATTTGTATATGAATGTATGCATGTGAGCACAAGCAGCAGGTCACAAAAATTGAAATTTTTCGCGTTCGACTGCCGTTTCTTCCCTTCTGTGTGAAGAGTATACCTAACTCTTCAAACCGTTTGCCAACCTTGTACAAAAAATTTGCGTTTTCGTTATTATTTGTGAGAGGGGTAGGAAGCGTTGGTGGTCCTAATGAAAAAGTTTTCGCGACGAGCGTGCACACGCACACCACAGTACCTTCCTACATGTATGACCATTAGTTTGCCTGTGTGCGTGCGAAGGCCTTGCTGCCTGTAGCAAATTTAGGCCCTAGTATTTGAATTTGGTCGATCTTGAGGATTGCTCGCATACATACATATGTATGTATGTACATATGTATATGCATTTGAGTGTACATATGTACGCATGGGCTGTGAAGCTAACAATTATGGGAGATCACTTGTAGAACCATTTGTATGCCTGTGGCCCTTTACATTCGCGTGTGTATATGTGCATGTGTATGCATGAGACATGAACTTTGGCGTGTGCCTACCTCAACTTAGTATTGACCGATTTAGGGTTCGAATTGAAGAGGCGCGCTTGTATGACACCTTGACCATATGTATGAAAATAAGCTTACTTTAATAAATGTAAAGTTAATCTGTATATGTACATATGTATGTACATTTGTACATATAAGCTTAATCAGTTAAATTTTTTTAAAATTCATTTCACGATCATTGAAATGAAATCAGGTGCTTAAATATAAGCGCGAAGAGTACACCAAAATTTTAAAAGCGTTTGCCACGCCCATGCAAGCAAACTGTAAGGGTTTCGTTGATTATTTCTGGGAAGGGTGTGCAAGTTTTGATGCACACAAAGAATATGATTTCGCGACGAGCATGCACACACACATTTACAATATGTTCGTAAATCGTCCGTTGTAGTCCCGCTTTATACATATGTGAGCACATGCATACATACATTTGTGTATGTGTATGCTTGTATGGAATGGCAAGGTAATTGTCTCTGGATTTAGTAGTTTATAAATTTTGTATGATTTGAATCGTAGGATGACTATCAAATGGGCCATTATGACTTAATTAGAAATTTTTGACAATAATGAGTAAAGCTTGAGTATAATATGACATGTGTATTTCATATATTGCAAAGCATTTAATAAAGTTAGTAGTGTTTTACGATAATTTTTATACTCATTCACGAAGTGAATTAGTATATTGGTTTTGTGCAATGTCCGTCTTGCTGTCCGTCCGTCTGTCCGGCTGTCCGTATGAACGCATTTCATTTCGCCGCTATTGAAGCTAGAGACTTGAAATTTGGAACACATACTCGTGTATAACTCCGATTTATAGTGTTAAAATTTTCCCGATCCGCCCACTAGGGGCGTGGCAAATCGGAAAATGCATTTTCCGATATACCAGAAATCATGTTAGTTGAAGAGCTAGAAAGCTTGAAAGCTTGAAATTTGGTATGTAGATCCGCGTTGACCCCCCAAATCCAAAAAGCTATGGTGGATATATCTACGCCCATTAGGGGCGTGGCAAATCAGATAAAACTGTACCTCCTAAAGTTCTAAAGCTAGAACGTTGAAATTTCGCATGTGAGCTAATTCTATAATGACTGATGAACAAATTTTATGTCTACGCCTAATAGGGGCGTGGCAAATCGGACGTGAAGATATAGTGAGTTTTCAAATTTGGCTATATTTTAGGCACTATTGATGCTACAGACTTGAAATTTGGTATATATACGCGAGTTGACCTCCCAAGTCCAACAAGCTATAGTGGATATATGTCCGCCCAAAGGGGGCGTGGTAAACCGCAAAACTTTATATCTCCTACAGTTTAAGAGCTAGAAGCTTCAAATTTGGAAAGTTGAGTTACTAGTAACCTCCTCTATCGATGCCCCATATACTCCCATTCTGCCGCTGCTTTTAGCGACAGAATTCTTTATGTAAACTTTATGTATTTAGGCTAAGACGAAACCTTTTATAATTGAATAAATCATTCGCTAAATGACAACATAACCGATCAGTTCATTTTTATTCTTACATGGCGACCGTGACATGGTCACAAGCCTAGCATGTTTGTGCTAATAATATAAAGCAGTGAAAATCAAACAAAGCGAGATGAAATAAACAGAGACAACAAGATCGCAATCACTCAGCAATGTTATTTGATTGCAATGTGCAAGCACAGCGACATCTAATTACATCAGTCAATCAATCCAACAACTAATGAAGAACAAGAAGAATTGAATTGAACGTACGCTCCATGCACATCAAGTCTCCATGGGCCCACCTCAGCGTCAAAATTGTGTCACTTTCTTGGCCTCGCTACTCAACGAAGAATCACCCATATGCCTGATTCAACAGCAGCAACAGTAGCGCAACAATAATAACAACAACAGCAGCAGCGGCAGCAACAGCTACAGCAGCAATTACTAAAGCAACAACAGAAGCTGATTACAACAAAAACAACAACAGCGACAGCATCAAAAATGAGCAACAGTAATATTCACCTATAATCATCAGCATCTATAAATAGGAAAGCCTGTGCGAAGACCTGCACCGGCCACGCCTAGCGCGCCAAGCTAGGCCAACGGATCTTCAAGGACCGACAGTGCTACAAAGAGCACACAACTTATGGAACGATAGCGTTTCCGAGGACGCCCAACAATATTTTTTTTATTAAATTAAAAATGCACTGCGCTGCATAATCTCTAAATTATAAATTGTAAAATTGTACTACTGAGCGACAATTGCGTTGCTCGGTATAGCGCATGGCCCGTAAAGCCATGCAACTATTAGCCAGGAAGACCACTGCGTTGGTCGAGTAGGAATGAGACATTAACCCTATTAGGTATGAAAAGCTAACAACAACAACAAAATTTTTAATAATAAACTAGAAAAATAATTATTATAACTATTAGCCAGGAAGACCACTGCGTTGGTCGAGTAGGAATGAGACAATAACCTTATTAGGTATGAAAAGCTAACAACAAAAAAATTTTAATAATAAACTAGAAAAATAATAAATAAAAAAAAAAAATAACAAGAAAAAATACTTGAAACAAATTTGGAATAAAAAAAAAAAAAAAAAAAAAAAAAAAAAAAAAAAAAAAAAACCAAATATATAAATAAATTAAAATATGAAAAATGAAAAGAAAAACTAGGCGCAGTGGAGTCCTACATAGGATAAAAAAACGTAAGGCCGAACTGCATAGACTACTGTACGGATCCCAACAACTAAGTTGTTGAATTTCTCGACTCCGAAGAAAAAAAAATAAAAGAAAACAAATCTGCCAGTTTAAATAAGATCCCCGTTAGTAAAAATATTGAGAAACTGGCAGATAGGGTAGAGGTTGTCGAGCCTCAACCCAAGAAACAATTGCCCGTACTAAAAAAGAGGTGTCCAGCAGACTGCGAGGGCCCTCTTTTTAGTCCTCATTGCGTCTATACATGCACAGAGGTGCGTAAATAAATAAATAAAAAAAAAAAAAGGCAAGCAATAATAATAACCCAAAAAAAAAAAAAAAAGAAAATTTACGTTGACGCAATGGGAGGCAAAACCCCAAAGGCTGCTGATAATACAGCAAATGTGGTCAATGTCGTAGAAGTCATGGATACCACACCACATCTAGAAACGCATACACTGCTACTAGCTCTGTTGGTGGTCTTAACGACCGTAAATCTGTTAATGAAAGCGTATCTATTGTACAAGCGTACATTAAAGAAACGGTATCTAAAGTCGTGCGAACGATTTAGATAAAGTTTAAACATACGAACATTGAGTTTAAACATACAAACATTATCTGCATTTGTAGAATTCGCCAAATAAAAAGTTCGTAATTCGAAATTACAAAAAAAAATACGAACTATAATTGATGGAATGGTCTGAAATTGTGACCAACATCAAACAACAACGTGTAGAGTTTGACAAATCGTTTAAGTGCCTCAATAAGAGCGCCTTGATAACAATTCAAACAAAAATAAAACACGTGCAAAATTTGGTTGAAATCTACAACAACATTCGTCAGATAGTTTGTGATAATATACCGAGACTTACGCAACTGCACCACACTCAAGTAAATGATGTACTTAAAAGGCTACGAGAAAACCTTCTATACATCTCAGAAAGGCACAAAATAGATATATTCGTACCGAATATTCTTAATACGCCCGCTACTTTCCAAGTGTCTGAAATTGATATAAAAATATCACAAGACAGAATGGCCCAAACTGTCG
The DNA here is from genome assembly GCF_054131105.1 of Drosophila navojoa. NCBI lineage: Eukaryota > Metazoa > Arthropoda > Insecta > Diptera > Drosophilidae > Drosophila > Drosophila navojoa. Next base: position 26,562,480 of record NC_142893.1, on the reverse strand, counting down.
TAGAGTTCTTAAAGTTAGCTTCATCGCTCATGCCAGAGTTCGATGGAAAATCTGAAAATCAACGTAGTTTCGTGGATGCTTTGGAACTTATAGATTCCCTCAAGGGCACCCACGAAGCAGTTGCCATAAACTTAATAAAAACAAAACTTAAAGGTCACGCACGTAATTTGATAAGTAATGAGCAGACAATTTCTGCCATTATTGCTAGCTTATCAAAGTCAGTTAAAGGAGAATCTGTAGAGGTAATATCTGCAAAAATCCTTAACCTGCAGCAAAGCAGCAAGACAGCCAATCAGTACACTCAAGAGGTGGCAACTTTGGCAAAGGCTCTCGAGGGTGCGTACATAAGCGATGGCTTAACCTGTGAACTGGCAAACACATATAGTACGACCCTAGCTGTAAAAGCCAAGACCCAAAACTGCTCTATAGATAAGGTAAAACTCATCATGCAGGCGGGAACGTTTAATAACATGAACGAAGCCGTATGCAAATTTGTCAACAGTTGTACTGAGGCAACAGGGCAGTCAAATGCTGTCCTGTATTACCAGAGACAAAACAATAGGGGTAACCGTGGGAATTACCACAGTCGAGGTCATAACCACAATAATGGTTACCAACCTAACAACACATATAGTAGAGGACAGGGCCGATATAGAGGCAACTCAAGAGGCCGTGGCAACTCGACAAGAGGCCACAACAATAACGTAAGAATTGTCAATGAAGCATCGGGAAACTCCCAAACGCCTCCAGATACTCAAAATTAACTAAAAACATTTTTACCGTCAATTTAAGTCTCAATAACTTTGTGTCATTTAAAAATGTTGAAACAAATAAAAACATAACAATTTTGATTGACACAGATGCTGATATCTCAATTGTTAAAGAAAATTCGGATGTTTTTCAAGACATCGAAACCAATAAAATCATAAACATTCGAGGCATAGGAGAAGGAATAATAAATTCCAAGGGACTAGCCTCAATTGAACTACAAACAGACAAATTTATTATTCCATACAAATTTCACATACTTCGTTCAGACTTCGCAATCCCATGCGATGGAATAATAGGACTAGACTTCATTAAAAGATTTAACTGCAGATTAGATTATAATAGCTCAGAGGATTGGTTTATAATTAGACCACAAAACCTAACGTATCCCATTTATGTTCCAATAACATTTAATTATGGCACTAACTCAACCCTTTCTACCAGCCAGATCCCAGGTGATACGCAAAATAGAATTATCTTCAGTCGAAGAAAATATTTTAATTCCCAATCAGGAAATTAAACCGGGTGTCTATGTTGCAAATACAATTACAACATCCCAGAATGCTTTTGTCCGAATATTAAATACAACCAGCACATACCAAATAGTAAACATAAATAAATTGAAATTTGAATCACTTTCGAACTACAATGTAGTTCAAAATTCAAAAGATAATAGAACAGAGTCCGTACTTAACATATTAAAGAAGAATTTTCCACCTTTATTTAAAGAAAAACTTGAGAAAATTTGCACCCAATATAGTGATGTTTTCGGACTTGAAACCGAACCAATCACAATAAACAACTTTTATAAACAAAAATTGCGACTTAAAGACGATGAACCAGTATACGTGAAAAATTATCGATGTCCGCATAGCCAGATAGAAGAAATCCAGCGCCAGGTTGGAAAGTTAATTGAGCAAAATATTGTTGAGCCGTCTGTTTCATCCTATAATAGCCCACTTTTATTAGTTCCCAAAAAGGCCCTTCCGGGCACTGAAGAAAAAAAATGGCGATTAGTAATTGACTATCGCCAAATAAATAAAAAATTGTTGTCCGATAAATTTCCACTCCCCAGAATTGACGATATTCTTGATCAATTGGGTCGAGCAAAATATTTTTCATGCCTCGATTTAATGTCAGGCTTCCATCAAATTGAACTTGAGGAACACTCAAGAGATATAACGTCTTTTTCGACAAACAATGGTTCGTATCGCTTTACGCGATTACCATTTGGTTTAAAAATAGCGCCTAATTCTTTTCAGAGAATGATGACAATAGCATTCTCAGGTCTAGAGACCACACAAGCTTTCCTTTATATGGATGATTTAATCGTTATTGGTTGTTCTGAACAACATATGATTAAAAACTTAACAGATGTTTTCAATGTTTGCAGAAAACATAATCTGAAACTACATCCAGAAAAATGTTCATTTTTCATGCACGAGGTGACATTCCTAGGTCATAGATGCACAGATAAAGGAATCTTGCCAGATGACAAAAAATTTGACGTCATTAATAATTATCCTGTCCCTACGGACGCAGATAGCGCTAGAAGATTCATTGCATTTTGCAATTATTATAGACGTTTTATACAAAACTTCGCCGAACATTCACGGCACATAACAAGATTATGTAAAAAGAATATCCCATTTGAATGGACAACGGAATGTGAAAAAGCATTCCAATATCTAAAAAATAAACTTGTTCAACCAAATCTACTACAGTACCCTGATTTTAGCAAAGAATTTTGCATAATCACAGATGCAAGCAAACAAGCATGTGGTGCAGTTTTAACTCAAAACTATAATGGACACCAGCTCCCAGTTGCATATGCATCAAGAACATTCACGAAAGGTGAAAGCAATAAGAGTACTACAGAACAAGAACTAGCAGCAATACATTGGGCAATAACACATTTCCGACCATATATTTATGGCAAACACTTCACAGTTAGAACGGATCACAGGCCCTTAACATACCTATTTTCTATGGTAAACCCAAGCTCAAAATTAACACGCATGCGACTCGAGTTAGAAGAATACGATTTCACAGTAGAGTATCTGAGAGGAAAAGACAATTTCGTGGCAGATGCCTTGTCAAGGATAAAAATATCCGAATTAATTGATATGAACAGAAAAGTCCTGAAAGTCACTACCAGGCAACAAAGTAGACAAAAAAATTTCTGCGCAGATAATAAAGAGAGACTGTTGCCAAGGCAAAGTCTGAAACAAGCTTCTAAGCCCAACGTATACGAAGTCATCACAAATGACGAGGTACGAAAAGTAGTGACCTTGCGACTAACAGATTCTACATGTTTATTGAAACATGGAAAACAAGTTATAGCAAGAATTAAAGTTAGCGATTTATACTCCAATGGAATCCTCGACTTAGGTCAGTTTTTCCAAAGGCTTGAACGACAAGCCGGGGTATCTAAAATCAGCAAACTAAGAATGGCACCGAGCGAAAAGATTTTTGAATCAATTTCAATAGAATCTTTTAAAAATATGGGCAATAAAATATTAAAGAATTTGAGAGTAGCGCTACTCAAGCCGGTGACCACAATATATAATGAAAAAGAAAAAGAAGCAATTTTGTCTACATTACATGATGATCCAATACAAGGGGGTCATACAGGCATAACGAAAACGCTAGCGAAATTAAAGAGACAATATTATTGGAAAAACATGACTAAACATGTAAAAGAGTACATAAATAAATGTCCAAAATGCCTGACGTCGAAAACAACGAAACACAATAGATCACCCATGATTATAACCGAGACACCAATAGAGGCTTTCCACAGAGTGATAGTAGTGATAGTAGACACGATTGGTCCACTACCACGCTCAGAAAACGGAAATGAATACGCTGTTACGTTAATATGTGACTTGACAAAGTATTTAGTAGCTATTCCGATTAAAAATAAAAGCGCAGCAACTGTCGCAAAAGCCATATTCGAGTCCTTTATTCTGAAGTACGGTCCAATGAAGACGTTCATTACGGACATGGGTACAGAATACAAGAATTCTATTATAAGTGACTTGTGCAAATATTTAAAAATAGACAGCATATCGTCTACAGCGCATCACCACCAGACATTAGGTACCGTTGAAAGAAGTCATAGGACATTCAATGAGTACATTCGTTCATATATATCAGTGGATAAAGCTGATTGGGACGTATGGTTACAGTATTTCGTGTATTGTTTTAACACAACATCATCATCAGTAACTCATAATTATTGTCCATATGAACTTGTATTTGGAAGGCAAAGTAACCTTCCAATACATTTTAATACCGTAGACGTAATTGAACCATTATATAATATAGAAGATTATGCCAGAGAAGTTAAGTTTAGACTAGAATACGCGCATAAGAGAGCTCGAATACTTTTAGAAAACCATAAAATTAAGCAAAAAGAAAAAAATGATAAAAAACTATTAGACGTTACATTAAAAATAGGAGACCGGGTCTATCTAAAAAACGAAACAGGTCATAAGCTAGAACCCGCGTATATAGGACCATTTGAGGTCACTAGTATAGAAAATAATAATAATATAGTTATAAAAAACCCAAATAATAAAAATAAAACGCAAAAAGTTCATAGAGATAGACTAAAAAAGATTTAAAATCAATTTTTTTTTTCATTTTTCAAAAAAAAAAAAATTCCAACCAAATTTTTGGTTGTTTGATTGCTTTAAACACAAAAACAAAAACACAAAATAATCATTCGGTCAAAGTTGGACACTACACATATATATATATAGATATACTAACGTATAAAAACAAACATTACAACAATGGACACAAAAAAAAAAGCATAATATTTTTTTCTTATATATATATATTATAAAAAAAAAACCTTTCTTGAAAAAATTTTTATATATTTTTTTATAAAATATTTTGTTTATATATAATATAAAAAAAAAATATATATAATATAAAATTAAAAAAAAAACCATTCTTGAAAAAAAAAAATATTTATATATATAAAACTAAAATATTTTGTCTTAAGGATAACATATAGAAACAAAAAAAATAATAATTTTCATTTTAAATAACTACATTATATTACGTCATTTTTTTAAAAAGGGGAGGTGTAGTATGTTGTATGATATACATATAAGAATATGCTCACAGTATAGTAGCACTATACCACTAACCAGAGAACACATAGACCGGACACGTAGTGTAAAGTGTTTTGCACACTTTTTTTTGACATTACGACCCACACCACTTCGTATTTGCTCGGCTCCTCACTTTTAGGTTCAGGCTACTAAAATATTCGAGAGCACAATCATTTTGCTTCTGGCGCTCGACCAAGATGGTCGATGGTTGAACAAAAGATCCCTCTGTGCTCAATGTTTCCCTTGCTCTCTCTCTCTCTCTGTGCTCTTTGCTCTCTCAAATGTGTATATGTGTGTATGCATGTGAGCACAAGCAGCAGCTCTGAGCTGCCAGCTCACGAAAATTGAAATTTCTTCGCAGCAAGAACCCATGCCTTCCCTTCTATGTGAAGAGTATACCGAACTCTTTAAACCGTTTGCCAAGCTCGTACAAAATCTGTATACGTGTTTTCGATATTATTTGTGGAAAGGGTATGAAAGCGTTGGTGCTCATGATGAAAATGCTTTCGCGACGAATGTGCACGCACACAGTCTCCCTTGCTACATGTACTATGAGCATTTGTATGTCTGTGTGCGTAGCTCTTGCTGCCTGTAGCAATTTTAGGTCCCAGCATTTGCATTTGGTTGATCTTGAGAAGTGCCTCACACTTATATGTACATACATATGTATGTATGATTGTGTGTACGCAGGGGACGCGTTGCCCACAATTGTGGGATATCACTTGTAGAAGCATTTGTATGCCTATGTGCCTTTACATGTGCGTTTGTGTGTGTGCATGTGTGTAAGCATGGGACGTGAACATTGGTGTGCATGTGTGTATGCATGGGACGAGAACATTGGCTGCCTACCTCAACTAAGAATTGTCTGAATGATTTTGGGCTCGAATTGAAGAGGCGCGCTTATAACTAAAGTGACAAGTGCATATGCCAATTCTTTTTAGAAGTTTTTTTTTTATTGGCATGCACCTGTATATGTATGTAAATATATGAACAGGTACAAAGGATCGAAAATCGCATCCCATTTGTATACTGAGCCAAATAAGGTACTAAACTTTTTTTTTTAATTCCTTCTGATAGTAAGAACGTTGCAGTAGGGCGCTACCGACTGCGGAATACTCATTCACAGTCCGTATACATGATGCTATGTTTACAAAGGGGCATTTATTCTTATTTCAAATTGAATTTGGCTTTAACAAATTTTTATCGAGTAATCGATAATTATTATATTGATCGTGCACTTTTTGAGTACAAATGTATGGTAATTTTCGTTAATAGCTTTCGGTCACACCTATTGCAGATTCTTAAGCGTTTGCTTACATTACAAAAGTGCGCTTTTTAGCATTCTAAGAATTGCGATTGATTTCTGGATTTTCTAGCTGTTATTGTAGTTTTGTCAGATGACGCTCTGTTATTAGCTTATTGTATTTTAGCTACCCGATTGTCAAGCAAAACGATAGCGTGTGTGATAGAGGCGTCGCAAGTTATGTTACAGCGGCGGAGGTTCAAGGCCCTTTCAATGTTGTGTATTTTTTCATACATATTTTGTTTTTTTATTAAATATATACTTATTTTATTCTTTTTTCTAATTAAAAAATTTTATAAGTTTAAAATTGTTTCTTCTTAAATAGCCCTTATATATGTATGTACGCATTTATGCATGTATATGTATGTACATAAGTCTGCACGCATATGTAGCATCAACCATTCCAGCCTTTCCTATGCACGCGCTCATTTGTATGTGTGTATGCGAGTACACATAAATACATACTCTAGCGTTGAAATGAGACTGATTTGTTTTTGCTTTGTTCTTGAATTTACCATCCGCTACTCTCATAACAAGAATCTTATTTTTTGATTTCATTTTAATTGCAAGCGTCGACAGTAGGTGGTGGCGCTGTCAGCAAAGGCTCCGGTTCAATTTGTTTTTGTTCTTTTGACAAATATGACTTGGGTGCGAGTTCAAATCCCGCGGAAAACTCTTTTTTGTAAATTGCATATTTTGTTATTTTAGCTTCTTTTATATTTTTTAAATATTTAAATTTTATTTTTAAATTTTATAAAAATGTTTCCTTCCGTCTTATTAATGCCTATTAAGCCTATTTGTATATATGTACATGTACATACATAGATAGCTCAAGCATATAAATGTCGTAATTTGATACTACAAATGCCGATTGCCACGCCCCTAATGGCCGTAGACACCTCATTTTTGGCCAGTTCTTAGAAAGAGCTAACGGTAACGTAAATGCAAAATTTGAATGCTTACGCTCAAAAAATGTGAAAATTACAGGGTATTTTTCGATATGCCACGCCTCCAAAGAGGCGTGACAATTATTTTTGGGGCATCGATAGAGGAGGTTACCAGTAACTCAACTATCCAAATTTGAAGCTTCTAGCTCTTAAACTGTAGGAGATATAAAGTTTTGCGGTTTGACACGCCCCCTTTGGGCGGACATATATCCACTATAGCTTGTTGGACTTGGGAGGTCAACTCACGTATATATACCAAATTTCAAGACTCTAGCATCAATAGTGCCTAAAATATAGCCAAATTTGAAAAATCACCATATCTTCAGGGCCGATTTGCCACGCCCCTATTAGGCGTAGACATATAATTTTTTAATCAGTCATTATAGAATTATAGCATTAGCTCACGTGCGAAATTTCAACGTTCTAGCTTTAGAACTTTAGGAGATACAGTTTTATCTGATTTTGGGGGGTCAACGCGGATCTACATACCAAATTTCAACTTTCTAGCTCTTCAACTAACATGATTTCTGGTATATCGGAAAATGAATTTTCCGATTTGCCACGCCCCTAGTGGGCGGATCGGAAAAATTTTATCACTTTATAAATCGGAGTTATACACGAGTATGTGTTCCAAATTTCAAGTCTCTAGCTTCAATAGCGGCGAAATGAACTGCGTTCATACGGACAGACGGACGGACGGACAGACGGACAGACGGACGGACAGCATTAGTATATTGCACAAAACCAATATACTAATTCACTTCGTGAATGAGTATAAAAAGCGCATACATGACCATTTCGTTTGCGTGCTTAGAGCGCACTGATTTCGTCGTGCTATCTTTCATTACCCGAGCCAGCCACTACCAAGCCGAGCGAATACGAAGTTGGCCGGGCCCTGCTAGACAGATTTTGCGGCGTGGAAAAACGTTGCTCTACATGTCTAGTCTATGTGTTGTTTGGTCAGTGGTAGCATCAAGCATTCCAGCCTTTCTTATGCACGCGCTCATTGGTATGTGTGTATGTATGTACACATAAATGCATAATCAAGCGTTGAAATGAGACCGATTTGTTTTTGCTTTGTTCTTGAATTTATTTATTTCTTAAAGCTATTGACAAAAACGAGAGTCAAATTAAATTTAAAAAAGAGAAAGCCTAAACAAAGTACAGGATATAATATCAATAGTAACACCGACCCGATGGGGGTATTTTATTTGCCAGTCCGGCCAGCTATGCCCACGTCTCACAGCCAAATATGGTCAGTGAAACTAATGATGCTATAAAAAGAAGTGTTAGTAGGAAAACTTAGAAAAAAAATATTAAATGTAAAATAATAAATATTTCTTAAAAATAAAAATAAAAACAAATATATTAAAAAACAAGTAAGAAAGCTCTAGTCGAGACTGCTCGACTACGAGATCCCCTGAACCCTACAAGCAACTGATATTTCAAAAATAATTAGCAAACACACACGCACACACACACACACACGCATACATACAAATACACGCACACACACACGCATACAAACAAACACACGCATACACACACTCACATATACAGGCGATTGCGCTTGGGTTGCGCTGCAGTGTTGGCAATATAATGAAAACTTATTTAATAATTTAATTTCTAGACGTACGATCGTAATGAAACTTTCAGAACGTAATCATAATGTTAAAATGTATGTGTATACCGAAGCTCAAGTCTATAGTATTTGATATACGACTTTTACAAAGATGAGGGTGAGGGGGTGGATTTAGGGGTGGGGGGTAAATTTTAACAAAAACCGAAATTGTATAAAATTCATCTTAATATATATTTTAAATTTGGAGACTCTAGCTTCAAAGGTGTAGGAGATATAATTATTTAAGTGATCTTCGATAAGGTTTTTTATCGATAAAAAAATATCGGAATGAGTTATCGTTTTTTAGTGATAAACTCGATCTGCGCGTGATATATACGGACATTTTAAAAAAAAGTTGAAGTCTCTAGCTCTTATATCTTCTGAAATCGACGCGTTCATACATACGGACGGACGGACGGACGGACGGACGGACGGACGGACGGACGGACGGACAGACAGACGGACAGGGCCAAATCGACTCAGCTTGTCGCCCTGATCAAGAATATATATACTTTGTGGGGTCTGCCACGCCTCCTTCTGCCTGTTACATACTTTTAACAAAACCATTATACCCTGATTTCCCATTTTCAATGGGTTCAGGGTATAAAAAAGAAAGAAAAAAATGTGATAAATAAGAATTAGTACAGAAAAAGAAAAAGTAAGGTTTTAAAAGAAATTGCAAGAAAAGTTAATAATAAAAAAAATAAATAAATAGATAAGAAATAGTAAAAAGAAAATAGTAAAGGAAAAGCACAGAATAGAATGTAGGATAGAATTGAGAAATCACTACACAACATTGACAACGAAAATGTATACCAATGCTTATGCCTGGGCATTGTGAGTGATTTCCCTAAGATGAGCTAATAGCAAACTTTTTAATTTAGGAAGAGAGAGCTCTAAGGAAAAAACCTGATAATATTTATTAAAATTAACACTAAGAACATGAAACGCACTGTGCAAAGAATAATCCCTAGTGCACACTGGTAAATGAAGCGGACGATAGTGTCTAGTTGTTCGGGACGGAACCGAAAAATTTAGACGACCCAACAAAGAGGACGAATCAATATCACCACTAATCAATTTATGCAGAACAAGTAAGAAAGCTCTAGTCGAGACTGCTCGACTACGAGATCCCCTGAACCCTACAAGCAACTGATATTTCAAAAATAATTAGCAAACACACACGCACACACACACACACACGCATACATACAAATACACGCACACACACACGCATACAAACAAACACACGCATACACACACTCACATATACAGGCGATTGCGCTTGGGTTGCGCTGCAGTGTTGGCAATATAATGAAAACTTATTTAATAATTTAATTTCTAGACGTACGATCGTAATGAGACTTTCAGAACGTAATCATAATGTTAAAATGTATGTGTATACCGAAGCTCAAGTCTCTAGTATTTGATATACGACTTTTACAAAGATGAGGGTGAGGGGGTGGATTTAGGTGTGGGGGGTAAATTTTAACAAAAACCGAAATTGTATAAAATTCATCTTAATATATATTTTAAATTTGGAGACTCTAGCTTCAAAGGTGTAGGAGATATAATTATTTAAGTGATCTTCGATAAGGTTTTTTATCGATAAAAAAATATCGGAATGAGTTATCGTTTTTTGGTGATAAACTCGATCTGCGCGTGATATATACGGACATTTTAAAAAAAAGTTGAAGTATCTAGCTCTTATATCTTCTGAAATCGACGCGTTCATACATACGGACGGACGGACGGACGGACGGACGGACGGACGGACGGACAGACAGACGGACAGGGCCAAATCGACTCAGCTTGTCGTCCTGATCAAGAATATATATACTTTGTGGGGTCTGCCACGCCTCCTTCTGCCTGTTACATACTTTTAACAAAACCATTATACCCTGATTTCCCATTTTCAATGGGTTCAGGGTATAAAAACAATTCCTAAAATTGTTCTGCGATTGGTTAGCGATGGAAGATCAATAAGCTGGAGCCTACTATGATAAGACGGTAATCGTAAATTACTGTCCCATCGAAGATCCCTTAAGGCAAAGAGAAGAAACTGTTTTTGGACCGATTCAATGCGATCCTGATGCAGTTTATGCTGCGGAGACCAAACGACAGAGCAATACTCTAAGATGGGACGCACAAGCGACGTAAATAAACGCTTGGTGATAAAAGGATCTTTTAATTCCTTGGACCAACGTTTAATAAAGCCAAGCACACTTTTGGCTTCATTAATGATGGTAGAAATATGAAGATTAAAATTTAGTTTACAATCGAAAGAAACACCAAGATCTTTGGTTGTGTGGATGCGTCGTAAGGAAATGTTGCTAATTTTATAATCAACAATTAGAGGAACGGTAAGACTGAAGGTCATTGTCATACACTTTGAGCAATTTAAGTCAAGCTGGTTTGCCACACACCAAAGTTGAAATGCATTTAGGTCATCTTGAAGGTGATGATGTCCATCGTCAGCATACATAAATATAGTAGAATACGAGATACAACTAGGAAGGTCATTTATAAAAAGGGAAAAGAGTAATGGACCCAAATGGCTACCCTGAGGTACACCAGACGAAAGATAACTTTAGACATAGCTGTTCTGAGCAGGACTCTTTGGGTTCTACCAATTAAATAGGATGAAATCCAAGCTTAAGAAGTAGTATGTGATGATGTACTGAGTCAAATGCTTTACTGAAGTCAGTATAAATAACATCCGTTTGCATTTTTTTAGAAAAACCATCATTGACAAGCGAAGTGAATTCAAGTAAATTAGTGGACGTTGATCGATTTTGAACAAAACCATGTTGAGATGGTTGAATAATCGATTTGCAAAAATGCTGCAAGGCCGATATTATAATTTTCTCAAATAACTTCGGAATGACAGATAATTTCGCAATGCCTCTATAGTTGGAAATATCAGATCTTCCACCTTTTATGTATAAGGGAATGATGAAAGATTCTTTCCATATTGAAGGGAACACAGCAGTATCCAAGGACAAGTTAAACAATTTTAGTAATTGTGACTGAAGAGAAACACTGCACTCTTTAATCACACAACTAGGAATATTATCGGCACCGGGAGAGAAAGATGATTTCAACGTCCTAATGGCCGCAGCCAGAGAGGCTGCAGTAACTTTGGGAATATTTATAGACCCATATTCAGAAAGTGGATATGGATATGAGTTGTTGTAGAGATTAGCAGAAGAATAAGTTGATTGAAAAAAATCAGCAAATAGATCAGAGGAATCCTGGTCATTGCAAGTTTTTTCACCACCAAGGGCAAATGAGGACGGCAAACCAGAAGATTTACGCTTCAAATTTACAAATGAATAAAATTGCTTAGGATCACAAGCAAACTGACGTTAGCAACGTATAAGATAATTCTCATAACAGCTAGAATTTAAAAGATTGAAGTTTGACTTGGCAATGGAATATTTGGACCAATCAACACTTGAACCAGACTTTTTATAATTTTTAAAACATTTAGTTTTAATGTTTCTCAAGTTCAAAAGAGTCTTGGTAAACCAAGGTGGCTTTTTTGAAACTGGCGAAATACGGCAGAGAGGGACACAAACCTTTAAGGTAGAGTAAAAAAACGATGCTGCCAAATTAATATCATTCGACTCATATAAAGTAGACCAGTCTGTTGAATTAATTAATTCATTAAGCAAAATATAAATAATAAAATTGGGATGATTATCGACAGCTAATAATACTTCCAAAGTGGGGTGATGTATATCCTCAGGTATACAGAATGGAGTCGTTCTCAGGACATTTAAGAGCGAATCGTGATTAGTAAACACCAAATCAAGTGTGCGATTTAGGTGATTAGAAATAGAGTTAATCTGAAACAGAGACAGGTTAAACAATTCATCAAAAAGATAGTGATCAATTGTCGGAATTAAGTAATTTGTATTACAAGTTGCTAACCAAGAAGTGTTGGGAATGTTAAAATCCCCCAACACAAGAAGCAAGTCTGTATCATTCACATGCTCATAAACCTCTTTAATACAATTAATGTGATGAGCATAAACTTGTAAATCAGAAGAGGGAGGGATATAAGAACATGTGATAAACAGTGAGCGCGATGGGAGAGTTAATTTAACCCCTAAAATCTCCGCATCATGAAGGGACGAAAAGGTAAACACATCAGAGAGGATACTGGATTTAACCGCAATTAGCACTCCATCCCCTCTGCGCATTGAACGATCAAGTCTAAAAATAGTGAAATGATTTGAAAGTATTTCACTATTATGAATATTATTACTTAGCCACGTTTCAGTAAATGCAATAATATCATATTGTACACTAAAACTGTGTAAGAATAAACTATTAAGTTTAGAATTCAAGCCGCGTACATTTTGATAAAGCAGAGACAGCTGAGAAGAAGATAGGAAAGAATTTAGTTTTTTGGTACAGTGTTAGATGACGATTGCACCGAAGGTAGATTTACAGCAGTAGGAGTAGATCTATTACGATTTTTAGGTCTAAATTCATGAGCTACCACATGAGGTGGCCAGAAATTTGGATCACATAAGGTTTTAAAATGTTCTATCGGCGCATTTATTTTAAAAGAGGCAATTTCGCGCGGAGTTGCGAAGCTAAACTTCGATATAAAAACCTTAGCCGAAGTCTTGCTTGCTATAAAAGCAGATACTGCCTCACAGGTCGTATCTGATGAAAGCCTAGATAAGAAAACTTGCTTTCGAGGAGAGACGACTGAGTGGCTGAATTATTAACACTCGTGGCTTGAACAGCAATTGGAGAAGATTCCAATTTTTGAACAGAAACCTGAGTATCAATAGCAGTCTCAACAGAAGAACCAATAGCTTCAGGAACAGGTGATATAGGATCGAGCGAATTAGGAGCGGATGACAAAACTGAAGCGCAAGGTGAGGGAGGGGCAAGCGAATTAGGTGACGGTGTTGGTACAGAGGGAGGTACCAACAACGATAAAGACTCCAAATGAGATAGGGGACTCTCGAAATTAAACTGGGTTAGTATTTCTTCAGCAGCAGCCATATCACTGGATAACTGCTTAGAAATCTTTTTCAGTTTTAAAAACTGAGCCCTTACAGCGCTGTACATTTTAGAAAAGTTGATCTGTCTTTCTAAACAAATCGGACAAGACCAGCGTACACCCCCACTACCAATTTTTACCGTGGACATAATCTTGTCGTAATCACGATCAGTGAGACCTGCACATTTAATATGCATCATATTATCGCACAACCAGCAATTGACAAATTGCGCTTGTGCAGAGTCCACTGCCTGCCTGAACGTACAAGATTTTTTGCAACAGCTCATATTGGCAATTGGGATTACAGTAGAAATTAAAGAAAAGCAACAGAAATAAAAACAAAGAGAGTAAAATATGCTGACAGAGCGAGTCCAACAACAACCAGCCGTTGAAGAGCAGAACGAATGATTATGTTGAGAGAGATAATCAACAACAAAAACAGCCGTTACAGAGCGTAACTAAAGAAACACAGAGAGTTATTTGCACAGCACGACGACCGAAATCGAGAGAGCAAGTAAGCTCACACGCACACTAACAAACGTGTAAAGAGTAAAGTCAGGGAGCAAAGTGCAAACTAAATGTAAATACGACGCTGCACCAAACTTCAACAAGATTAAAAAACAATTTTAAAAGAAAACACAGCAAACCGCGGATCAAACCTTGCACAGGAATATTTAAACAAACCGACCGCAGTTGTGTGAACAATTAATAAAAATGATTAATTAAAAAATCAGGCTAATTTGCGGAGCAGAAAACAAAAGCGACCGTACACTCTCACTGAGAACTCTCCTCTCGAATCATCCGCTACTCTGGCTCTTCTTTTCTATAATGCGTCATAACAAGAATCTCATTTTTGGATTTCATTATGTTTGTTGACAGTAGGCGGTAGCCCTGTCGGCAAAAGCGCCGGTTAAATTTGTTTTTGTTCTATCGACAAGCATGGCTTGGGTGCGAGTTCAAATCCCGCGGAAAACTCTTTTTTGTAAATTGCAAATTTTGTTATTTTAGCTTCTTTTATATTTTCTAAATATTTAAATTTTATTTTTAAATATTATAAAAATGTTTCCTTCCGTGTTATCAATGCCTATTAAGCCTATTTGTATATGCATGTACATACATAGATAGCTCAAGCATATAAATTTCGCAATTTGATACCACAAATGCCCTAGTGGCCGTAGACACCTCATTTTTGGCCAGTTCTTAGAAAGAGCTAAC
This sequence comes from Drosophila navojoa, assembly GCF_054131105.1. Taxonomy (NCBI): domain Eukaryota; kingdom Metazoa; phylum Arthropoda; class Insecta; order Diptera; family Drosophilidae; genus Drosophila; species Drosophila navojoa. The sequence goes on along the minus strand of NC_142893.1, from coordinate 26,547,473 downwards.
GGTAACGGTAAAAATGTGAAAATTACAGGGTATTTTTCGATATGCCACGCCCCCAAAGAGGCGTGACAATTATTTTTGGAGCATCGATAGAGGAGGTTACCAGTAACTCAACTATCCAAATTTGAAGCTTCTAGCTCTTAAACTGTAGGAGATATAAAGTTTTGCGGTTTGCCACGCCCCCTTTGGGCGGACATATATCCACCATAGCTTGTTGGACTTGGGTGGTCAACTCGCTTATATATACCAAATTTCAAGTCTCTAGCATCAATAGTGCCTAAAATATAGCCAAATTTGAAAAATCACTTATCTTCAGGTCCGATTTGCCACGCCCCTAGTAGGCGTAGACATACAATTTTCATCAGTCATAGAATTATACCATTAGCTCACGTCCGAAATTTCAACGTTCTAGCTTTAGAACTTTAGGAGATACAGTTTTATCTGATTTGCCACGCCCCCAATGGGCGTAGATATATCCACCATAGCTTTTTGGACTTGGGGGGGTCAACGCGGATCTACATACCAAATTTCAACTTTTTAGCTCTTCAACTAACATGATTTCTGGTATATCGGAAAATGCATTTTCCGATTTGCCACACCCCTAGTGGGCGGTTCGGGAAAATTTTAGCACTTTATAAATCGGAGATATACACGAGTATGTGTTCCAAAATTTAAGTCTCTAGCTTCAATAGCGGCGAAATGAACTGCGTTCATACGGACAGACGGACGGACAGCAAGACGGACATTGCACAAAACCAATATACTAATTCACTTCGTGAATGAGTATAAAAACGATGCTGCCAAATTAATATCATTCGACTCATATAAAATAGACCAGACTGTTGAATTAATTAATTCATTAAGCAAAACAAAATCGCATTTGCGATAACAACGACTTGGATTAAAAGGCAAAGGAGTATAATTGAGATGATTATCAACAGCTAATAATACCTCTAAAGTGGGGTGATATATATCCTCAGGAGTCGATCTCACGACATTAAAGAGCGAATCATTATTAATAAACACAAGAAGAGGTGTGCGTTTTAGATGATTAGAAATAAAGTTAATCTGAAACAGATACAGGTTAAACAATTCATCAAAAAGATAGTGATCAATTGTCGGAATAAAGTAATTTGTATTACAAGTTGGGAATATTAAAATCCCCCAACACAAGAAGCAAGTCTCTATCATTCACATGTTCATAAACTTTAATACGATTAATATGTTGAGCATAAACTTGTAAATCGGAAGAGGGAGGGATATAAGAACATGTGATAAACAATGAGGGGACGAAAAGTAAACACACCGGAGAGGATACTGGATTTAACCCCAATTAACACACCACCCCCTCTGCGCATTGAACGATCGAGTCTATAAGTAGTGAAATTACTTGAAAGGATTTCACTATTATGAATATTATTATTTAGCCACGTTTCAGTGAATGCAATAATATCATATTGCACACTAAAACTGTGTAACGATAGACTTTTCAGTTTAGAATTTAAGCCTCGTACATTTTGATAAATCTGAGACAGCTGCGAAGAAGAAGAAGTTTTTTGGTACAATGTTTGATGAACGGATTGCACCGAAGATAGATTTACAGAAATAGGTGTCGATCTGTTACGATTTTTATACCCTGAACCCATTGAAAATGGGAAATCAGGGTATAATGGTTTTGTTGAAATGTATGTAACAGGCAAAAGGAGGCGTGGCAAACCCCACAAAGTATATATATTCTTGATCAGCACGACGAGCTGAGTCGATTTGGCCCTGTCCGTCTGTCTGTCCGTCCGTCCGTCCGTCCGTCCGTCTGTCTGTATGTATGAACGCGTCGATCTCAGAAGATATAAGAGCTAGAGACTTCAACTTTTTTTTTAAAATGTCGGTATATATCGCGCGCATATCGAGTTTATCACTAAAAAACGATAACTCATTCCGATATTTTTTTATCGATAAAAAACCTTATCGAAAGTCAGTTAAAAAATTATATCTCCCACATCATTATAGCTAGAGTGTCCAAATTTTAAATATATATTAAGACGTATTTTATACAATTTCGGTTTTTGTTAGAATTTACCCCCCGCCCTTATATCCACCCCCTCACCATCATCTTTGTAGAAGTCGTATATCAAATACTAGAGACTTGAGCTTTGGTATACACATACATTTATACATCATGATTACGTTCTGAAAGTTTCATTACGATCGTACGTCTAGAAATTAAATTATTCCACAAATAAGTTCTCATAATATCGCCAACACTGCAGTGCAACCTAAGCGCAATCGCCTGTATATGCGTGGTGTGTGTGTGTGTGTGCGTGTGTTTGTTTGTATGCGTGTGTGTGTGTGTGTGTGCGTGTGTATGTGCGAATTATTATTGAAATATCAGTTGCTCGAAGGGTTCAGGGGATCTCGTAGTCGAGCAGTCTCGACTAGAGCTTTCTTACTTGTTAGGTCTAAATTCATGAACAACTACATGAGGTGCCCAGAAGTTTTACAATATTTTACCGGCACATTTATCTTGAAAGAGGCAATTTCACGCGGAGCTGCGAAGCTAAACTTCCATATAAAAACATTAGCCGAAGTCTTGCTTGCAATAAAAGCAGATACTGCCTCACAGGTCGTATCAGATGAAAGCCTAGATAAGGAAACTTACTTTCGAGGAGAGACGACATGCCGAAATGCCGGGAGTGGCTGAATTATTGACACTCATGGCTTGAACAACAATTGAAGAAGATTCCAATTTTTGAACAGAGACCTGGGTTTCAATAGCAGCCTCAACAGAAGAACCAATAGCTTCAGGAACAGGTGATATAGGATCAAGTGAGTTAGGAGCGGATGACAAGACTGAAGCGCAAGGTGAGGGAGGGGCAAGCAAATTAGGTGACGGTGTTGGTACAGAGGGAGGTACCAACAACGATAAAGACTCCAAATGAGATAGGGGACTCTCGAAATTAAACTGGGTTAGTATTTCTTCAGCAGCAGCCATATCACTGGATAACTGCTTAGAAATCTTTTTCAGTTTTAAAAACTGAGCCCTTACAGCGCTGTACATTTTAGAAAAATTGAACTGTTTTTCTAAACAAATCGGAGAAGACCAGCGAACACCCCCACTACCAATTTTTACCGTGGACATAATCTTGTTATCGCGAACAGTGAGACCTGCACATTTAATATGCATCATATTATCGCACAACCAGCAATTGACAAATTGCGCTTGTGCAGAGTCCACTGCCTGCCTGAACGTGCAAGATTTTTTGCAGCAGCACATATGGACAATTGGTATCAAATTAGATTTATTTGCACAGCACGACGACCGAAATCGAGAGGGCAAGTATGCTCACACTCACACTAACTAACGTGTAAAGAGTAAAAACAGGGAAAGCGCCAAAAAATAGAATAGCAAAGTGAAAAATAAATGCAAATACGACGCTGCACTAAACTTCAACAAATTAAAAATCAATTTTAACAAGTAAGAAGACTCTAGTCGAGACTGCTCGACTACGAGATCTCCTGAACCCTTCAAGGAAATGATATTTCAATAATAATTCTTACATACACCCGCGCACACACACATACATAACAAGTAAGAAAACTCTAGTCGAGACTGCTCGACTACGAGATCCCCTGAACCCTACAAGCAACTGATATTTCAATAATAATTAGCACCCACACACGCACTCATGCAAACAAATACACGCACACACACACTCACATATATGTACAGGCGATTGCGCTTGGGTTGCGCTGCAGTGTTGGCAATATTAGGAGAACTTATTTGTTGAATAATTTAGTTTCTAGACGTACTGTCGTAATGAAACTTTCAGAACGTATTCATATTGTTTAAATGTATGTGTATACCGAAGAACAATTCTCTAGTATTTGATATACGACTTTTACAAAGATTATGGTGAGGGGGTGGATTTGGGGGTGGGGGTAAATTTTAACAAAAACCGAAATTGTATGACATGCGTCTTAATATACATTTTAAATTTGGAGACTCTAGCTTGAAAGATGTAGGAGATAAAATTTTTTTTAGTGATCTTCGATAAGGTTTTTTATCGAAAAAAAAAGTATCGGAATGAGTTATCGTTTTTTAGTGATGAACTCGATATCCGCGTGATATATACGGACATTTTAAAAAAAAAGTTGAAGTCTCTAGCTCTTGTATCTTCTGAAATCGACGCGTTCAAACATACGGACAGACGGACGGACGGACGGACGGACGGACAGACAGACAGACAGGGCTAAATCGACTCAGGTCGTCGCCCTGATCAAGAATATATATACTTTGTGGGGTCTGCCACGCCTCCTTCTGCCTGTTACATACATTTTAACAAAACCATTATACCCTGATTTCCCATTTTCAATGGGTTCATGGTATAAAAAAAGGGAAGGCAAAAGAATATAACAGAAAAGAAACAAATAAGAAAACTCTAGTCGAGAGCGCTCGACTAGATACTACCCTGAACCAAACTAATAGAAAAGCACATTTATTATGGTTCAAAATTCAATTTCGATGTATTTAAAAATATAAATTAAATAGAAAACTCATTTAATTAAATATATAAAAATTTTGAAACAATTAAAAAAAAGAATTACAACACGCTCTGGGTTTGAACACGAGACCTCGTGTTCACGCGCCGCGCTTTCTACCTTGACGCCACCCTTCCGTTCTGATTTTCAATGTCAAAACTATAATAGATTTGTGGCTACGCCACATTTAAAACACTATTTGTATTTAATGTATTCAAAATAAGTATATATTTTATTGTCGCTTTGGCGTGGGTAATTTATATGTACATCTTTTTATAGAGAAGGGAAAACTCTCGATCATTACTATCGATAAAGACTATCGTTAAACTAACTATAACATAGGCTGTGGTTTGAACCGCCACAGATTCACTGCTACAGCGCCATCTACCAAATCTAAGTCAAACTAACTGCTGATGTGACTTTAAGAATGTGCAAGAACAACCAAACTAATAAAAACGTACATATAGTATGGTTAAAATTTCAATTTCGATTTTTGAAAAAATATAAGAGAAATTTAATCAAATATATAAAAATTTTGAAGCAATTAAAAGAAAAGAAAACTACAATACGCCCAGCACGATTTGATCCAGAGACCTCGTGATCGAGCGCCGCGCCCTCTACCTTGACGTCACTCCTCTGTTCTCATTTGCAATGTCAAAACTGAAATAGCCGTGTATGCTGTGCGTTTTTGGCATCGAAACGTTACACGCTCTTTCCATAGCTGTTAGGCTTCTTTCGACCACTTGCTTCGAGGTCAATGTACCGTCGAACTGTCGTCCACGTCTATCTAGTTCAGCTAGTAATTTGCCTGTATCCACCTTGCTTATGTCCCATCTGTGGGAATCTATTCTTGGGCATGGTGGTGGGTTTTGCTGATTGGTATATATATATATGATATATGCTCGTGATCACTGCCTGTGAAATCATCGAGTATCTTCCAGTCCTTTATCCGATCTATAATGTGTTCGGATCCAAAGGTTACGTCTGGTATTTTGCCTTCACATCTCAGCCTATGAAAGGTAGCTCTGCTTCCGCGGTTTGCTACCACCAACCCGGACCTAGCGGCCATATCCATGATTTTCCGTCCTCTAGAGTTAGTAGAGGACATTCCCCAGTCTACTGCTCGTGAATTCAGATAACCTGCCACAATGAAAAGGCTGCCGTCGATCCACGAGCAGATCCTCGACTGCATCCAGTTTATTCTGGAAGATGTTTATGTCATCGCTAGTAGCTAGGTAGCAACTGACTACTGCGAGTTCTCTGAAGCGTGAGTAGATCTGAGCTTAGCAACGTCTCCGTAAATTGGCTTTCTAAAGTTACAAAAGCCCTTACTTGCTCTCGACTGTTTGGTGCAGTGACTTTTATGCGCAAGTCCGCTGATGCATTATCACGGACTTGTCGCACTGCCTCAGCCACCTCAGACTCAAGATCTCGGATCTCCACTGTCGCTGTAGGCTTTAACTCGGCTACCGTAGCTGCTTTCTTAACGGTAGCCTTTAGTTTTTCAACCAGTTCCGGTTGTAACTCTTTCCCTTTTCTCAGTTCTACAAGGAGTGCCCGGGGTCTTCCGTATGCCTCTCACATTTTCCTTTTCGTCCTGTTGGAATGTGCTGCGTATGTTTCGTAAAACATCTACTTAGCTTTGTCCACTTTCAGGTTTTATGAGGACAGCTTCTGTGCGGGGAGGTTTTTTCTTCTCTTTTCTTGTTGGTTGTGCTACTGCTTTCGGCTTCACTGCAGGTGCAGTAGTCTTTTCCGCTCTAAAGGGCTAGGGGCCTGACTCTTTTGAATGGTAGGTGTCTCCACCGTTTCCAAGATCCGTGCCTCTCTCTCTGCTGCTGGTTCTAATTGCTTCCGCTTAGTTGCTTCAGCTTCCAGCTTCTTCCAGGAGTTCCTGCAGTGTCCTAGAATATGTTCGTTTAGGTCGGATATCCCGCTTTTAACATCCAGACTGATGTTTTTTTGCTTAGCGACAGCAGTTTTTATACGCCGCATCCTCTGCCTCGGCCCGGATTTTCAACATTTACTCATGCCTTGGTGAGATTACTGCCTCTTCCGCGGAGGCGGTTTTTGGAGTTTGCTCCACACTTCTTGGCGCCTGTGCTACAGGGCTCCTTTGCATTTTTGAGCTTTTGCCAAAGCCAAATCTCGGGTCCGTTAAGGGTCCCGACTTCAAGCCGCTATCTTAGATCGGATGTACAGTCACTTAAGCGATCCTCATGGTTGTTTGTGCGTAGCAGGGAAGCCATGCGAGGGTTGACGTTGGTCCTTATGGGAGCCAATGTTCAGAGCCAGGATCTTGCACAAATTAAGGATGTATATCAACTTAGACCTCTACCACCAAAATTCAGTTGGTGACGATCTTCGAACGTACTTGGACCTTGCCAGGGTTTTAACGGGACGGGGGCAGCTGAAGCATTGACCAAGGAGCCATTTCCGCAGGATGTCACTCCTGCTTACTGAGGTCCTAGAATGCAGCACCTGTCAACCTGGAGGGAACATTTCCAAAATCGTGTGTATTTTCGTACTCAAGGGTCGGTCGAAGATTTCACTTTAGTAAGTTCCATCTTTCTCTTCTAAGGTCGCTGCACACATTAGTTCACGATTGGTCGGCTGGCCAATCGCTATCCAGTGGGGCCGATCGTGGAGGCTGTGTGTCAGCTTGAATTACCAGGGACAAGGATTGCTATTGAAGGTCTCTAGATGACCAACGTAGCGTTGCCTTGTTTTCGTAACCCCGTCCCACCTAAATTATAGTATTAGTAGTAGTATTTACACTATTTACACTATCTACAATTATTTACAATGTTCATGAAAATCTATGGTCTTTTGGCCGTCGCCTGCTGTTGTTAGCTATTGATTAGCTATCGCTAGCGTTTTCGTTATGCCTATATGACCCCCTTGTATTGGATCATCATATAATGTAGACAAAATTGCTTCTTTTTCTTTTTCATTATATATTGTGGTCACCGGCTTGAGTAGCGCTACTCTCAAATTCTTTAATATTTTATTGCCCATATTTTTAAAAGATTCTATTGAAATTGATTCGAAAGATATTGACTTTCAGGACTTTTCTGTTCATATCAATTAATTCGGATATTTTTATCCTTGACAAGGCATCTGCCACGAAATTGTCTTTTCCTCTCAGATACTCTACTGTGAAATCGTATTCTTCTAACTCGAGTCGCATGCGTGTTAATTTTGAGCTTGGGTTTACCATAGAAAATAGGTATGTTAAGGGCCTGTGATCCATTCTAACTGTGAAGTGTTTGCCATAAATATATGGTCGGAAATGTGTTATTGCCCAATGTATTGCTGCTAGTTCTTGTTCTATAGTACTCTTATTGCTTTCACCTTTCGTGAATGTTCTTGATGCATATGCAACTGGGAGCTGGTGTCCATTATAGTTTTGAGTTAAAACTGCACCACATGCCTGTTTGCTTGCATCTGTGATTATGCAAAATTCTTTGCTAAAATCAGGGTACTGTAGTAGATTTGGTTGAACAAGTTTATTTTTTAGATATTGGAATGCTTTTTCACATTCCGTTGTCCATTCAAATGGGATATTCTTTTTACATAATCTTGTTATGTGCCGTGAATGTTCGGCGAAGTTTTGTATAAAACGTCTATAATAATTGCAAAATGCAATGAATCTTCTAGCGCTATCTGCGTCCGTAGGGACAGGATAATTATTAATGACGTCAAATTTTTTGTCATCTGGCAAGATTCCTTTAGCTGTGCATCTATGACCTAGGAATGTCACCTCGTGCATGAAAAATGAACATTTTTCTGGATGTAGTTTCAGATTATGTTTTCTGCAAACATTGAAAACATCTGTTAAGTTTTTAATCATATGTTGTTCAGAACAACCAATAACGATTAAATCATCCATATAAAGGAAAGCTTGTGTGGTCTCTAGACCTGAGAATGCTATTGTCATCATTCTCTGAAAAGAATTTGGCGCTATTTTTAAACCAAATGGTAATCGCGTAAAGCGATACGAACCATTGTTTGTCGAAAAAGACGTTATATCTCTTGAGGGTTCCTCAAGTTCAATTTGATGGAAGCCTGACATTAAATCGAGGCATGAAAAATATTTTGCTCGACCCAATTGATCAAGAATATCTTCAATTCTGGGGAGTGGAAATTTATCGGACAACAATTTGTTATTTATTTGGCGATAGTCAATTACTAATCGCCATTTTTTTTCTTCAGTGCCCGGAAGGGCCTTTTTGGGAACTAATAAAAGTGGGCTATTATAGGATGAAACAGACGGCTCAACAATATTTTGCTCAATTAACTTTCCAACCTGGCGCTGGATTTCTTCTATCTGGCTATGCGGACATCGATAATTTTTCACGTATACTGGTTCATCGTCTTTAAGTCGCAATTTTTGTTTATAAAAGTTGTTTATTGTGATTGGTTCGGTTTCAAGTCCGAAAACATCACTATATTGGGTGCAAATTTTCTCAAGTTTTTCTTTAAATAAAGGTGGAAAGTTCTTCTTTAATATGTTAAGTACGGACTCTGTTCTATTATCTTTTGAATTTTGAACTACATTGTAGTTCGAAAGTGACTCAAATTTCAATTTATCTATGTTTACTATTTGGTATGTACTGGTTGTATTTAATATTCGGACAAAAGCATTCTGGGCTGTTGTAATTGTATTTGCAACATAGACACCCGGTTTAATTTCCTGATTGGGAATTAAAATATTTTCTTCGACTGAAGATAATTCTATTTTGCGTATCACCTGGGATCTGGCTGGTAGAAAGGTTGAGTTAGTGCCATAATTAAATGTTATTGGAACATAAATGGGATACGTTAGGTTTTGTGGTCTAATTATAAACCAATCCTCTGAGCTATTATAATCTAATCTGCAGTTAAATCTTTTAATGAAGTCTAGTCCTATTATTCCATCGCATGGGATTGCGAAGTCTGAACGAAGTATGTGAAATTTGTATGGAATAATAAATTTGTCTGTTTGTAGTTCAATTGAGGCTAGTCCCTTGGAATTTATTATTCCTTCTCCTATGCCTCGAATGTTTATGATTTTATTGGTTTCGATGTCTTGAAAAACATCCGAATTTTCTTTAACAATTGAGATATCTGCACCTGTGTCAATCAAAAATGTTATGTTTATATTTGTTTCAACATTTTTAAATGACACAAAGTTATTGAGACTTAAATTGACGGTAAAAATGTTTTTAGTTAATTTTGAGTATCTGGAGGCGTTTGGGAGTTTCCCGATGCTTCATTGACAATTCTTACGTTATTGTTGTGGCCTCTTGTCGAGTTGCCACGGCCTCTTGAGTTGCCTCTATATCGGCCCTGTCCTCTACTATATGTGTTGTTAGGTTGGTAACCATTATTGTGGTTATGACCTCGACTGTGGTAAACAATTTGTTCAAGTCTGTCGCCGGAATAGCATAGACTTTGTGATTTCTCATTCAATTTATTCGAGACTCGTATAAAACAAGATGGGCAAGGAAAAGATTCACATCAACATTGTCGTGATTGGACACGTCGACTCCGGCAAGTCCACCACCACCGGTGGTATCGACAAGCGTACCATTGAGAAGTTCGATAAGGAAGCCCAGGAGATGGGCAAGGGCTCGTTCAAGTACGCATGGGTTTTGGATAAATTGAAGGCCGAGCGTGAGCGTGGTATCACCATTGATATCGCTCTGTGGAAGTTCGAGACTGCCAAGTACTACGTGACCATCATCGATGCTCCCGGATTTGATGTGAGTGCGCCAAGAGCCTGTCCGCGTACCTCGAGGAGTGATAGGGATAGCGTATGTGAATGTTGGGACCACAATGGCATTATAAATTCCTATTTTGCTCCACAGCGACAGCTTGTTGGAGTTTCTCAACATCCAATCCAGTTTTTTGATTTTGTATCCGGCACTGTTTACTGCCTGCGTGATGTGCGCCCTATAGGTCAGTTTTTAACGATGTAACACCAAGATACTTTACTTTGTTGTTGCCGACGATATAGCCTGTCCCTTAGTCACTGGAAAACTTCTGTTAGTGATGTAGGATGTTAGCAGCATAAAAATAGACGCTGGGAGGCTTCCCCTTGCTTTTTGCAACAATCCTAAATGCCAAACACGATCGAAGGCTTTCCTGACATCTAAGAATGCGGCAGAGCAGTACATCTTCTGTTCGAAGGCGCCGAGGATGTGGTGTACAACCCTGTGTACCTGTTCCGGTGTTCCGTGCTGTCTCCGGAAGCCAAATTGATGATTCGGTATTATCCCCCTGCATTCCAGATGCGGCTGTATTCTAGCTAAGAATATTCTTTCGAATATTTTAGCGAGTACAGGTCTGTACGAGCCAATTTCGCCTACTGGTTTGCCTGGTTTGGGGATCATCACAATCACAGCCCGCTTCCAGCAAGCTGGAAAGTGCCGGATGCGAAAAATTCCGTTGTACAGCATAGTGATCTACTCTATAGTCGAGTCGGGCAACGAACCTAGGACTCTGCTGTTTATTAGGTCGTGTCCGGGCGCATTAATTTTCTTGATCCGACTGATTGCGTCTACGACTTCCTCCTTTGTGCAAGACCTAATCCCGTCATCTGCTGAGAGTAGAGAGAGCATGTTATTTGCTGTCTCTTTTACATCGTTTGGCTCGGCACTGATCAGGGGCGTAAACTGCTGCTGCAGATGGAGAGCCAAACGATGTAAAAGAGACAGCAAATAACATGCTCTCTCTACTCTCAGCAGATGACGGGATTAGGTCTTGCACAAAGGAGGAAGTCGTAGACGCAATCAGTCGGATCAAGAAAATTAATGCGCCCGGACACGACCTAATAAACAGCAGAGTCCTAGGTTCGTTGCCCGACTCGACTATAGAGTAGATCACTATGCTGTACAACGGAATTTTTCGCATCCGGCACTTTCCAGCTTGCTGGAAGCGGGCTGTGATTGTGATGATCCCCAAACCAGGCAAACCAGTAGGCGAAATTGGCTCGTACAGACCTGTACTCGCTAAAATATTCGAAAGAATATTCTTAGCTAGAATACAGCCGCATCTGGAATGCAGGGGGATAATACCGAATCATCAATTTGGCTTCCGGAGACAGCACGGAACACCGGAACAGGTACACAGGGTTGTACACCACATCCTCGGCGCCTTCGAACAGAAGATGTACTGCTCTGCCGCATTCTTAGATGTCAGGAAAGCCTTCGATCGTGTTTGGCATTTAGGATTGTTGCAAAAAGCAAGGGGAAGCCTCCCAGCGTCTATTTTTATGCTGCTAACATCCTACATCACTAACAGAAGTTTTCCAGTGACTAAGGGACAGGCTATATCGTCGGCAACAACAAAGTAAAGTATCTTGGTGTTACATCGTTAAAAACTGACCTATAGGGCGCACATCACGCAGGCAGTAAACAGTGCCGGATACAAAATCAAAAAACTGGATTGGATGTTGAGAAACTCCAACAAGCTGTCGCTGTGGAGCAAAATAGGAATTTATAATGCCATTGTGGTCCCAACATTCACATACGCTATCCCTATCACTCCTCGAGGTACGCGGACAGGCTCTTGGCGCACTCACATCAAATCCGGGAGCATCGATGATGGTCACGTAGTACTTGGCAGTCTCGAACTTCCACAGAGCGATATCAATGGTGATACCACGCTCACGCTCGGCCTTCAATTTATCCAAAACCCATGCGTACTTGAACGAGCCCTTGCCCATCTCCTGGGCTTCCTTATCGAACTTCTCAATGGTACGCTTGTCGATACCACCGGTGGTGGTGGACTTGCCGGAGTCGACGTGTCCAATCACGACAATGTTGATGTGAATCTTTTCCTTGCCCATCTTGTTTTATACGAGTCTCGAATAAATTGAATGAGAAATCACAAAGTCTATGCTATTCCGGCGACAGACTTGAACAAATTGTTTACCACAGTCGAGGTCATAACCACAATAATGGTTACCAACCTAACAACACATATAGTAGAGGACAGGGCCGATATAGAGGCAACTCAAGAGGCCGTGGCAACTCGACAAGAGGCCACAACAATAACGTAAGAATTGTCAATGAAGCATCGGGAAACTCCCAAACGCCTCCAGATACTCAAAATTAACTAAAAACATTTTTACCGTCAATTTAAGTCTCAATAACTTTGTGTCATTTAAAAATGTTGAAACAAATATAAACATAACATTTTTGATTGACACAGGTGCAGATATCTCAATTGTTAAAGAAAATTCGGATGTTTTTCAAGACATCGAAACCAATAAAATCATAAACATTCGAGGCATAGGAGAAGGAATAATAAATTCCAAGGGACTAGCCTCAATTGAACTACAAACAGACAAATTTATTATTCCATACAAATTTCACATACTTCGTTCAGACTTCGCAATCCCATGCGATGGAATAATAGGACTAGACTTCATTAAAAGATTTAACTGCAGATTAGATTATAATAGCTCAGAGGATTGGTTTATAATTAGACCACAAAACCTAACGTATCCCATTTATGTTCCAATAACATTTAATTATGGCACTAACTCAACCTTTCTACCAGCCAGATCCCAGGTGATACGCAAAATAGAATTATCTTCAGTCGAAGAAAATATTTTAATTCCCAATCAGGAAATTAAACCGGGTGTCTATGTTGCAAATACAATTACAACAGCCCAGAATGCTTTTGTCCGAATATTAAATACAACCAGCACATACCAAATAGTAAACATAGATAAATTGAAATTTGAATCACTTTCGAACTACAATGTAGTTCAAAATTCAAAAGATAATAGAACAGAGTCCGTACTTAACATATTAAAGAAGAATTTTCCACCTTTATTTAAAGAAAAACTTGAGAAAATTTGCACCCAATATAGTGATGTTTTCGGACTTGAAACCGAACCAATCACAATAAACAACTTTTATAAACAAAAATTGCGACTTAAAGACGATGAACCAGTATACGTGAAAAATTATCGATGCCCGCATAGCCAGATAGAAGAAATCCAGCGCCAGGTTGGAAAGTTAATTGAGCAAAATATTGTTGAGCCGTCTGTTTCATCCTATAATAGCCCACTTTTATTAGTTCCCAAAAAGGCCCTTCCGGGCACTGAAGAAAAAAAATGGCGATTAGTAATTGACTATCGCCAAATAAATAACAAATTGTTGTCCGATAAATTTCCACTCCCCAGAATTGAAGATATTCTTGATCAATTGGGTCGAGCAAAATATTTTTCATGCCTCGATTTAATGTCAGGCTTCCATCAAATTGAACTTGAGGAACCCTCAAGAGATATAACGTCTTTTTCGACAAACAATGGTTCGTATCGCTTTACGCGATTACCATTTGGTTTAAAAATAGCGCCAAATTCTTTTCAGAGAATGATGACAATAGCATTCTCAGGTCTAGAGACCACACAAGCTTTCCTTTATATGGATGATTTAATCGTTATTGGTTGTTCTGAACAACATATGATTAAAAACTTAACAGATATTTTCAATGTTTGCAGAAAACATAATCTGAAACTACATCCAGAAAAATGTTCATTTTTCATGCACGAGGTGACATTCCTAGGTCATAGATGCACAGATAAAGGAATCTTGCCAGATGACAAAAAATTTGACGTCATTAATAATTATCCTGTCCCTACGGACGCAGATAGCGCTAGAAGATTCATTGCATTTTGCAATTACCTAGGACTCTGCTGTTTATTAGGTCGTGTCCGGGCGCATTAATTTTCTTGATCCGACTGATTGCGTCTACGACTTCCTCCTTTGTGCAAGACCTAATCCCGTCATCTGCTGAGAGTAGAGAGAGCATGTTATTTGCTGTCTCTTTTACATCGTTTGGCTCGGCACTGATCAGGGGCGTAAACTGCTGCTGCAGATGGAGAGCCAAACGATGTAAAAGAGACAGCAAATAACATGCTCTCTCTACTCTCAGCAGATGACGGGATTAGGTCTTGCACAAAGGAGGAAGTCGTAGACGCAATCAGTCGGATCAAGAAAATTAATGCGCCCGGACACGACCTAATAAACAGCAGAGTCCTAGGTTCGTTGCCCGACTCGACTATAGAGTAGATCACTATGCTGTACAACGGAATTTTTCGCATCCGGCACTTTCCAGCTTGCTGGAAGCGGGCTGTGATTGTGATGATCCCCAAACCAGGCAAACCAGTAGGCGAAATTGGCTCGTACAGACCTGTACTCGCTAAAATATTCGAAAGAATATTCTTAGCTAGAATACAGCCGCATCTGGAATGCAGGGGGATAATACCGAATCATCAATTTGGCTTCCGGAGACAGCACGGAACACCGGAACAGGTACACAGGGTTGTACACCACATCCTCGGCGCCTTCGAACAGAAGATGTACTGCTCTGCCGCATTCTTAGATGTCAGGAAAGCCTTCGATCGTGTTTGGCATTTAGGATTGTTGCAAAAAGCAAGGGGAAGCCTCCCAGCGTCTATTTTTATGCTGCTAACATCCTACATCACTAACAGAAGTTTTCCAGTGACTAAGGGACAGGCTATATCGTCGGCAACAACAAAGTAAAGTATCTTGGTGTTACATCGTTAAAAACTGACCTATAGGGCGCACATCACGCAGGCAGTAAACAGTGCCGGATACAAAATCAAAAAACTGGATTGGATGTTGAGAAACTCCAACAAGCTGTCGCTGTGGAGCAAAATAGGAATTTATAATGCCATTGTGGTCCCAACATTCACATACGCTATCCCTATCACTCCTCGAGGTACGCGGACAGGCTCTTGGCGCACTCACATCAAATCCGGGAGCATCGATGATGGTCACGTAGTACTTGGCAGTCTCGAACTTCCACAGAGCGATATCAATGGTGATACCACGCTCACGCTCGGCCTTCAATTTATCCAAAACCCATGCGTACTTGAACGAGCCCTTGCCCATCTCCTGGGCTTCCTTATCGAACTTCTCAATGGTACGCTTGTCGATACCACCGGTGGTGGTGGACTTGCCGGAGTCGACGTGTCCAATCACGACAATGTTGATGTGAATCTTTTCCTTGCCCATCTTGTTTTATACGAGTCTCGAATAAATTGAATGAGAAATCACAAAGTCTATGCTATTCCGGCGACAGACTTGAACAAATTGTTTACCACAGTCGAGGTCATAACCACAATAATGGTTACCAACCTAACAACACATATAGTAGAGGACAGGGCCGATATAGAGGCAACTCAAGAGGCCGTGGCAACTCGACAAGAGGCCACAACAATAACGTAAGAATTGTCAATGAAGCATCGGGAAACTCCCAAACGCCTCCAGATACTCAAAATTAACTAAAAACATTTTTACCGTCAATTTAAGTCTCAATAACTTTGTGTCATTTAAAAATGTTGAAACAAATATAAACATAACATTTTTGATTGACACAGGTGCAGATATCTCAATTGTTAAAGAAAATTCGGATGTTTTTCAAGACATCGAAACCAATAAAATCATAAACATTCGAGGCATAGGAGAAGGAATAATAAATTCCAAGGGACTAGCCTCAATTGAACTACAAACAGACAAATTTATTATTCCATACAAATTTCACATACTTCGTTCAGACTTCGCAATCCCATGCGATGGAATAATAGGACTAGACTTCATTAAAAGATTTAACTGCAGATTAGATTATAATAGCTCAGAGGATTGGTTTATAATTAGACCACAAAACCTAACGTATCCCATTTATGTTCCAATAACATTTAATTATGGCACTAACTCAACCTTTCTACCAGCCAGATCCCAGGTGATACGCAAAATAGAATTATCTTCAGTCGAAGAAAATATTTTAATTCCCAATCAGGAAATTAAACCGGGTGTCTATGTTGCAAATACAATTACAACATCCCAGAATGCTTTTGTCCGAATATTAAATACAACCAGCACATACCAAATAGTAAACATAAATAAATTGAAATTTGAATCACTTTCGAACTACAATGTAGTTCAAAATTCAAAAGATAATAGAACAGAGTCCGTACTTAACATATTAAAGAAGAATTTTCCACCTTTATTTAAAGAAAAACTTGAGAAAATTTGCACCCAATATAGTGATGTTTTCGGACTTGAAACCGAACCAATCACAATAAACAACTTTTATAAACAAAAATTGCGACTTAAAGACGATGAACCAGTATACGTGAAAAATTATCGATGCCCGCATAGCCAGATAGAAGAAATCCAGCGCCAGGTTGGAAAGTTAATTGAGCAAAATATTGTTGAGCCGTCTGTTTCATCCTATAATAGCCCACTTTTATTAGTTCCCAAAAAGGCCCTTCCGGGCACTGAAGAAAAAAAATGGCGATTAGTAATTGACTATCGCCAAATAAATAACAAATTGTTGTCCGATAAATTTCCACTCCCCAGAATTGAAGATATTCTTGATCAATTGGGTCGAGCAAAATATTTTTCATGCCTCGATTTAATGTCAGGCTTCCATCAAATTGAACTTGAGGAACCCTCAAGAGATATAACGTCTTTTTCGACAAACAATGGTTCGTATCGCTTTACGCGATTACCATTTGGTTTAAAAATAGCGCCAAATTCTTTTCAGAGAATGATGACAATAGCATTCTCAGGTCTAGAGACCACACAAGCTTTCCTTTATATGGATGATTTAATCGTTATTGGTTGTTCTGAACAACATATGATTAAAAACTTAACAGATATTTTCAATGTTTGCAGAAAACATAATCTGAAACTACATCCAGAAAAATGTTCATTTTTCATGCACGAGGTGACATTCCTAGGTCATAGATGCACAGATAAAGGAATCTTGCCAGATGACAAAAAATTTGACGTCATTAATAATTATCCTGTCCCTACGGACGCAGATAGCGCTAGAAGATTCATTGCATTTTGCAATTATTATAGACGTTTTATACAAAACTTCGCCGAACATTCACGGCACATAACAAGATTATGTAAAAAGAATATCCCATTTGAATGGACAACGGAATGTGAAAAAGCATTCCAATATCTAAAAAATAAACTTGTTCAACCAAATCTACTACAGTACCCTGATTTTAGCAAAGAATTTTGCATAATCACAGATGCAAGCAAACAGGCATGTGGTGCAGTTTTAACTCAAAACTATAATGGACACCAGCTCCCAGTTGCATATGCATCAAGAACATTCACGAAAGGTGAAAGCAATAAGAGTACTACAGAACAAGAACTAGCAGCAATATATTGGGCAATAACACATTTCCGACCATATATTTATGGCAAACACTTCACAGTTAGAACGGATCACAGGCCCTTAACATACCTATTTTCTATGGTAAACCCAAGCTCAAAATTAACACGCATGCGACTCGAGTTAGAAGAATACGATTTCACAGTAGAGTATCTGAGAGGAAAAGACAATTTCGTGGCAGATGCCTTGTCAAGGATAAAAATATCCGAATTAATTGATATGAACAGAAAAGTCCTGAAAGTCAATATCTTCGAATCAATTTCAATAGAATCTTTTAAAAATATGGGCAATAAAATATTAAAGAATTTGAGAGTAGCGCTACTCAAGTCGGTGACCACAATATATAATGAAAAAGAAAAAGAAGCAATTTTGTCTACATTACATGATGATCCAATACAAGGGGGTCATACAGGCATAACGAAAACGCTAGCGATAGCTAATCAATAGCTAACAACAGCAGGCGACGGCCAAAAGACCATAGATCTTCATCTGCTGAGAGTAGAGAGAGCATGTTATTTGCTGTCTCTTTTACATCGTTTGGCTCGGCACTGATCAGGGGCGTAAACTGCTGCTGCAGATGGAGAGCAAAAGCTTCGGTTTGTGGCTCCTCACCTGTTAACCAAGCACCAGATGTGCTACGGATAGGGTGATGACGCATTGGTTGCCTCTTAATGCTTCGGGTAAACTTCCACAGGTGAAATTCAGCATCAGACAGGGAGTCCGCTTGTTCCAGAGCCTATTCGTCTCTGTTGAAGCGCACTAAGAGCAGTTTTGAGTTGCCTAGTGGCTTCATTGTACCTCATTTTGTACATTGACATTCTTGAGATCATCCAACGTCGTCTTGCCCACCTTTTGAACGTGAGGAGATTTTGTATTTCCAACGAAAGTGCGATGTTGTGCAGAGGGCGTTCTGGTCGGCGTCGGGGGGGCGGAACAGCTAGGAGTGCGGCTTCGACTATTGTTTCTTGCAGCCTGTTTGCTGCATAGTCTACGTTTCAGGGTGTAGCGAAGAACTCAGATGGCGTCTGAAGGCACCGAGATCGGATTCAGGCGGCAGAAGTCGTTTTCTCGTAGGGAAGGGCTCGTGCCTGTTTTATATTTTGATTTAAAAACTATAAGTGTTATGTGGCTGCATACCTTTTGACTGTTCTCGTAGACAAGATGGCCCCAACAACAGCAACAACAGCAGCAATTTTTATACCCTGAACCCATTGAAAATGGGAAATCAGGGTATAATGGTTTTGTTGAAATGTATGTAACAGGCAGAAGGAGGCGTGGCAGACCCCACAAAGTATATATATTCTTGATCAGCACGACGAGCTGAGTCGATTTGGCCCTGTCCATCTGTCTGTCTGTCCGTCCGTCTGTCTGTATGTATGAACGCGTCGATCTCAGAAGATATAAGAGCTAGAGACTTCAACTTTTTTTTTTAAATGTCCGTATATATCGCGCGCATATCGAGTTTATCACTAAAAAACGATAACTCATTCCGATATTTTTTTATCGATAAAAAACCTTGTCGAAAGTCAGTTAAAAAGTTATATCTCCTACATCATTATAGCTACAGTGTCCAAATTTTTAATATATATTAAGACGTATTTTATACAATTTCGGTTTTTGTTAAAATTTACCGCCCGCCCCTATATCCACCCCCTCACCCTCATCTTTGTAGAAGTCGTATATCAAATACTAGAGACTTGAGCTTCGGTATACACATAAATTTATACATCATGATTACGTTCTGAAAGTTTCATTACGATCGTACGTCTAGAAATTAAATTATTCCACAAATAAGTTCTCATAATATTGCCAACACTGCAGCGCAAACCAATCACAATCGCCTGTATGTATGTGTGTGTGCGTGTATTTGTTTGTATGAGTGCGTGTGTGTGTGCTAATTATTATTGAAATATCAGTTGCTTGTAGGGTTCAGGGGATCTCGTAGTCGAGCAGTCTCGACTAGAGCTTTCTTACTTGTTGTTTTTGATTTTTGTTCAAGAAATACCAATTTAAACCAAAAAAATTATAAATTTTTTTTGATTTATATTTGCACAACTCTGTTTTGACCCTTTTCATTTGAAATTTTGTGTTCTTACTGACTCGATATTGTCGTTTTCAGCTCTGAACTTATTACCTATTTCGTCATAAAATATCTTGGCATAATAGCTATAATGGATATAATAATATCCAACAATTATGATTTAATATGTAACTAAAGCCAGCCTAAGATCCACCCGTGTGGTCGCGGGGCTTTAGAATACAATCACAGTGAGAGAACGCTTGTCGTAAAAGGCGACTAAGAATCTCAACTGGCCAAGACCAAAATTTTATGAAAGTCCTGAATTCACTACCAGGCAAGTAAACAGAAAAATTCCTGCAGGATATGTTCGAGAAGATTTGCTTCAGCAATCTCTTAACAAACGCTTCTAAGCCCAACGTCATTTGTAATGACGAAATATGAAAAGTAGTGGCCTTGCATATAACAAATCGATATGTTATTAGAAACATGAAGAAATTATAGCAAGAATCGATGTTAGCGATTTTGTACTCCAATGGAATTCTTGACTTAGGTCAGATTTTCCAAAGGCTTGCATGACAAGCCGGTGTATATATAATCAGCAACACAAGAGGCACCGTGCAAAAGATCTTTGAACTAGTTTCAACTTATTTTTTTTAATAATATGGGCAATAATATATTTTAGAGTAGCGCTCAAGCCGGTGACCTTAAAATTAATAACGATCGAGAAGCGATACTGTTTACATACAATTATAATTATACTATTTGAAATTGCAAATAAAAGTGCAACAAATTTTGCCAAAACAATATTAAAAAACGTTTGTTCTGAAACATAGTCCAATGAAGACGTTCATTACGGACATAGAAACAAAGTAGTAAATACCACAATTAATGACACATGCGAATATTTAATGATAGACAATATGACGTCTACTGAACAAAATCACAAAACAGACATTAGGTTCATATGAGGTCCATACGAGTCTTAGGTGATTACCAAGACAGTTCATAAATTCAAAAATAGATAAGATATACAATTGGTCTGATCAACCAATTTAAAGATATATATATATATATATATATATATATATATATATATATATATATATATATAAAACATATTATGTTCATTTTATTAATACCATCATCTCTTGAACAATGAAATCAATTTATTTAAAAAAAAAATATATATATATATATATATATATATATATATATATATATATATATTGAATTTTTTTTATAAAAAAAAAAGAATAAAACAAAACAATTTTTTTTTTCTTTTTAAAATACATTGTAATTTTTGTAAAAAAAAAAATTTTTTAAAAGTGAAAAAAAAAAACAAACATATTTTTTTAATTCATGAAAAATTTAATACACAAAAAAATGTTTAAAACAAAGAATGTTACAAAAAATTAATTAAAAACAAAATTATAATATTTAGCATATAAATATATAAAAACGAACAAGTTTTTTTATTTTTAAATAACTACATTATATTACGTTATTTAAAAAAATTAGTTGATATTTTAAGTGGATTATTAATTTAAGAAATTAACTTTTTAATATCGTTGGTCTAAATTTTGGAAATTTGAATCAAAAATAATTAATAAACAAGTAAGAACGTTGCAGTCGGGCGCTACCGACTGCGGAATACTCATTCACAGTCCGTATACATGATGCTATGTTTACAAAAGGGGTATTTATTATAAAATTTAGTACAAAACAATTATGCTTTTTGATTATATTGTAGCTTTTGGTAATTTTTATCGAGTAATCGATAATTATTATATTGATAGTGCACTTTTTGAGTAATTTTCGTTGATAGCTTTCGGTCACACCTATTGCAGATTCTTAAGCGTTTGCTTACATTACAAAAGCGCGCTTTTTAGCATTCTAAGAATTGCGATTGATTTCTGGATTTTCTAGCTGTTATTGTAGTTTTGTCAGATGATGCTCTGTTATTAGCTTATTGTATTTTAGCTACCAGATTGTCAAGCAAAACGTTAGCGTGGGTGATAGAGGCGTCGCAAGTTATGTACACAAAAATGCATACTCTAGCGTTGAAATGAGACTGATTTGTTTTTGCTTTGTTCTTGAATTTACCATCCGCTACTCTCATAACAAGAATCTTATTTTTGGATTTCATTTTAATTACAATTGTTGACAGTAGGTGGTGGCGCTGTCAGCAAAGGCGCCGGTTCAATTATTATTATACTCATTCACGAAGTGAATTAGTATATTGGTTTTGTGCAATGTCCGTCTTGCTGTCCGTCCGTCTGTCCGTCTGTCCCGCTATTGAAGCTAGAGACTTGAAATTTGGAACACATACTCGTGAATAACTCCGATTTATAAAGTGCTAAAATTTTCCCGATCCGCCCACTAGGGGCGTGGCAAATCGGAAAATGCATTTTCCGATATACCAGAAATCATGTTAGTTGAAGAGCTAAAAATTGAAATTTGGTATGTAGATCCGCGTTGACCCCCCAAATCCAAAAAGCTATGGTGGATATATCTACGCCCATTGGGGGCGTGGCAAATCAGATAAAACTGTATCTCATAAAGTTCTAAAGCTAGAACGTTGAAATTTCGCACGTGAGCTAATGCTATAATTCTATAATGATTAATACCCTGTAATTCTCACATTTTTTGAGCGTAAGCATTCAAAATTCGCATTTACGTTACCTTTAGCTCTTTCTAAGAACTGGCCAAAAATGGTGTCCACGGCCACTAGGGGCGTGGCAATCGGCATTTGTAGTATCAAATTGCGACATTTATGTGAAAATTACAGGGTATTTTCGATATGCCACGCCCCCAAAGAGGCGTGACAATTATTTTTGGGGCATCGATAGAGGAGGTTACCAGTAACTCAACTATACAAATTTGAAGCTTCTAGCTCTTAAACTGTAGGAGATATAAAGTTTTGCGGTTTGCCACGCCCCCTTTGGGCGGACATATATCCACTATAGCTTGTTGGACTTGGGTGGTCTACTCGCTTATATATACAAAATTTCAAGTCTCTAGCATCAATAGTGCCTAAAATATAGCCAAATTTGAAAAATCACTATATTTTCAGGTCCGATTTTCCACGCCCCTATTAGACGTAGACATAAAATTTTTTCATCAGTCAGAAATATACCATTAGCTCACGTGCGAAATTTCAACGTTCTAGCTTTAGAACTTTATGAGATACAGTTTTATCTGATTTGCCACGCCCGCGGATCGGGAAAATTTTAACACTTTATGAATCGGAGTTATACACGAGTATGTGTACCAAATTTCAAGTCTCTAGCTTCAATAGCGGCGAAATGAACTGCGTTCATACGGACAGACGGACGGACAGCAAGACGGACATTGCACAAAACCAATATACTAATTCACTTCGTGAATGAGTATAATGATTCACTTCGTGAATGAGTATAAAAATGACAATAATTATCCATCAAACTATAATAACAGACAATTTAACCAGAACTCAAGCCAAGACACAGACAACAGAAGTTACAACGAAAATAGTCAACAACAAAGTCAGAACGTAAGATAAAATCAGAATTTTAACAGACAACACAGTCAGAACATAAGACAACCCCAAAATTTTAACTGACAAAAACAAAGCCATAACAAAAGACAGAATCAATATTTTAATAGACAAATAGACAGACAATTTAAATTATGAAGAAACAAATAATAATTTACGTTATTAATGGAAATATAAAAAATGATAGTTATTTACGTTATTAATGGAAATATAAAAAATGATAGTTATTTAGTTAAAACAAAAGTAACAATCGAATTCAAATATGCAGATTGTGCAAGAATACGATGGGTAGCTATGTCCCTAGAAAAATCATATGATTTTCTATTGGGCATGGATTTTATCCAAAGAAATTTTGAAAATATTGATTTTAAAAATGAAATAATTAAGCTCTGCAATGGAGTCGAATTTCTATTCCTTTCCAAATTATCAGAAGATGTTTGTGTAATGGAAGTAGGCGAAATCGATGACTTTAAGCTAGAAGGGCTTAATGCGGAGGAAGCCCAGATAGTAAAAAATCTTACGAAAAATATGATAAACTATATTTTAAGGAGGGTGATCAGTTAACTAACACTAATACAATAGTTCATACACACGCACGTATTAGAACGCGCTCTGCTAACTGCGCAGTAAGCAGCGACTGCGCTTGGGCTGCGCTGCAGTGTGTTCAATATTAAACGAATTTATTTGTTGAATAATTTATTTTCTAGACGTCCAATCTTGCAGAACTTACTCATAATGTTCAAATGAATGTACATTCCAAAGCACAAGTCTCTAGTACTTGAAATACGCCTTTTACAAAAGTGACGGTGGGGGGGGGGGGGGGGGGGGGGGGGGGGGGGGGGGGTGTGTGTGAGAATTTAGGGGTGGGGGGTAAATTTTAACAAAAACCGAAATTATATAAAATAAACATCATTCTACAAATGGGAAGCTCTAGTTCTAAGGGTGTAGAAGATATAATTAAAAAACTAGCTTTCGATAAAGTTTTTAATCGATAATAAAATATCGGGAGTTGCTATCGATTTTTAGTGATAAACTCGATATGCGCGTGATACACACGGACCTAGGAAAAAAAATTTCAAGTCTCTAGCTCTTATATATTCTGAGATCGACGCGTTCATACATACGGACGGACGGACGGACGGACGGACGGACGGACGGACGGACGGACGGACAGACAGACGGACAGGGCTAAATCAACTCAGCTCGTCGCCCTGATCAAGAATATATATACTTTGTGGGGTCTGGCACGCCTCCTTCTGCCTGTTACATACTTTTAACAAAACCATTATACCCTGATTTCCCATTTTCAGGGGGTTCTGGGTATAAAAACAGCTTTTATAACACCAATGGGATTATATGAATATGTTAGAATGCCATTTGGATTAAAAAATGCTCCAGCTACATTCCAACGTTTAATGAATGAAATATTGAGGGATTATATAAACAAAATTTGTGTGGTATATCTTGATGATATTATAATTTTTTCAACAACACTTGAAGAGCACAAAATTGCTCTAGAAAAAATTTTCAAAGTACTTTACTTTACTTACTCAATTTACCATTCAAAACATTCATTACACAGCGGTATAAGCGAAACATTCAATTCACTAAAAGACAAAATCTATTTTCCAAAATTAAGGGAAAATATTCAATAAATAATAGCAAATTGCAGAAAATACAAAGAAATTAAGTATGAAAGGAAACGAATAAAACCAAACTTTGAATTTACAGAAACACCAGATACTAAAGAACAAATTATACATTTAGACATATTTCACATAAAACCGGAATTGTTTGTTACAATTATAGAAAAACTTACCAAATTTGCAGTTGCTTATAATATTATAGATAGAAATTGGCGAACAAAGATGCAAATTATGATCGAACATTTTGCAAAATTTAATAAACCACAGAAAATAATAATGGATAATGAGTTTAGATCAGAACATATAATACAGTTTTTAAACAATGAAAATATTTCAATACATTATACTAAACCCGATTCACAAACAGGAACCGCTGATATTGAAAGATTACATTCTACACTAATTGAGATAATAACAGGAATAGATTATAATGAACTATCTATTGAATCTAAAATTCAATTAGCAATAATAGCTTACAATAAACGTTATCATTGAACAATAAAATGTACACCAAATTATGCTAAAGACACAGAAGATGCACACAAATTAAAAATGACTATCGAGGAACGTAAGAAAATGATTATAAACAACAGAAATGATACAAGAGAAGAATACAATGAACAAAGATGTGAAGGTCCAATTAAAACTATAAAAGAGTCAGACATGAGCCTTATTTTAGATATGCAGAGTTAAACAAGTAAGAAAGCTCTAGTCGAGACTGCTCGACTACGAGATCCCCTGAACCTTACCAGCAACTGATATTTCAATAATAATTAGCACACACACACGCATACATACAAATACACGCACACACACGCACGCCAACAAACACACGCACACACACACACACACCCACATATACAGGCGATTGGGCTTGGGCTGCGCTGCAGTGTTGGCAATATAATGATAACTTATTTGTTGAATAATTTAATTTCTAGACGTATGATCATAATGAAACTTTCAGAAAGTAATCATGATGTTTAAATGTATGTGTATACCGAAGCACAAGTCTCTAGCATTTGATATAGGACTTTTACAAAGATGAGGGTGAGGGGGTGGATTTAGGAGTGGGGGGTAAATTTTAACAAAAATTTGGAGACTCTAGCTTGAAAGATGTAGGAGATATAATTATTTAAGTGATCTTCGATAAGGTTTCTTATCGATAAAAAAGTATCGGAATGAGTTATCGTTTTTTAGTGATAAACTCGATATGCGCGTGATATATACGGACATTAAAAAAAAAGTTGAAGTCTCTAGCTCTTATATCTTCTGAAATCGACGCGTTCAAACATACGGACGGACGGACGGACGGACAGACAGACAGACAGGGCCAAATCGACTCAGCTCGTCGCCCTGATCAAGAATATATATACTTTGTGCACAGCAGGGTGTTTATAGTTATTTAATTCATACCACTAATAAGAATTGTGTAAACGCATATAATTATCTCGAATTAATTAAGAGATATTGGGCAGATGGTTTGATCAACCTACTGACGCGACGCGTGTTTCGTGTAGCTGTGTTAGGGTTAGGCCTACAGTGCCAAATCGTATGAGCTGATAAATACTGACTTACTTGATATTTGTATAACTTCTCATTTCGCAATACTAATTTAAGTGACCGATCTTTATCCAATGAAGAATATTTTAATGGTAATTTATCTTGATTTTTGCTGAAACGAGAGTAAGAAATAAAATCAAAATAAACAACTGATGTAATACGTATTACCAGCAAGAATTAATTAATAAAAACTATGAAATCTCCTGTACGCTCACACACGCATTGGCGGCTGTGTGCGCTTACTATGGGAACTTAGTTGCTTAAAAATTTTTTTTCTTCATAAAACTTTCATAATATGATAATTTAACAGATAAGAACCTTGCAGTTAGGTGTTAAAGATCCCATGACTTTTGACTTATAGGATATATTTGTCTAGTATATGTATTTATTTCTTTATTTATTTCTTAAAGCTATTGACAAAAACGAGAGTCAAATTAAATTAAAACAAGTACGAAGTCTCTAGTCGAGACTGCTTGACTAGGAGATACGCTGAACCCTCCAAGCTGATATTCTTATCATTTTGCACTTCTTTTATGCACGCAAACATACATACATATGCATCCACCTTCACGCGCTCGCGCTCTGCTAACTGCGCAGTAAGCAGCTACTGCGCTTGAGAATTTACTTGGTGAATAACTTCTTTTGTAAACATACGATCTTCATGAAATTTTCAGGGCATAATTATATGGTCAAAATGTGTGTGCATTCCAAAGCACAAGTCTCTATTACTTGAATGCAAATTTTACAAATTGGGGGCGAAGAGGGCGTAGTATCCAAAATCTGTTGATTACAAAATGTTTGTATTCATCATATGTATATACACAGTAAATCTGAAGTCTCATGGCTCAAAAAACAAAAACAATTTTTCGATTATTCTCGATAAAAAAGTTATCGGATGAGTTATCGAAAAAATAAAGCAAACTCGTACTGCGTATGGTATACACAAGTAGGCACACAGCTCTCTAGCTCATATATCTTCCGAGATCTCGGCGTTCATACGGACAGACGGACAGGGCTATATCGACTCAGCTCATCGTGCTGATCAAGAATATATATACTTTGTGGGGTCTGCCACGCCTCTTTCTGCCTTTTACAAACATTTTAACAAAACCATTATACCCTGATTTCCCATTTTCAGGGTATAAAAAGCCTAAACAAAGTACAATATATAATATCAATAGTAGCTTCGACCCGATGGGTGTATTTTATTGTTAATAAGAAAACTTAGAAAAAAAATATTAAATGTAGATTTATTAACTATATCTAACACGTTAAATAATAAATAGTTC
The DNA here is from genome assembly GCF_054131105.1 of Drosophila navojoa. Taxonomy (NCBI): domain Eukaryota; kingdom Metazoa; phylum Arthropoda; class Insecta; order Diptera; family Drosophilidae; genus Drosophila; species Drosophila navojoa. The sequence continues at coordinate 26,519,672 of NC_142893.1, read as the reverse complement.
CTACAATAAAAAATTTCAAACAAAAATAATAAAAACAAGTAAGAACGTTGCAGTCGGGCTGCGACTGCGGAATACTCATTCACAGTCCCTTTGTAAATTTAATTTAATTTGGCTTTAAAAAAAATTAGTACAAAACAATTATGCTTTTTGATTATATTGTAGCTTTTGGTAATTTTTATCGAGTAATCGATAATTATTATATTGATCGTGCACTTTTTGAGTACAAAAGTATGGTAATTTTCGTTGATAGCTTTCGGTCAGACCTATTGCAGATTCTTTAGCGTTTGCTTACATTACAAAAGCGCGCTTTTTAGCATTCTAAGAATTGTTATTGATTTCTGGATTTTCTAGCTGTTCTTGTAGTTTTGTCAGATGACGCTCTGTTATTAGTTTATTGTATTTTAGCACTAACCAGAGAACACATAGACCGGACACGTAGTGCAAAGTGTTTTGCACACTTTTTTTTTGACATTACGACCCACACAGCTTCGTATTTGCTCGGCTCCTCACTTTTAGGTTCAGGCAACGAAAATATTCGAAAGCACAATCATTCTGCTTCATGCGCTCGACCGAGATGGTCGATGGTTGAACAAAAGATCCCTCTGTGCTCAATGTTTCCTTTGCTCTCTCTCTCTCTCGATGCTCTTTGCTCTCTCAAATGTGTATATGTGTGTATGCATGTGAGCACAAGCAGCAGCTCTGAGCACTGCTGCCAATTCAGCTTTTTTCCCGTCAAATCTGGCTTTTTCCGAAAACAAATTGCGGGAAGCGGGAATTCTGGCTTTTTTGAAAATGAATTAGGCTTTTTTCGTTTTTTTTTTAAAACTTCGATTTTTTTTAATACTGAAAACATGTAGCATCGCGATTGCCACTTGTAAGAAAAGTTTGGTATTTAAATCTACCATTTTCGATAAATCTGATATATCCGAAGGCTCCATTTAAAATACTGTGAGCGACACCAGATGGCTATCCATTGAGTTAGCTGTAACACGCATTTTGGACCAATAGGACGAGCTCAAATTGCATTTCGAATTGGCCGCGACAAAAGAAAAATGCTACAAGTCGCAAATTCTCTATGAATTATATAATGACCAAATTAATAAATTATATTTAATTTTTTTAAAACCAATTCTGTCCGACATGCAGAAAGTAAACAAGTGCTTTCAAAGCAATAAAACAAATGCCACAGAATTGCCATTAAATCGTTAAAAAATTTAATTGTTCCACCTATCAAGGAAATTGACGTATTGGAAATAGAAAACTTTGAAGAGCATGTAGAATCCGATATGTACAAAGGGTATGATTTTGAAAAGAAAATCAAGTCTTTAAATATCGATGCAGGCCTCGAAAAAGAAATTCGTGCTCGCTGCTCTTCTTTTGTTATTGAACTTATCAAGCAGCTAAAGCAGAGGTAACCAATTTTTCTGATTCTTCTACCGACCGTTAAATAATTTTGATTTTATCTGCAGGCTCCCCGACAATTTTAAAATCTTAAAAAACATTGACGTTTTTTCCGTTGATAAAATTCTGTCAACTAAAAAAAAAGGAATTACAGAATTGTTGGAACACCTCCAAGTAGACAGAATAGCCGACATTGAGCGGCGGTACTATGATATTAATCTTAATAAGTGGGAAAACGTTAATGACAGCACCAAATTTTGGAATGAAGTCTCCAATTACAAGGATTCTGGCGGCAACCGCAGATTCCTTGACTTGGCAGCTGTTGCCCTGCAAATTTTTTCATTACCATGGTCCAACGCGCAGGTGGAACGCGTATTTAGCCAGCTTAACTTGGTAAAGTCTAAGTTAAGGAACTCAATGAGCCTAAGCACAATAAACAGTATTCTTAGCATAAGGTTATATATTATTGAGAGTGAAGAGATGATACCGATATATATGTATATTACTTTTTTATTTAATATAACACACAGATATGGTTTGCGAAGACTGGGCAAATGCTGCTATGAATACAAAGTTCCTTCAAATTATCTTCGCATGATAGGTACTAACAGGTCGTACGATTCTGAAACCGATGCTAGTCGCGAAGAATTAGATAGCATGCTGAAAATCTTGTGAATTAAAAAAAAAAAAAAAAAAAAAAAAAAAAAAAAAAACAATCAAACCATAAAAACCGTTTTTTTTTAGGCTTTTTTGTAAAAATTTTCAGCTTTTTTTCCGTTTCTTCCATCTAAAAACAGCTTTTTATTCTGGTAAAAAGTTGGCAGCACTGGCTCTGAGCTGCCAGCTCACGAAAATTGAAATTTCTTCGCAGCAAGAACCCATGCCTTCCCTTCTGTGTGAAGAGTATACCGAACTCTTTAAACCGTTTGTCAAGCTCGTACAAAATCTGTATATGTATTTTCGATATTAGTTGTGGAAAGGGTATGAAAGCGTTGGTGCTCATGATGAAAATGCTTTCGCGACGAATGTGCACGCACACAGTCTCCCTTGCTACATGTACTATGAGCATTTGTATGTCTGTGTGCGTAGCTCTTGCTGCTTATAGCAATTTTAGGTCCCAGCATTTGCATTTGGTTGATCTTGAGAAGTGCCTCACACTTATATGTACATACATATGTATGTATGATTGTGTGTACGCAGGGGACGCGTTGCCCACAATTGTGGGATATCACTTGTAGAAGCATTTGTATGCCTATGTGCCTTTACATGTGCGTTTGTGTGTGTGCATGTGTGTAAGCATGGGACGTGAACATTGGCTGCCTACCTCAACTTAGAATTGTCTGAACGATTTTGGGTTCCCAGAGCTGCTGCTTGTGCTCACATGCATACACACATATACACATTTGAGAGAGCAAAGAGCACCGAGAGAGAGAGAGAGCAAAGGAAACATTGAGCACAGAGGGATCTTTTGTTCAACCATCGACGAGCGCATGAAGCAGAATGATTGTGCTTTCGAATATTTTCGTTGCCTGAACCTAAAAGTGAGGAGCCGAGCAAATACGAAGCTGTGTGGGTCGTAATGTCAAAAAAAAAGTGTGCAAAACACTTTGCACTACGTGTCCGGTCTATGTGTTCTCTGGTTAGTGATTTTAGCTACCAGTTTGTACAGCAAAGCGATAGCGTGGGCGCTAAATGCGTCGCAAGTTATGTTACAGTGGCGGAGGTTCAAGTCCCCATCAAGGTTAAGTTTTTTTTTTTCATACATATTTCGTTTTTTATAAAATAGATACTTATTTTATTCTTTTTTTCTAATTGCACAATTTTATAAGTTTAAATTTATTTCTTCTTAAAAAGCTCTCTATGTATGTACGCATATATGCATGTATATGTATGTACATAAGTCTGCACGCATATGTAGCATTAAGCATTCCAGCCTTTCTTATGCACGCGCTCATTTGTATGTGTGTATGTATGTAATGCAAATTTATCATCCTCTACTCTGGCTCTTCTTTTCTATAATGCGTGATAACAAGAATCTCATTTTTGGATTTCATTTTAAATATGATTGTTAACAGTAGGCGGTAGCGCTGTCGGCAAAGGCGCCGGCTAAATTTGTTTTTGTTATTTTGACAAACATGGCTTGGGTGCGAGTTCAAATCCCGCGGAAAACTCTTTTTTGTAAATTGCATATTTTGTTATTTTAGCTTCTTTTATATTTTTTAAATATTTAAATTTTATTTTTAAATTTGATAAAAATGTTTCCTTCCGTCTTATCAATGCCTATTAAGCCTATTTGTATATACATGTACATACATAGATAGCTCAAGCATATAAATGTCGCAATTTGATACTACAAATGCCGATTGCCACGCCCCTAATGGCCGTAGACACCTCATTTTTGGCCAGTTCTTAGAAAGAGCTAACGGTAACGTAAATGCGAAATTTGAATGCTTACGCTCAAAAAATGTGAAAATTACAGGATATTTTTTGATATGCCACGCCCCCAAAGAGGCGTGACAATTATTTTTGGGGCATCGATAGAGGAGGTTACAAGTAACTCAACTATCCAAATTTGAAGCTTCTAGCTCCTAAGCTGTAGGAGATATAAAGTTTTGCGGTTTGCCACGCCCCCTTTGGGCGCACATATATCCACTATAGCTTGTTGGACTTGGGACTCAACTCGCGTATATATACCAAATTTCAAGTCTCTGGCTTCAATAGTGCCTAACATATAGCCAAATTTGAAAAATCACTATATCTTCAGGTCCGATTTGCCACGCCCCCAGTAGGCGTAGACATATAATTTTTTAATCAGTCATTATAGAATTATAGCATTAGCTCACGCTCTAGCTTTAGAACTTTATGAGATACAGTTTTATCTGATTTGCCACGCCCCCAATGGGCGTAGATATATCCACCATAGCTTTTTGGACTTGGGGGTCAACGCGGATCTACATACCGTACTTGAAATACGTTTTTTACAAATTGGGGGCGAAGGGGGCGTGGTATCCAAAATCTGTTGATTACAAAATGTTTGTATTCATCATACGTATATACACAGTAAATCTGAGGTCTCCACGTCTAATAGTATTCCAATGAGGCTCAAAAATTAATATCAATTTTTCGATTATTCTCGATAAAAAGTTATCGGATGAGTTATCGAAAAAAATAAAGAAAACTCGTACTGCGTATGGTATACACGAGTATGCACACAAAATTTCAGCTCTCTAGCTCTTATATCTTCTGAGATCTCGGCGTTCATACGGACAGACGGACGGACGGACAGACGGACGGACAGACGGACAGGGATATATCAACTCAGCTCGACGTGCTGATCAAGAATATATATACTTAATAGGGTCTGCGATGATTCCTTCTGCCTGTTACATACTTTTACACAAAAACATTATACCCTGATTTCCCATTTTCAATGGGTTCAGGGTATAAAAATAAGAAATAATAAAAAGAAAAGAGTAAAGAAATAGCACAGAATAGAATATAGGATAGAATTGAGAAATCACTACACAACATTGACAAACAAAATGTATACCAATGCTTATGCCTGGGCATTGTGAATGATTTCCCTAAGATAAGCTAATAGCAAACTTTTTATTTTAGGAAGAGAGAACTCTAAGGAAAAAACCTGATAATATTTATTAAAATTAACACTAACAAGTAAGAAAGCTCTAGTCGAGACTGCTCGACTACGAGATACCCTGAACCCTTCGAGCAACTGAGCACACACACACGCATACAAACAAACACACGCACACACACACACACACACGCATATACAGGCGATTGTGGTTGGGTTGCGCTGCAGTGTTGGGGATATTATGAGAACTTATTTCTGGAATAATTTAATTTCTAGACGTACGATCGTAATTAAACTTTCAGAGCGTAATCATGATGTATAAACGTATGTGTATACCGAAGCTCAAGTCTCTAGTATTTGATATACGACTTCTACAAAGATGAGGGTGAGGGGGTGGATATAGAGGCGGGGGGTAAATTTTAACAAAAACCGAAACTGTTTTAAATACTTCTTAATATATATTTAAAATTTGGACACTCTAGCTATAATGATGTAGGAGATATAATTTTTTAACTGACATTCGATAAGGTTTTTTATCGATAAAAAAATATCGGAATGAGTTATGGTTTTTTAGTGATAAACTCGATATGCGCGCGATATACACGGACATTTTAAAAAAAAGTTGAAGTCTCTAGCTCTTATATCTTCTGAGATCGACGCGTTCATACATACGGACAGACGGACGGACGGACGGACGGACGGACGGACGGACGGACGGACAGACAGACGGACAGGGCCAAATCGACTCAGCTTGTCGCCCTGATCAAAAATATATATATACTTTGTGGGGTCTGCCACGCCTCCTTCTGCCTGTTACATACATTTTAACAATTCCATTATACCCTGATTTCCCATTTTCAATGGGTTCAGGGTGTAACAAGAAAGAAAGCTCTAGTCGAGACTGCTCGACTACGAGATCCCCTGAACCCTCCAAGCAACTGATATTTCAATAATAATTAGCAAACACACACGCACACACACACACACTCATACAAACAAACACACGCACACACATACACATACAAACAAACACACGCATACACACACACTCACATATACAGGCGATTGCGCTTGGGTTGCGCTGCAGTGTTGGCAATATTATGAGAATTTATTTGTTGAATAATTTCATTTCTAGACGTACGATCGTTTTGCAACATTCAGAACATAATCATAATGGTAAAATGTATGTGTATACCGAAGATGAGGGTGAGGGGGTGGATTTAAGGGTGGGGGGTAAATTTTAACAAAAACCGAAATTTTATAAAATACATCTTTAAATACATTTTAAATTTGGAGACTCTAGCTTGAAAGATGTAGGAGATATAATTATTTAAGTGATCTTCGATAAGGTTTTTTATCGATAAAAAAGTATCGGAATAAGTTATCGTTTTTTAGTGATAAACTCGATAAGCGCGTGATATATACGGACATTTAAAAAAAAAGTTGAAGTCTCTAGCTCTTATATCTTCTGAAAATGTAGACGACCCAACAAAGAGGACGAATCAATATCGCCACTAATCAATTTATGCAGAAACACAATTCGTAAAATTGTTCTGCTATTGGTTAGCAATGGAAGATCAATAATCTGAAGCCTATGATAAGACGGTAATCATAAATTACTGTCCAATCGAAGGTCTCTTAAGGCAAAGAGAAGAAACTGTTTTTGGACCGATTCGATACTATAGAACACTATCATCTGTACAACACCTTATCAAATAACAATTTCTTAAATCAATTCACACCTCATAAGTAATTTAGTAGTCAAGTTTAGTTCTAGTACTGAAGAAAACTCAATTTTTATCAAATTTCTTATGTAAATAAGAAAGAAGGTTGCTGTCGGGCGTTACCGACTGCGGAATACTCATTCATACCTTATAAGTAATTTAGGAGTCAAGTTTAGTTCTAGTACTGAAGAAAACTCAATTTCTATCGATTTGCCACGCGTTCTACTGCTCGTAGACACTTCATTTTTGGCCAGTTCCTATAAAAAGCTAACGGTAACGCTAACTGCAAAATACAGATACTTACACACAAAAAATGTGAAAATTACAGGGTATTTTTTGATATACCACGCCCCATGAGAAAATATAGCAGAATTTAAAAAGATCACTATATCTTCAGGTCCGGTTTGCCACACCCCTGGTGAGCGTAGAAATGAGTATATTGATTTTGTGCAATGTCCGTCTGTCCGTATGAACGCAGTTTATTTTGGCGCTATTGAGGCTAGGACTTGAAATTTAGAACACATAATCGTGTCTATCTCCGACATATGAAGTGTTAAAATATTAGGTAAGTAACAGGCAGTAGAAGGCGTGGCAGACCCCACAAAGTAAATATATTCTTGATCAGGGCGGCGAGCTGAGTCGATTTGGCCCTGTCCGTCTGTCTGTCCGTCCGTCCGTCCGTATGAACGGCGAGATCGCAGAAAATATAAGGGCTAGAGACTTGAAATTTTTTTTCTAGGTCCGTGTATATCACGCGTATATTAAGTTTATCACTAAAAATCGATGACTGCTCCCGATATTTTATTAAAAACCTTATCGAAAGCTGGTTATTTAATTATATCTTCTACACCTTTAGAGCTAGAGCTCCCAAATTTAACTGTTGATTCATATGTATTTTATATAATTTATGTTTTTGTTGTAATTTGGGACAGCTCGTCTTCGCTCGATTCTGCGAAGCTCCATCATGATTGTGGTCGCGAAGGTGCTTATGAGTTTCCATGCTGCCTCCGATTCCACCATTACGTTGACCATGTCGTCCGCTCTAATGGAGCGGTCCAATGCTTCTTCTATATAACGATAGAATCTGTGAAAGATAAAAATTAATCTCGCCGTGTTTACGGGTTATCTATTCATGGCTCAAGCTCAGGGATAAGAGTATGTATCCGCTCTTTAGCTGAGCTGTTCCACCTTCTTTGCCATCGTGCAATGCTTTTCGCTCTGATATCGTTGCGTCGTATAGGCTCGTGTGCATTCCATTCCACGGCCTCGGCGACTAAGTCCTCCAGAGGCACCATGCTGGCTATGACGAGCACCGCGTCGTCAGAGACTGTTTTGAATGCGTAGCAGACTCTGAATGCGCTCAGTCTGTAGGTGGCGCAAATGCTCCGGCGTTGCAATCGCTCTTGCCTATATATGCGCTGCATTGAGGATGACGGATCTAATATCACTCATGAGAAGAAGACATCGTTGCTATTTTGGTCCACGCCTGATAAGCATAATTCTTGAGAGAGCTCTACAAACTTCGGTTTGTGTGCCGCTAGCTCGAGCCTAGCTCCTGTCAACCTGTTTCGTATGCGATTGATACTTGCACTTTGTGGCACTGTGACCAAAGAGTAACTCACGCACATGTGTATGTATGTATGTATGTATATGTGTGTGGTATAGGGACAGCCAAGTTACTCGCGGTATATATGTATTTAAGCACCTGATTTATATGATCGTGAGTTAGCCTATCAGAATGCATTTTTAAAAAATGTAGTATCAAAATGGGATGCGATTATCGATCCCTTGCATATTTGTATGTACATACATTTACAGGTGCATGCAAGTAAAAAAAAAGTGTAAAAAATGCAAGTGCACTTGTCAGCTACTGAAATATAAGCGCGCCTCTTCAATTCAAAACCCAAAATAGTTCGCACAATTTTAAGTTGAGGTAGGCACACGCCAATGCTCATGTCCCATGCTTACACACATGCACATACACACACGCACATATAAAGGCACAAAGGCAGTCAAAGGCTTCTACAATGATCACCCCATCATTTGTGGGCATCGCGGCTTCTGCGTACACACAATCAAACATATGTATGTATGCATGCGTGAGTAGTTCACAAGATCTACCAAATGCGAATTCGGGGCTCTGAAATCGCTACAGGCAGCAAGAGCTACGCACACAGGCACACAAATGCTCATAATACATATAGTAACGGAGACTGTGTGTGTGCACGCTCGTCGCGAAAGCATTTTCAGTATGAGCACCAACGCTTTCATACCCTTCCCACAAGTAATATCGAAAACACATATACATATTTTGTACGAGCTTGGCAAACGGTTTAAAGAGTTCGGTATACTCTTCACACAGAAGGGAAGGCATGGGTTCTTGCTGCGAAGAAATTTCAATTTTCGTGAGCTGCTGCTTGTGCTCACATGCATACACACATATACACATTTGAGAGAGCATAGAGCATCGAGAGAGAGAGAGCAAGGGAAAGATTGAGCATAGAAGGATCTTTTGTTCAACATTTGACCATCTCGGTCGAGCGCGTGAAGCGAAATGATTGTGCTTTCGTATATTTTCGTTGCTCGAGCTTGAAAGTAATTCGCCGAGCGAATTCAAAGCAGTCTGGGGCGCTAAAGTCCCAGAAAAAGCGTGCAAAAAGCTTTCCACTAGTTGTCTAGTCTATGTGTTCTCAGGTTAGTGATAGAATCTCCAAATGTATATTAAGATGCATTTTATACAATTTCGGTTTTTGTTAAAATTTACCCCCCACCCCTAAATCCACCCCCTCACCATCATCTTTGTAAAAGTTGTATATCAAATACTAGAGACTTGAGCTTCGGTACACACATACATTTATACATCATGATTACGTCTTCAAAGTTTCATTACGATCGTACGTGTAGAAATTAAATTTTTTAACAAATAAGTTCTCCTAATAATCCCAACATTGCATTACGGGTAAAATTTTGGCATTTTTTTGGCATTAATTGTAAATGAAGAGCTAGGAACTTGAAATTTTAGGAATATATTATTAATATTAAAAAGGAAATTCGGATTTTTTTTTTTACAATTGGGCGTGGCATTCAAATTTTCCGCCCCTTTTACATATTATATTAAATTAAAAATCATTACCTGTGGGCTCAAATTATTTTTAATAACTTTTTTGTACTTTTTTAGCAACTTTAAATTATATTTTTATTATATTTCATTCAACTGCAAGCAAATATTAATATTTGAAGACTCTTAGGGATATATAAAATATATGCGATATAATTTTAAACTGAATGGTCTTCATTTTCTTCATCTAATTCAAAATTTAACTCTAAATTTTTATCATCTATGTTTTGATCTTCATTTTCCTCATCCTCATCCTCATTTTCGTCTTCATTTTCTTCTTCAACTAAGGTTGGCTCCATTAAGCCTTCAAATGTTGCTGGTAATTGAAAATTGGGATCTTCCAAAAGTTCAATAACTTCTTTTGGGAATTTTTTTTTCTTGTTTTTCTTTTCGAGTTCTTTTAAACTGAGTGAAGAGAGAAGTGGATCAGATGAGTCTAAAGCCCTATTAAATATATCAGTTAAATTCTCTAATCGGCTACATTTCCTGGCGTGAGATTTCCTATCATTTCTATATAGCTTGTTCCGGGATTCAGACGCGTTTTCTCCTAATATGCCAACAGGAATTATGCAAGTACCCATAATTTGGTATCCATGCACCAAAATTTTGTGAACATCATTGATATTTCCACTTCCATTAGGCCTGGGTTTATCCACATGAAGACCCATTTCATCCCACAGCCTCCGCCTAATTTCTTGTTTACGCAATGATACCTTTTGTTTGTCGACATCCTTAACACGCCATTTTTATACTCATTCACGAAGTGAATTAGTATATTGGTTTTGTGCAATGTCCGTCTTGCTGTCCGTCCGTCTGTCCGTCTGTCCGTCTGTCCGTCCGTCCGTCTGTCCGTATGAACGCAGTTCATTTCGCCGCTATTGAAGCTAGAGACTTGAAATTTGGAACACATACTCGTGTATAACTCCGATTTATAAAGTGTTAAAATTTTTCCGATCCGCCCACTAGGGGCGTGGCAAATCGGAAAATTCATTTTCCGATATACCAGAAATCATGTTAGTTGAAGAGCTAGAAAGTTGAAATTTGGTATGTAGATCCGCGTTGACCCCCCAAGTCTAAAAAGCTATTGTGGATATATCTACGCCCATTGGGGGCGTGGCAAATCAGATAAAACTGTATCTCCTAAAGTTCTAAAGCTAGAACGTTGAAATTTCGCACGTGAGCTAATGGTATAATTCTATGACTGATGAAAATTGTATGTCTACGCCTACTAGGGGCGTGGCAAATCGGACCTGAAGATAAGTGATTTTTCAAATTTGGCTATATTTTAGGCACTATTGATGCTAGAGACTTGAAATTTGGTATATATAAGCGAGTTGACCACCCAAGTCCAACAAGCTATGGTGGATATATGTCCGCCCAAAGGGGGCGTGGCAAACCGCAAAACTTTATATCTCCTACAGTTTAAGAGCTAGAAGCTTCAAATTTGGATAGTTGAGTTACTGGTAACCTCCTCTATCGATGCCCCAAAAATAATTGTCACGCCTCTTTGGAGGCGTGGCATATCGAAAAATACCCTGTAATTTTCACATTTTTTGAGCGTAAGCATTCAAATTTTGCATTTACGTTACCGTTAGCTCTCTCTAAGAACTGGCCAAAAATGAGGTGTCTACGGCCATTAGGGGCGTGGCAATCGGCATTTGTAGTATCAAATTACGACATTTATATGCTTGAGCTATCTATGTATGTACATGTACATATATACAAATAGGCTTAATAGGCATTAATAAGACGGAAGGAAACATTTTTATAAAATTTAAAAATAAAATTTAAATATTTAAAAAATATAAAAGAAGCTAAAATAACAAAATATGCAATTTACAAAAAAGAGTTTTCCGCGGGATTTGAACTCGCACCCAAGTCATATTTGTCAAAAGAACAAAAACAAATTGAACCGGAGCCTTTGCTGACAGCGCCACCACCTACTGTCGACGATTGCAATTAAAATGAAATCAAAAAATAAGATTCTTGTTATGAGAGTAGCGGATGGTAAATTCAAGAACAAAGCAAAAACAAATCAGTCTCATTTCAACGCTAGAGTATGTATTTATGTGTACTCGCATACACACATACAAATGAGCGCGTGCATAGGAAAGGCTGGAATGCTTGATGCTACATATGCGTGCAGACTTATGTACATACATATACATGCATAAATGCGTACATACATATATAAGGGCTATTTAAGAAGAAACAATTTTAAACTTATAAAATTTTTTAATTAGAAAAAAGAATAAAATAAGTATATATTTAATAAAAAAACAAAATATGTATGAAAAAATACACAACATTGAAAGGGCCTTGAACCTCCGCCGCTGTAACATAACTTGCGACGCCTCTATCACACACGCTATCGTTTTGCTTGACAATCGGGTAGCTAAAATACAATAAGCTAATAACAGAGCGTCATCTGACAAAACTACAATAACAGCTAGAAAATCCAGAAATCAATCGCAATTCTTAGAATGCTAAAAAGCGCACTTTTGTAATGTAAGCAAACGCTTAAGAATCTGCAATAGGTGTGACCGAAAGCTATTAACGAAAATTACCATACATTTGTACTCAAAAAGTGCACGATCAATATAATAATTATCGATTACTCGATAAAAATTTGTTAAAGCCAAATTCAATTTGAAATAAGAATAAATGCCCCTTTGTAAACATAGCATCATGTATACGGACTGTGAATGAGTATTCCGCAGTCGGTAGCGCCCTACTGCAACGTTCTTACTATCAGAAGGAATTAAAAAAAAAAGTTTAGTACCTTATTTGGCTCAGTATACAAATGGGATGCGATTTTCGATCCTTTGTACCTGTTCATATATTTACATACATATACAGGTGCATGCCAATAAAAAAAAAACTTCTAAAAAGAATTGGCATATGCACTTGTTTAATTTCGATTCTGTACGATATTTTCAATACAAACTCAAGGAATCGAATCCAAGCATGCAGAGGGCTAATTCCATATTGCAAATTTGTAGAAGAAGTTCCAAAAATTTCCGAAGTACCGAAGTACTTTCCAAAGTACCTTCACAATCAATTATCACCCTGCCTTCAAGCCACCTAGCATGATGCATTTTAAACCTTTCCAAATTCCGGTTGCACTTTGGCAGATGCTTCTTTATATACTCTACAAATTGCTTTACTCTTTTATCAATTAGATTATTAATATTTTCGCTAATATAATTGTTAATTTTTTCAATAAGAAAGTTTTTACCACGCCTTCTTGGCGGTTGTTGTTGGTCCATACCTCCACAAGCTCTGCACGACAAAACTCGTTTTTAACTGCAAAAACTAATTTTTTTCCAAGAGGAACAAAAAGGAGCAAACGAGGTTAATAGATTCCGAACCTGGACATAATACACAACAACTGTTATATCAAACCTCTGTGAAGTGGTGTGCTGCACAAAAGTAATACTCCACGGAACACAAGTACATTTGTTAATTTTTAGCTAAAAATACACATAGACAACACACTGGACAACTGGACAATAACACAATTACAATCAAAAAGTAATAGCAATAACTTATTGTACATACCATTAGGTACGTTTTCCATTATACACTTTTTTTGTTTATGTTTACACAAAAGCTCCACTTTAATTGCAAGTTGAACAAAATTTCCCGCGCTTTTTATATATCAAACGCAACTATGCAACAGCTGACTTTGAGTATGTGTAAAATATTAATGGTAGTCGCTAAATTTAAAAAAAAATACTATTCAATCTAGTTGAAGTATATATATTCAATAAATAAAAGAAAATTTTAAATTGTAAACAAAATTTTTTTTTGAATAAATGCCAAAAAAATCGACTTTTTACCCATAGTGCATTGCAGCGCAACCCAAGCGCAATCGCCCGTATATGTGAGTATGTATGTGTGCTCATGTGCTTGTTTCTATACGTGTGTGTGTCCGAATTATTATTGAAATATCAGTTGCTTGGAGGGTTCAGGGGATCTCGTAGTCGGGCAGTCTCGACTAGTGATGGCACGATTAATCATATGATACATAATCGATTACTTTGTTTCAATTCACGATTTAATTGTATCACAATATGGGTTTTGAATAATCGAGACAATCGATTAATTGCTCAAAAAATCGCATCGCTATAAGCAACATTGGCGCGTAAAAGTTGGAAAGCGAAGCGTAATTATGGCTCCAACAATTAGTAAAGTTTGGAGATTTTTTTCTAAATCAAATGATGCATTTTAAGGATCCTGTTGCCTTGGCTTCAGTTATGAAGCGCATACGACAAGAAATGGCGGAGTTTTCAGATATGAATGAAAGTTTATGAAGCAGTGATGGCTCATCTACTAGCGAAGTTGAGTTCGATTTACGGACCCACCACAAGACGCTGGTCCACAAAACCAGTAAGAAAGACGGTAACCATTTTCAAATTCAGGACGAGCTCAGTCTTTTTTAAATGCTCCTCTTTTTGAATTGAAACGTGATGTCGTCAACGCCTGTGAAGAGATGCGTACTGTATACCCTAAGCTATATGTTATAGGTTGTCGGAATTGTTGTCGGTATTGTTTTTCCCAATGCGGGTGCCACATTAACCGAAAAAAGGAACAGGCTAACAACAATACACCTTTCACAACCACTATTTCTCAATTTTAAATAAGTAAACATTTATATTCTTTACTGTTCTTGTTGTTATATGCGATTTTAAAAAGAGCTCATAAAAAATAAATTAGGCGCATTCAAAAAATCATTTGATTTATCGATTTTTCCGCGATTAATTGCAATCAATCTTTAAAGCACCTAAAATAAATCATATGATTAAATAATCGAACAATGATTTTTTTGCCATCACTACTCTTCACTCTTTGAAATTGTATGTTAAAACTGAAATAGATTCCCTGCTGCAGCGCCATCTAGCAAATCTAAAATAAACTTTCTGCTGATGTGATTCTAAGAATGTGCAAGAATAACCAAACTAATAAAAACGCACATTTGATATGGTTAAAATTTCGATTTTGATTTATTTAAAAATATTAGAGATATAGAACACTTATTTAATTAAATATATAAAAATTTTGAAACAATAAAAAAAACAAGTAAGAACGTTGCAGTCGGGCGCTACCGACTGCGGAATACTCATTCACAGTCCGTATACATGATGCTATGTTTACAAAGGGGCATTTATTCTTATTTCAAATTTAATTTGGCTTTAAAAAATTTAGTACAAAACAATTATGCTTTTTGATTATATTGTAGCTTTTGGTAATTTTTATCGAGTAATCGATAATTATTATATTGATCGTGCACTTTTTGAGTACAAATGTATGGTAATTTTCGTTAATAGTTTTCGGTCACACCTATTGCAGATTCTTAAGCGTTTGCTTACATTACAAAAGTGCGCTTTTTAGCATTCTAAGAATTGCGATTGATTTCTGGATTTTCTAGCTGTTATTGTAGTTTTGTCAGATGACGCTCTGTTATTAGCTTATTGTATTTTAGCTACCCGATTGTCAAGCAAAACGATAGCGTGTGTGATAGAGGCGTCGCAAGTTATGTTACAGCGGCGGAGGTTCAAGGCCCTTTCAATGTTGTGTATTTTTTCATACATATTTTGTTTTTTTATTAAATATATACTTATTTTATTCTTTTTTCTAATTAAAAAATTTTATAAGTTTAAAATTGTTTCTTCTTAAATAGCCCTTATATATGTATGTACGCATTTATGCATGTATATGTATGTACATAAGTCTGCACGCATATGTAGCATCAAGCATTCCAGCCTTTCCTATGCACGCGCTCATTTGTATGTGTGTATGCGAGTACACATAAATACATACTCTAGCGTTGAAATGAGACTGATTTGTTTTTGCTTTGTTCTTGAATTTACCATCCGCTACTCTCATAACAAGAATCTTATTTTTGGATTTCATTTTAATTGCAATCGTCGACAGTAGGTGGTGGCGCTGTCAGCAAAGGTGCCGGATAAATTTGTTTTTGTTATTTTGACAAACATGGCTTGGGTGCGAGTTCAAATCCCGCGGAAAACTCTTTTTTGTAAATTGCAAATTTTGTTATTTTAGCTTCTTTTATATTTTTTAAATATTTAAATTTTATTTTAAAATTTGATAAAAATGTTTCCTTCCGTCTTATCAATGCCTATTAAGCCTATTTGTATATACATGTACATACATAGATAGCTCAAGCATATAAATGTCGCAATTTGATACTACAAATGCCGATTGCCACGCCCCTAATGGCCGTAGACACCTCATTTTTGGCCAGTTCTTAGAAAGAGCTAACGGTAACGTAAATGCGAAATTTGAATGCTTACGCTCAAAAAATGTGAAAATTACAGGGTATTTTTTGATATGCCACGCCCCCAAAGAGGCGTGACAATTATTTTTGGGGCATCGATAGAGGAGGTTACCAGTAACTCAACTATCCAAATTTGAAGCTTCTAGCTCTTAAACTGTAGGAGATATAAAGCTTTGCGGTTTGCCACGCCCCCTTTGGGCGGACATATATCCACTATAGCTTGTTGGACTTGGGTGGTCAACTCGCTTATATATACAAAATTTCAAGACTCTAGCATCAATAGTGCCTTAAATATAGCCAAATTTGAAAAATCACTATATCTTCATCCGATTTATGGTATATCGGAAAATGCATTTTCCGATTGGCCACGCCCCTAGTGGGCGGATCGGAAAAATTTTAACACTTTATAAATCGGAGTTATACACGAGTATGTGTTCCAAATTGCAAGTCTCTAGCTTCAATAGCGGCGAAATGAACTGCGTTCATACGGACAGACGGACAGGCGGACGGACGGACAGACGGACAGACGGACAGACGGACAGACGGACGGACAGCAAGACGGACATTGCACAAAACCAATATACTAATTCACTTCGTGAATGAGTATAAAAATAACCACGCGTCCCGGATTTAAACTAACGAAACTAACTGCTGATGTGATTCTAAGAATATGCTGGAAGAAGTTTGAATGTTGTGTGCACACGTATAGGAAAACTGTTGTAGCTGCAGCACGTGCGTTTGTCAATTGGTCATATATTTTGTTATTTTTTAACGTCGATTGACTGAACCGAATTTAATGAAACTTTCAGCATATGATCTACATATTCTATTGAATAATTGACAAATTAGAAAAAATGAAAAATCATTAACAATTAGCTACAGTGGCATCTGTCTTGATTGATGTTTTTAATCGATAATAAAATATTGGGAATATCGATTTTTGAAGCTAAACTCGACTTCTTATATATTCTGAAATCGACACGTTCAAACATACGGAAAGACGGACGGACGGACGGACAGACAGATGGACAGGGACAAATCGACTCAGCTCGTCGTTCTGATCAAGAATATATATACTTTGTGGGGTCTGCCTGTTACATACATTTTAACAAAACCATTATACCCTGATTTCCCATTTTCAATGGGTTCAGGGTATCATCATGCCGGACCTTTTGAAATTGCAAATCGAGTACCACGTTTCACATTTCTTACATAAAACAAGTAAGAACGTTGCACCGGGCGACTGCGACTGCGGAATACTCATTCACAGACCCTTTGTAAATTTAATTTAATTTGGCTTTAAAAAAAATTAGTACAAAACAATTATGCTTTTTGATTATATTGTAGCTTTTGGTAATTTTTATCGAGTAATCGATAATTATTATATTGATCGTGCACTTTTTGAGTACAAATGTATGGTAATTTTCGTTGATAGCTTTCGGTCAGACCTATTGCAGATTCTTTAGCGTTTGCTTACATTACAAAAGCGCGCTTTTTAGCATTCTAAGAATTGTTATTGATTTCTGGATTTTCTAGCTGTTCTTGTAGTTTTGTCAGATGACGCTCTGTTATTAGTTTATTGTATTTTAGCTACCAGTTTGTACAGCAAAGCGATAGCGTGGGCGCTAAATGCGTCGCAAGTTATGTTACAGTGGCGGAGGTTCAAGTCCCCATCAAGGTTAAGTTTTTTTTTTTTCATACATATTTCGTTTTTTATAAAATAGATACTTATTTTATTCTTTTTTTCTAATTGAACAATTTTATAAGTTTAAATTTATTTCTTCTTAAAAAGCTCTCTATGTATGTACGCATATATGCATGTATATGTATGTACATATGTAAGTCTGCACGCATATGTAGCATTAAGCATTCCAGCCTTTCTTATGCACGCGCTCATTTGTATGTGTGTATGTATGTAATGCAAATTTATCATCCTCTACTCTGGCTCTTCTTTTCTATAATGCGTGATAACAAGAATCTCATTTTTGGATTTCATTTTAAATATGATTGTTAACAGTAGGCGGTAGCGCTGTCGGCAAAGGCGCCGGCTAAATTTGTTTTTGTTATTTTGACAAACATGACTTGGATGCGAGTTCAAATCCCGCGGAAAACTCTTTTTTATAAATTGCAAATTTTGTTATTTTAGCTTCTTTTATATATTTTAAATATTTAAATTTTATTTTTAAATTTGATAAAAATGTTTCCTTCCGTCTTATCAATGCCTATTAAGCCTATTTGTATATACATGTACATACATAGATAGCTCAAGCATATAAATGTCGCAATTTGATACTACAAATGCCGATTGCCACGCCCCTAATGGCCGTAGACACCTCATTTTTGGCCAGTTCTTAGAAAGAGCTAACGGTAACGTAAATGCGAAATTTGAATACTTACGCTCAAAAAATGTGAAAATTACAGGGTATTTTTCGATATGCCACGCCCCCAAAGAGGCGTGAAAATTATTTTTGGGGCATCCATGGAGGAGGTTACCAGTAACTCAACTATCCAAATTTGAAGCTTCTAGCTCCTAAACTGTAGGAAATATAAAGTTTTGCGGTTTGTCACGCCCCCTTTGGGCGGACATATATCCACTATAGCTTGTTGGACTTGGGTGGTCAACTCGCTTATATATACAAAATTTCAAGTCTCTAGCATCAATAGTGCCTAAAATATAGCCAAATTTGAAAAATCACTATATTTTCAGGTCCGATTTTCCACGCCCCTATTAGACGTAGACATAAAATTTTTTCATCAGTCAGAAGTATACCATTAGCTCACGTGCGAAATTTCAACGTTCTAGCTTTAGAACTTTAGGAGATACAGTTTTATCTGATTCGCCACGCCCCCAATGGGCGTAGATATATCCACCATAGCTTTTTGGACTTGGGAGGTCAAGGCGGATCTACATACCAAACTTCAACTTTCTAGCTCTTCAACTAACATGATTTCTGGTATATCGGAAAATGTATTTTCCGATTGGCCACGCCCCTAGTGGGCGGATCGGGAAAATTTTAACACTTTATAAATCGGAGATATACACGAGTATGTGTTCCAAATTTCAAGTCTCACATTGCATAAAACCAATATACTAATTCACTTCGTGAATGAGTATAATAAAGCCATGGTCATAGGTGTGCATATGTCAAAAATGTGTCTTTTATGTGTAAATATGTACTCCTTAATAAGAAGGCTGATTAGTTGAGGTTGTGGATATATTGCATTATCATTATTATTATTATATAATATAACATACATAAGATACTCACTAGTCCATAAGGCTATTAGAAATAAAGCAGTTACCCATTTCCAGCACGTGATATTTAAATACTGCTTTGCATTCATCCAATAGCGCACCAGAAAAATGTATTGTTTTGAAAAATTGTTCACATGATTCAGGTAAAAACTGTATAAAAAATGTATCATATTAAGTAAAGTATAGTTTTTAAATATTATATATTAAATAATCTACAAGAAAAATGGTGCGTATTTAATTATATACTCATTGAGATTCTTTAAAATATGTATTAAAACAATTAACATCGTTGCAGTCTGGCGTTAAGGACGGTACCGACACAATCACGACTCAAACGCTACTAGATCAATTGCCCTTTATTAAAGTTTCGGAACGCAAAAATATCAAAAGTTGTAACAAGTGTATATTAAAGTGGAAAATTATTTTTTAAATAAGAAGTGCTTTCCTTTTGGCTTACCAAAACACGATGTGAGTAGAGGCACAGCAAGATCAACAAGGCGATCAAAACAAAAATACCTCCAACGGGTTAAGCCAAAAAGAAAATCAATCACAAATATACAAATACTACAACAACCGCAACAAGATGATGTCAGGAAAGGCTATTGAAATGCTAAAGAAGCAGTCAGACTTGTATGACATCATTTTAAAAGCCATAGCTGAAAAGGATTTGCTAGCAGTCGTGGATAAGTTGGTAGAAGAATTCGCTGCCAATCACTCGACGCTAATTTAACTCGGTATCCCAAACCATTATGCGTATTTTACCCAGAAAATATACGATGGATTAATGGAAAAAATCAGGACCTACAAAGAGGAGCTGATGAAGGTCGAAGCCACCGACCCCGATATAGATGCCGACGAACAATCCACTAGCATGAATTGGCAAATGCAAGCCGAAATATCAATGGAAAAACATATTCAACAGGAAGCAATGCTTTCACGCAGAAAGGCGAGCCCAATGGATATAATGGTAGAACTTATGGATAAAAGAGCTCTAGCATTAAAGCAGCACATTGAAGAGGTGTATGCCAATCTTGAGCTCAAGAACCAGGAGGAAACTCTAGACTGCAAAGAAACCCTAGAGTTCCTATGGAACAAAGTCCAGTCAACGCTTATAGATTTAGAGGTGAAATATGATAAGCCCACCCATGAAATCGACGGCATAGACGCTTTGGAAGTTAAAGTCCACACATTGACAAAGAAACTTAACAGAATGTTAAGGGTCTTTCACAGTATGAAAGACGTTCCAGAGCTACCAAAATCGGATCTTCCTCAATTTAATGGAGATCCAAAAGACTGGCCAAGTTTCTTCAATTTGTTCTCCGACATGATTCACAAAAGGAAGGATATCAGTGACACAAAGAAACTGAACTACCTAAAATCATGCCTCAAAGGAGATGCCCAAATGGTAGTGAGCCATTTGTTAAATGGATCGTCTGCTAGCTACAATTCGGCGTGGGAACTTATATGTAAGCGCTATGAAAATAAGCGTAAGATATTCGCAAACGCCGTTAACCAGTTAGTGGACATGGAACTGCTGGAAAACGATGATGAAAGCAGGATCCGCCAATTCTCGGATAAAGCAAATGAGTGTATTCACATCGCCAAGGATGTATCCCAAATTGGTAACGATGCTGATGTACTGCTACGAAGATTCTCGACAGAAGTCCTACAACTTTATGAGCAACATGTAACCAGAGGACCAGAGAAATTCAACCCTTGAAAAATGTACTAGAGTTTATTGATCAATTATATAATTCAATAGACGCAATACAGAAAAGGGCCGTCCAGACGCTTACAAAAGCGAAGAAAACGAGCTACAAAAGATGCCGTTTTTGCAAACTGGATAGCCACGACATCTCAAGGTGCTCAAGATTTAAAGCAGAGCCAGTTAAAAAACGCAAGGAGTTTGCAACTAAAAACGCTCTATGCTTTAAATGCCTAGGCGCCCATTGCATATAAGATTGCAGAAGAGATTTGGCATGCAAGTATTGCACCAAATCATACAACAATTTGCTTCACGAGGAAGCGAATAAAAACGAGATCTTCAGCAGCAATTGTCTCAAAGAAAGCAACGGACAAGATACGTTGCTGGCAACAGCACTTATTCGGATCAAAAATAAGTCCGGAAAATACGAGCAGCTAAGAGCTCTCATCGATGGAGGTTCGCAAAGGACGTTAATATCGGAGGAAGCTACACAACAGTTAAAACTGCGCAAAATCAAAAGGAACGTGGAAGTTCAAGGAATTTCACAAAATGTTGAAATTCTAAAAAACAGCGTTTGCTTGACAATCAAGCCAAGGATGTCGAGCAAATTCGTTACCACCACGCAGGCACTTGTGATGCCAAAACTGCAAAGAGCTCTACTGAGCAAGAAAATTGACATGGATGTCAATAAAAACTGGATGGGCTGTGAACTAGCAGACCCACATTTCAGCCCACATTGAGCCCAGCAGAATCGATGTAATCATTGGCGTTGATTTGCTTCCCTTAACAATGTTGGGAAATGTTAAAAAAGTCAACGAAACACTGGGACAAAAAACAGAACTTGGATGGATTGTTTCCGGCAATAAAGCTAGATCATTGTGGGAACCGGCACCGAGATGCTAAGCAGAAAGCGACGCCTACAAAGCAGAGCCCGTTAACACTCTCTCTTGATAATCTCTTGTTACTTCTCTCCCCATTCAAGTTCTAGCGTTTAGTACTTTTGTGACAAGCTAAGCGGCCGCATTGAAGCGGAACAATATATGTGCTATTACTTTGGAAATAAAGTGTTTTATTTAAAGTAGCGGGTTATTACATTGGCGACGAGGTGAAAAAAATGTAAAAATATAACAAACTAGATAAATTTAGTTAAATAAAAAGAAAAAGATGAAACAGAACGGTGAAAAAGAAAGAAAAAACAATATAAACGCAGCGTGGCTGTGTCAAAGCAATTCCAATGCCTGGATAGGATCCGTTAGTTTTCGTTGTCTTTCCCTTTTCGCGTGACGTTCTTTGTGCTCGCGAGTTCGAAGAGAAAGAAAGAGAAATATTCGTAAGAGAAACCCTAAAGCAATGTAATTACAAGAAGCGTAAGTGTGAATGTACACACACATACGGACGCGTACACATGAACATGCAAAATAAAGTAAAATGCGTTGCTCACGGGCAATGGAAAAAAAAAAGAAGAAAGTGAAAGAGATGCCGATTAATTACTAAATTATTATGAAATAAGAAGTATTATCTGACAAAGGTCAGGGGAAAGAAAAATCCGAATAAATATTAGACAAATGTTTAAAAAGATAACTATCTGACAAAGGTCAGAGGCAAAACGCCGATTAGTATTAAACAAATGTTTAATAAATAGAATTATCTGACAAAGGTCAGAGGCAAAACGCCGATAAGTATTAAACAAATGTTTAATAAATAGAATTATCTGACAAAGGTCAGAGGCGGAATACCGATCGAATATTCAATAAATGTTTAATAAATAGAATTATCTGACAAAGGTCAGAGGCGGAATGCCGATTAGATATTAAACAAAAGTTTAATAAACATTTCTTATATTATCTGACAGTGGTCAGTGGCAGGTCGCCGATGAGAAAGTCAATAAAATGCAACTGGCTAGACAGAAGCCTCTAATTAATGGTTGATTTTATTTGCAGACATACATCTATACTTGATCGCAATGACCGAAAGCGTCATAAAACCTTTTTTATGTGAAAGCTTGGGAAACGCACTACTACAGAATGAATGGGAAAAGTGGTTGCGAGCTTTTATGATTTATCTGGAGGTGGAAGATGTCAAATCAGTAATTCAGAAAAGAACAAAATTGTTACATTTAGGTGGTACCCAGTTGCAAACGGTTGCATACGCATTGCCGGGTGCAATAGTAGAATTTAGCGAGGCCGATCAAAACGATGTCTTTACTGTTTTAGTCGATAAGTTGACAGCTTATTTCTCCCCAAAGCAGAATTCGACTTTTGAAAGACACCTTTTTAGGAAAATCTCTCCCGAAGAAGGTGAAACATTTGGAAAGTTCATTTTGCGGTTGCGTCAACAAATTCAAAAATGTAATTTTGGATCTACAAAGGCCGAAATAGAAGAAATTTGTTTTAAAGATAAAATCATCGACACGTGGGTTAGTACAGAGCTAAAAAAGAAATTATTAGAAAAAGAACATACTTTAAGCGAAATTATCGAAGCCTGCCAAGTGGACGAGGAAATAAATAAGCAGTCGCAGCTGATGCAATCGAAGCCAGTGCCAGAAACCATACATAAAATAACTAATTTAAAATCGGGGAAGATTGGGGATTGTGGAAGGTGCGGACGGCCAGGACACAGGGAAGACAGTCCAATGTGTCCAGCACGTCAAGTTAAGTGCAGTCGCTGTTCTCGCGTAGGTCATTTTGCCCGCAGATGCAGAACAAACCTTAAACGCCCATACCCACATTCGAATAATAAAGAAGCGATAGGAAATCCCAAGCGCAAATATGTGCATAGAATTGAAGACGGCAATCCCGAGGGAAATAGCACAATCCAACGAAATTGTTTTAAGATAGACAGTGACGAGGAGTATGAGGAAATGATGCAATGCAGAATTGGAGGGGCGGATGTTTCACTAGTAATTGATTCGGGATCTCGATTTAACCTTATCTCGCAAAACGATTGGTTAACTCTTCAGTTGAAAAAGGCAACAGTTTTTAATGTCCGCGGAAGATCACAACATCAATTTAGAGGATATGCCTCAGATCAAATTCTTAACGTTATTTGTATTTTCGAGGCACCAATATCTATCAAGTTGAACCCCGAGGTGATTGCATCCTTTTTCGTAATTGAAAATGGACGGCAGTCACTGCTGGGACGAGAAACGGCAACGAAGTTGAACGTTCTGCGAGTGGGACTACCGGTTAACAACATTGAGTTCGTGCCACCATTTCCCAAGTGGAAAGGTGTCAGAGTGAAGCTAACCGCATTCCGCATTCCGGTGGCGCTCGAAGGGAGAGTCAATGCCAAGTTAGAGGAAGCCTACAAACTGGACATCATTGAACCGGTCGAGGGTCACAGCCCGTGGATATCTCCGATGGTGATCACGTTTAAGGGTAATGGTGATATTCGTATATGCTTGGACATGAGGCAAGCCAATCGGGCGATTCTTCGTGAGAACTACCCTTTGCCAACATTTGAATCTTTTATGACTAAATTAAAAAACGCCAGAATATTTTCACGACTGGACCTTAAGGACGCGTATCATCAATTGGAGTTGGATGAATCAAGTAGGCAGATAACGACCTTCATTACACCTCGGGGCCTATTTAGGTATAAGCGACTAATGTTTGGAATAAATGCGGCGCCGGAAATCTTTCAACGACGAATGGAAGAACTCTTAGCACCGTGCAACAACGTAATGAATTATATCGACGACGTTATAATATTCGGGGATAGCAAAGAAGAGCACGATAAAACACTGGAACAGATTAGAAGCATTTTTAAAGATAATAATGTAACTCTAAATAATGAAAAATGCAGTTGGGAAACAAACAGAATTAAATTTTTAGGACACATCTTAACAGACAATGGAATTGAAGTAGATCCTGACAAAATAGAGTCTATTAGATTATTTCGGGCACCCAAAAATAAGGAAGAAACTCGTAGTTTCCTAGGACTAGTAACCTATGTGGGCAAGTTCATCGCAGACCTAGCAGACCTAACGGAACCCTTACGTGAGCTAGTAAAGAAAGATCGGAAGTTTACTTGGGGACCAACTGAAGAAGCTGGGTTTCAGAAACTAAAGTCAGTATTGACTAAGATCCCGAACCTCTCATATTTTAATCCCAAAAATAAAACACGATTAATCGCTGATGCCAGCCCTGTGGCTCTGGGTGCGGTACTATTACAATTTAACGATGAGGGGGAACCAAACATAATCGCATTTGCTAGTAGAAGCTTAACGGATATAGAAAAGCGTTACTCCCAGACAGAAAAAGAGAGTTTAGCTTTGGTATGGGCAGTAGAGAAATACTATTTCTATTTGATAGGACTAGAGTTTGAATTAGTGACAGACCATAAGCCACTAGAAACCATTTTTAAGCCAACATCAAAGCCTCCAGCGCGTATCGAGAGATGGCTTCTGCGTCTTCAAGCATATAAATTTAAAGTTATTTACAAATCGGGAAAGGAAAACATTGCTGATAGTCTGTCCCGGTTGTGTGAGCAAACACCATCCAGTTGCTACGACATCAAGGGGGAGCACAGCATATTACGAATTGTTGAAAGCTCTGCACCAATACCAATATCTATATCTGAAATTGCGGAAAACAGCACAACAGATGAGGAAATAGTAGACGCGATGACGTGCCTTCAACAGGGCTCTTGGGATTCGGCAATGTCGAATAAATTATATCCATTTCGACATGAACTGTCGGCTATTGGAGCAATTATGCTTAGAGGAGTTCGAATCGTTATCCCAACAACATTGAGACAAAAAGTGCTGGTGCTGGCACATGAGGGACATCCAGGGGAATCGGCCATGAAGCGGAGATTGAGGTCCAAAGTCTGGTGGCCCCAAATTGACAGAGACACCGAAAAATTCGTTAAGAATTGTTTTGATTGTATTCTGGTGTCCCAAGCAACAAATCCACCACCAATGAAGAGAACAGAATTTCCGAATGGGCCATGGATTTCGGTCGCTACAGATCTCTTAGGGCCGTTACCCAACAATGAATATATCTTAGTTCTAATAGACTGTTACTCCAGATACATGGAGTTTAAGTTTCTACGCTCCATCACATCTGAATCATTAATTGGGGCGTGTAAGGAAATTTTTAGTAGGCTGGGTTACCCGAAACAATTGCGAACTGATAATGGCCGACAATATATAAGCCTTGAGTTCAAAAACTACTGTAAATCGTGCGGCATCGAGCAACTAACAACACCTCCTTATTGGCCGCAAGCCAACGGTGAGGTCGAAAATATGAACAAGGCATTAGTCAAGCGGTTGAAGATAGCTCATCAAACCAAGAAAAATCTTAAGGATGAAATTCAAGCTTTCACCCTGATGTACAATGTAACCCTTCATGGAACCACAGGCACCGCTCCTACTGAGTTAATGTTCAATCGAGTAATTAGGGACAAGATTCCAGGAATACAAGATTTAGTAGGGGAGTTCGCTGACTCAGCGGAAAGGGATAAAGATTGCATTAATAAACAGAAGGGGAAGGAAGTTGCAGACAATAGGAGAGGAGCAAAGGAAGTAAATATAAATGTAGGAGATAAGGTGCTTCTCAAAAATGTAGTTTTTCCCCACAAATTAACACCAATGTTTGACACTACTGAATACGAAGTTGTAAAAAAAGAAGGGAATATAGTACAAGTGAGTGGGGGAGGGAAAACGCTCTTAAGGAATGCAAATCACCTTAAAAGGGTCCCGGGTGAAACGGAACCGGCCGATGTCACCAACGCGAAATCGGTTCCAATACCGGCCACAAAACCAACTCCACAGCCAGCCGCACAATTCGAGGACCAAGCATCAGCAGAGGATCACGGAAACTCCACTGAGGGGCTAAAGCTCAAGCTCGTGAGGAAAGGAGGGATGTGGGAACCGGCACCGAGATGCTAAGCAGAAAGCGACGCCTACAAAGCAGAGCCCGTTAACACTCTCTCTCCCCATTCAAGTTCTAGCGTTTAGTACTTTTGTGACAAGCTAAGCGGCCGCATTGAAGCGGAACAATATATATGCTATTACTTTGGAAATAAAGTGTTTTATTTAAAGTAGCGGGTTATTACAATCATCAAACAACAAAGTGATCAGCGCAGCAAAAACGATATGCCTGGATGACCTCGAACGCTTCTGGGAGCTGGAAAGTAACTCAAGCGACTCGGAAGAAAATGAGTGCCAGAAAATATTCCAAGAAACAACCAAAAGGGATGAAGAAGGCCGGCTAGTGGTGTCCATACCATTTAAAAAAGAATTCGAGTTAGGAAACTCCCGCAAACAGGCTATGGCACGAGAAAAAATTCAAGAAGTATCCGCAAATACTTAAGGAATTTAAAGACTTCATGGGTCAATACCTAAAGCTAGGTCATATGGAACCGGTAGACACTATCGACCAAGGCAAATACTTTCTGCCACATCAAGCACTAATCAGACCAAACAGCCTGACTACTAAGTGGAGAGTAGTGTTCGACGCATCAGCAAATACTTCTAATGGATTAAGTCTAAATGATGTGATGCTAGTCGGGCTTAAAATACAAAGGGATATCTTCGATATCTTGATAAAATGGCGACAATGGAAGTATGTGATGACAGCCGACATCGAAAAGATGTACCGCCAGATTAAGGTCACCAAAGCTGATCAGGAATATCAGTACATCCTATGGAGAGATGACCAAAAAATGCCAATAAAGGAGTACAAGCTGACTACAGTGACATACGGGACTTCAGCCGCACCATTCTTAGCTGTTCGCTGTATTCAGGAATTAGCAAACCAGCACTGCCAAGGAAACGATCAGCTAATGAGAACAATCAAAGAAGATTTCTACATGGATGACCTTATTACTGGTGGCGACTCGATAAAGGACTGCATCAACACTCAAACAGCAATCTTGGATATCATGGAAAAGGCAGGCATGCATTTAAGAAAATGGGTATCAAATGATGACAGAATCATTGCTGGAATTGAAGATGGCGACTCAACCGAAAAAATAATCATAAACAAAGACGACTGCAAGGAAAATGCTTCATACAAGAGCTATGGAAACTACCGCTAACTTGGGACGAAGAACTGGAGCCTAGTCTCGTCAATTACTGGCAAGAATACGCAAGCGCATTACCAGAGCTAGCCAAAATCAATATACCACGCTGGTCGGGAAAATCGAACACTGATCCAACGAAGCTACATGGATTTTGTGACGCATCAGAAAAAGCGTACGCAGCGCTGGTGTATACAAAGGTTAAAGACAAAATCACTTTGCTAGCAGCAAAAAGCAAAGTAAACCCAATAAAAAACAAGAAGACAATCCCCAAATTGGAACTATGTGCAGCCCACATACTATGCAAACTATTAGTTAAAGTTCAAGCATTAGTAGGAAATCACATCAAAACGCTTGGATGGAGTGATTCACAAATTGCGCTTGCTTGGATAAAGAACAAACGTAGCAAAGATAAGTTTGTCAAAACTAGAGTAGACGAGATAAACAAAAGACTGCCGAACGTCGAATGGAAATACGTCAAATCAGCAGACAACCCAGCAGATGTTACCTCAAGAGGAATTGCCCCGGAACACTTAGCAGCATGCGACATATGGTGGAAAGGGCCTGAGTGGTTGACAAAACAACCACATCAGTGGCCACAACTTGAAGTGCCAGAAACTGTTATAGTAGCAACTATAACAACAAAAGAAAATTACCTGAGCCCACTATTGACAAAGTACTCATCAATAAATAAGCTAATAAGTGTGATGGCTTACATATTACGATTTATTGTAAAATCAAGGATAAGAATAGCTAATAGACCATCGCGGAGTCTTACATACTCAGCGATAAGATAAGAATATGTAATAGCCCAATGCTGAGCCTTACACACTCAGCAATAGATACATTCAATTTAAGGGTTGAAATTATGCATGAGTCTGGGTATATAAACCCGTGCTCAGAAGAATAAAGATCAATACGAAACTAAACACCATCATAGTCAAGTGTATTCGTTCACCCCGTATCGACCGGGGTAAGGGGCATGCGAAGTGAGCGCACAACACTGCCATCGTCTCCGACACTTGCCTCGTAAGAATGTGCCGGTTTTCGTTGCTCGCCCTTAAACTATTAGTATACTTCGAAGTGCTTCACATAGTCGGCGTCATCTCGGCACATGCCTGTCAAAGAGTACCTCTGTGCCAGTATGGTCGCTGTCTTTTTCAGTTCTTGGTGTCCCGCCGTGGGGGGCTACCTTTGGCTATCAGGGTCGTATAGCTTCCACGGAGTGTAATCCTCGTCGTCCGTCCGATGTCCCAAGTTACGGTAGAATTGTCCATTTTCTTCCACGTAGACCCTGAACTTCTTTGGTTCCCTGACGATACTCTTGCGCATCCTCGTTATCCGTTTACAAGGAAGACAGACCTCAACCGCTTGTTGACAACTCTTTAGACTGCTGCCGTCATCAACCTTTCCTTTAGTTTCCGCAGCACGTCCTTTTTCCTCGGTCCAGGTGCATTTCTGACCCTTTATGAGTAACTTCGGACTAAGGATGCGAAATTTTCCACAAACCTCCTGTACAGGAACCCATCCCTTGCCCTAACTCTTTCAGGATCTTGGGAGCTAAGAGGTTTCGTATCACCGGACCTTCGCGGGATCTGTGCAGATCCCCTCTCCATTTAAACCGTGACCCAGGTAGGCCAACTGCACAAAACTTCACTTCTTCCTATTCACCTTGAAATTTAATTAACCACAGGTTGTTGTAGCTCTGAAAGGCATTACTCGCCCAGTGTCCAGTGAACAAACCTTTTCTCAGTACGGTGAATGCCGCGCATTCTCTATTGTCCGTTGCAATCGGGATCTGCCAGTAATTACTTTTGAGATCCAGCGTATATAAGCCGGGCTTGTCGCAACCTTTCTAGGATAAGATTAATCCTAAGAAAAGGGTAGACGTCTGGTAGCGAGTGAGCGTTAAACTGCCGGTAGTCCACGCACATGCGCCATCCTCCAGTCTTCTTCTTGACCAGGACTATGGGCGCATTGTGAGGGCTCCTCGAAGGCTCAATGGCTCCAACTCGGAGCAATCCGTCGACCTGCTCATTTATAACCTTTTGCATGGCCGGTTTCTTAGGATAATACCCCTGTTTGAGAGAGATGCTCAAAGAATGCCAGCTCAGTCTCCAGAAATTCTATTAGGTCGGGTTCCAAGTCCTCAGGCCATCCTAGGGCTTCCTGCGTTGTGCTTCTCATCCGGATTCAATGAGTGGTCTCCTGGTTTCCTCTCTTGTGTCTCATCGGCCCTCCTGTTGGACTGCGCTACTGTTCAACGCCCCCTGCGATCCCTCGTCTGTCTGTACTTTTCGCTCGTCCGATGGATCCCTTGGATCCAGCATGGCGACTCCGGGTCCAACCTTCCTTTCTTTTACTCTTGACGGCTATCCGCCTCCCTTTGTAAGGTGGTTCGCCCGCGAACAACCTAAATTGCGCTGGAGCCATGGGGAGACGAAAATTTGTAGTAGATGAGATTTGTAGTAGATAGTTGGTTAGAAAATGAGGTTGTTAAGTTTGGAGTTTATAGTTATAAGTTACTGAAGTCGGGACCTATAATTTGATTTTAATTCGTAGACATAAGAATGAAGCTCTTGTTATTTTGTAGTCGTCAGTAGGATAAGTTGGTAGTTTGTAAGATTTTGTTAATTAGATAATAAGTAGCCCTAAGTACCACAGCAATTAGCTTTTGGTAGGTCAAGCTGAATTTTAATTCGTGGGCGGCGCGATTAGCAATGCAACCATGCGCTCGCTTTGGTGAAGTTGCATTGCTGACACCGTGAGGAAACTTGCACAGCAGGCAGAATAGAAGCGAAAGCTTAATTAGTTTTGAGCATTAGAAGCAAGCGGACGTGCCCAAGATTTTCGGCAATCGCAAGTACGCATTTCGACACGCGGCATGAGCGACCGCGTGCTCTTGAATTGAAACACTCAACAACCAAGAAACAGCTATGCCGCAACACTATCAGGAACAATATCAATACAAAACATAAACAAATCACCAACCAACGTAACTACAAATATAGCAACTGATACAACAGCCACGCACTCCCGTGCTCCATGGGAGTGCTAACACACCATGATCTGCCTAAATTCCCACCAACCTCATCAACCTACATACACACCGCCACCATGAACAACTGGACCTAGACGACAACACAAAAGAGCTTGCGAACAACCTGAAGACCTAAACTGTGAATTTTCCCCAGAGAAAAAAACAACACCCTAGCAACTAACCTGAAGCCCCCAAAGATCACTATAAAACAAGTAAGAAAGCTCTAGTCGAGACTGCTCGACTACGACATCCCCTGAACCCTACAAGCAACTGATATTTCAATAATAATTAGCACATACACACGCACTCACACAAATAAATACACGCACACAAACACGCATGCAAACAAACACACGCACGCACACACACATACAAACAAACACACGCGCACATACACACTCACATATACAGGCGATTGCGCTTGGGTTGCGCTGCAGTGTTGGCAATATAATGACAACTTATTTGTTGAATAATTTAATTTCTAGACGTAAGATCGTAATGAAACTTTCAGAACGTATTCATATTGTTTAAATGTATGTGTATACCGAAGCACAAGTAGTGTTTGATATACGACTTTTACAAAGATGAGGGTGAGGGGGTGGATTTAGGGGTGGGGGGTAAATTTTAACAAAACCCGAAATTGTATAAAATGAATCTTAATACACATTTTAAATTTGGAGACTCTAGCTTGAAAGATGTAGGAGATATAATTTTTTAACTGATCTTCGATAAGGTTTTTTATCGATAAAAAAGTATCGGAAGGAGTTATCGTTTTTTAGTGATAAACTCGATATGCGCGTTATATATACGGACATTTAAAAAAAAGTTGAAGAGTCCAGCTCTTATATCTTCTGAAATGGACGCGTTCAAACATACGGACAGACGGACGGACGGACGGACAGACAGACAGGGCTAAATCAACTCAGCTCGTCGCCCTGATCAAGAATATATATACTTTGTGGGGTCTGCCACGCCTCCTTCTGCCTGTTACATACATTTCAACAAAACCATTATACCCTGATTTCCCATTTTCAATGGGTTCAGGGTATAAAAACAAGTAAGAAAACTCTAGTCGAGACTGCTCGACTAGGAGATACCCTGAACCCTCCAATCTGATATTCTACTCACTCTACACTTCGATTAGGCACACATACATACACACGCCAGTATTAGAACGCGCTCTGCTAACTCCGCAGTAAGCAGCGACTGCGCTTGGGCTGCGCTGCAGTGCGGGCAATATAATACGAATATATTTATTGAATTTAATTTCTAGACGTACGATCTTAATAAAACTTTCAGAACTTAATTATAATGTTCAAATGTATGTACATTCCAAAGCACAAGTCTCTACTACTTGAAATACGCCTTTTACAAAGGTGATGGTGAGGGGTCGAATTTAGGGGTGGGAGGTAAATTTTAACAAAAACCGAAATTATATAAGATACACATGAATCTACATATAAAATTTGGAAGCTCTAGCTCTAAAGGTGTAGGCACTATAATTAAATGACTAGCTTTCGATAAGGGTTTTAATCGATAATAAAATATCGGGAGTAGTTATCGATTTTTAGTGATAAACTTGATATGCGCGTGATATACACGGACCTAGAAAAAAATTTCAAGTCTCTAGCTCTTATATCTTCTGAGATCGACGCGTTCATACATACGGACGGACGGACGGACAGACAGACGGACAGAACCAAATCGACTCAGCTTGTCGCCCTGATCAAGAATTTATATACTTTGTGGGGTCTGCCACGCCTCCTTCTGCCTGTTACATACATTTTAACAAAACCATTATACCCTGATTTCCCATTTTCAATGGGCTCAGGGTATAAAAAGATAAACTCAGTGCCGATAGTATAAATTAATAAATTGGGATCCGCAAAAGTTGGTCAGATAACTGTGCCGTTTTAAATCAAATGGTGATGCTTGGTGTGCAGCAGTAAGTCCGTGCAGAGGCGTGTCAGGCGCAAAGATATAAGAGGCTGTATTCTGCAGCTAGCCATACAATGCGATGCGTATATGTAGTTTCGCGCAGCTGCAGCTATTCAAATAGCGCGATGCGAATGTTTAATCCAGACAGCGCGATGCGAATATTTAATGTGCGCGGCTGCAGACTAAATTGCACGCTGGCAAAAAAAAAAAATTTAATTTTTGACTGGGTGCCAAACCTGCAAAGATGTTTGTGCGAAATGATTTTACACATATATACTGACTTAATGAAATACCACTACTTTATTCTTAACGATTTAATTACTTTGGCACTTGCACAAAAAAAAAAAAACAAGTAAGAAAGCTCTAGTCGAGACTGCTCGACTACGAGATCCCCTGAACCCTACAAGGAACTGATATTTCAATAATAAATAGCACACACACGCACACACACGGTTCGAGTTGCGTTTTCGTGGAGTACGGTCGATGTCATCGCGATCCACCGTGGACAATAGCTTGATCTTTGTTTTTCCCTGTGAAAGTGGAAAGAACTGTAGACAACGTGGTTGCTGTGGGCGCGACGCACCCAGCGACGGCAAAACAAAAACAATAAAAAACTTACTTCGCGGCGGTTTCGCGGAGTACCCCAGTGGTACAATCCGGTGGTGCAAGAGAGGGGGGCAATAGCGTCACTGTTTTTGGCGTCAGGGCTTTTCTCCTTCCCTTTCTTCCCTTAGGCGTCACATTTGTGCAAATAATAAATAATCAGGTGCATTCACTCTAACAGCTGATAATAGTGCTGGAAATTGCAGCGGACAATCAGCTGCTCACTAACTTTGGTGAGTTGCTAAGTCTCAGCAAAGACAGCAACCCAGCTGCTGGTGTGAGGTAGCAGGTACTAAAAGTAGTGCATACTTTCGGGCTCTCGCTGTAGTTAGGTTGAGTTTAAGTTACTGTGGTCTCTAAACTCAAATTATATTAGTAGGCAGTGCCCACTACAGGCTTCACGCCGTGGTAGTCGGAGCAATATGGAGGCCATGATGGAGGAGGAGCTGCAAGCTTTCGCGCGCCGTTCCTCGTTGCAGCGATCGCCGCAGCAACAACAGAGGGCGTTGCCGCAGCCGTCGACTTGTAACCAGTCTCCAGTGGCTGAGTGCCAGGCACCCAAGTCTTTAAAAGAAGCGTTAGCTCAAATAGGAGTTACGCTAGAGGGTTTGTCTGCCCTATTTGGGGGGCAGCGGCATATAAATGCACTAATGAGAGAGGAGCTGGCTAGGCTGGTCAGTCTCCACAAGACGGCCGAAGCGTTCTGCAACCGACCGGTCAAAGACTGCGAGGTGCAGACCACGCTGGTCAAAGAAGTAGCTCAGAAGGCTAAAACAGCGAGCGTTAGTGCTACCTTAGGTAGTAATACGCCCAAGCGGTCGAGGGAAGTTGCCACTGAGCAGAGGAAAACTCCCTCGAAAAAGCCGAGGCACAATAAAAGCGCAGCAAATCCAATAGAGCCAATGGCTCTACGGGCTGCAGCCGTTAAAACCAACCAGGTAGGTCGACAGACGAATTCGAACAGCTGGGCGGTTGTTAAGGGACGCAAGCCGCTGCAAAAACGTTCCAGAAGCGACGCCATCGCGGTTTCAGGTGTAGGTGGTTGCAGCTATGCGGACATGCTTCGCGTGGTCAAGAGCGACCCAAATTTAAAGCATCTGAGTGGCGACGTCCAAGGTATTAGGAAGACCGCTAAGGGGGACCTTTTGTTGCAACTGAGTAGGAAGCCGGAGCATAGCGCTGAGGCTCTGCACGAAGCTGTAGGCAAAGCCTTGGGTGACCGAGTGGTAGTTAAAACACTTACCGAATCGGCTCAAATTGAGATTCGCGACCTAGATGAGTTAGCAAGTAAAGAGGAGATCTTGGATGCAATCAGGGTGGAGTTGAAGGATAGCTCACTCCCCATTGAGGCTATCAAATCGCTTCGGCCAGCTTTTGGTGGACAGCAAAGAGCTACGGTTGCTCTTCCAATTGGGAAAGCTAAAACTCTGCTCGAGCTGTCCAAAATTAGAATAGGATGGGTAGTATGCCGTATTCGAGCCGTGGAACAGCCTAAACGCTGTTTCAAGTGCCTCGATTACGGTCATATGGCAGCAAACTGTCGCAGCGACTGTGACCTAAAGGGCGCCTGTTTCAGGTGTGGAGAGATGGGTCACAGTGCAAAAGCATGCACTAAGCCACCAAAATGTAGCCTCTGCATCCGGAAAGGTGAAAAGCAGACGGACCATTCAGCAGGCAGCTTCAAGTGCCCATCTTACCGTGAAGCTGCTCGTAAAATGAAATGTTAAGGTTCTTGCAGCTTAACCTAAATCATTGTATTGCTGCCCAAGACCTTCTTGAGCAGACCGTTAGGGAAAAATGTATAGACGTAGCTTTTCTCAGTGAGCCCCACCACTGTATAACCAGCTGCCCTAGGACATGGTCAACTGACGTTAATGGCAAAGCTGCGTTGTGGGTATGCGGCAACTCAACGAACGTACTTTCGAATGTTAAATCATTCAATGGGTTCGTACGCGGCCGATATGGCAACTTATGGCTTTACAGTTGCTATCTGGCCCCCAGCATGCAGCTCAGTGAATTCACGACGGTGCTCGACGAGCTTGCCGAGGATGCTAGGGGTCGGAAGGCCATTATAGCTGGAGATTTTAACTCCTGGGCGTTAGAATGGGGTAGCCTCACAACAAATGCCAGAGGTCGTATCCTACTGGAGATCTTCGCAACACTAGATGTTGCACTGGTCAACACTGGGCACGAGTACACCTTCAGTCGGGCGGGATACGGATCTGTCATCGACATTACTTTTGTCACTTTTATCCCTCTTTCGGGGAGCAACATGGAGCCATTGCGATAGCTATACGGGCAGCGATCATACGGCACTTCTATTCACAATAGGTGAGCCACCTGCCAGGGCGTCACCCTTGTGGAGGGAGTCGTATCGGCTAGATACTTTTGATCCCGCGGTCTTTTCTGAGGCCATTCAGTCTCTGGGCACAATTGGTAATGCTGAGGCCAGAGCATGCCAAATGGTAGCCCAAATACAGAGTGCCTGCAATAGCAGTATGCTACGCCGCAAGCAGTTCACGCGACAACAAGAGCCTACGTATTTGTGGAATGCACAAATAGGTGACATTCGTCGCAAATGCATCCAGGCGAGAAGAAGCTACCAACGGGCTCGCGGTAGGTCTACGTTTTTAGAAAAACAATTAGCTTACCAGGCAGCTAGAAGACAGTTGAAGAGGGCCATTCGGGCAAGCAAAAGAGAATGTTTTTTAGAGTTGTGCGACTCAGCCGAATATGACCCTTGGGGCAGGGCATATAAGATAGTAGTTAAAAGACTATACGCAGGTAGACAGGTGCAGCCTACGGATCGTCTGGAGCTTAAAACGATTGTGGAAACGCTCTTTCCAGAAAGTTTAAGCTCCATTCACGCCCCTCGGTCCGAGTCTGCTGATCAGGGCTCAATGAGCACTGAAATTGTTTTAGTCACAGAGGAAGAAATTATATTAACTCTCCGGGGTCTTAGAACCAACACTGCTCCAGGGCCGGACGGGATCCCAAATCGTGCGCTAAAGCTAGCCCTCGCCTTGCACCCTAATACGTTCGCTGAATTATTCAACGAATGTTTAATACAAGAGACGTTCCCGGCAAAATGGAAAGCCCAGAACCTGGTGTTGCTACCCAAGGCTGGCAAACCACCAGATGAGCCATCCTCATACAGACCGATCTGCCTCTTAGACACCATGGGAAAGGTGTTTGAGAAATTGATCTGCTCCAGACTGGAGACTGCGATTACTAGCGCCGGAGGCCTGTCACCAAATCAATTTGGATTCCGGAAGGCCCGGTCAACAACGGATGCGCTAAACAAAGTTGTTGGTCTGGCCACCTCCGCCATTCATGGCACAAGATGGAAGCATGGGACGAAGCAATACTGCATTATTGCGACCCTGGACGTAAAGAATGCCTTCAATACAGCTAGTTGGGATATGATACTGAATGCGCTGTCACAATATAATATCCCTAAATATCTTAAAGAAACAATAAAGAGTTACTTCAGAGGAAGAACACTGGTATACAATACGAGTGAGGGTCCCCAAACTCATACATTGTCAGCTGGAGTACCCCAAGGCTCAGTGCTGGGGCCTCTCCTATGGAATATCATGTACGACGGCGTACTGCGCTTGGAACTACCAACAGGTGCGCACACCATCGGCTTTGCTGATGATGTAGCTGTCGTAGCCATAGGAAAGGAACTCAAAGATACAGAGGATATGTGCAGCGAAAGTATCAATCGCATACGGAGCTGGTTGACTGGAGCTGGGCTCGAGCTAGCGGCACACAAAACTGAAGTTGTCCTAGTCAGCAGTCGCAAAAGAGTGGAAACTGCCAATATAAAGATCGGCAGCGTCACCATTGCGTCAAAGAGGGCGATAAAGTATCTTGGTGTCATGATAGAAACAAGATTAACTTTCCGCGAGCACTTAGAGTATGTGCAAAAAAAGGCAGCTGATTCTTGTAGAGCTCTCTCGAGAATTATGCTTAACACGCGGGGACCTAAACAGCAACGACGTCTCCTTCTAATGAGCGTCATTAGGTCCGTCATCCTCTACGCTGCGCCCATATGGGCAAGAGCGATGGCAACGCCGAGCTACAGCCGGGGCATTTGCGCGATCTACAGACTGAGCGCAATCAGAGTCAGCTGCGCTTTCAGGACTATCTCCGATGACGCGGCGCTCGTCATAGCTGGTATGGTACCGCTGGAGTACTTGGTCGCCGAAGCCGTGGAGCGAAATTCGCACGCGCCTGCGCGACCCAACGCTATCAGGGCGAATAGCATTGCACGATGGCAAAGGAAGTGGAATAGCTAAAGGGCGGTGGACGCACAAGCTCATCCCGGAGCTTGAACCATGGGTCAACCGCAAGCACGGCGAGGTAAACTTCAACCTTACGCAGATCCTCTCGGGACATGGATGCTTTCGGAGCTATTTGAAGCGCTTCGGCCACGAGGAATCTGACGAGTGCCCCTGGTGCGAGCGAGGGCACGTGGAAGACGCCAACCACATTCTTTTCGAATGTGGACGGTTCCTGGAGGAGAGGCGTCGTCTGGAAGAGGCAGTGGGCCGCTCCATCAGAGCGGACAACATTGTCAACACCATGCTGGAATCGGAGGAAGCTTGGGAACAAACAAGCACCTTCGCGGCCACAGTGATGATGGAGCTCCGAAGAGTCGAGCGAATGAGAAGTCGAGCTGTCCCAGGCTAAGGTAGCGCACAGTGCTTGCGAAGCAATGCTTTACGGCCGTCCCGCAAGCATCGCGCACTATCCTAGCCACCACGCAACTAGCACCTTGTATTATTATATAAAAACTGTTAATAAACGAATATAAAAAAAAAAAAAAAAAAAAAAAAAAACACGCACACACACACACACACACACACACACACACACACAAACAAACAAACAAACACACGCACACACATACACATACAAACAAACACACGCACACACACACGCATATATAGGCGATTGCACTTGGGTTGCACTGCAGTGTTGGCAATATAATGACAACTTATTTGTTGAATAATTTAATTTCTAGACGTACGATCGTAATGAAACTTTCAGAATTATAATGTTTAAATGTATGTGTATACCGAAGGACAAGTCTCTAGTATTTGATATACGACTTTTACAAAGATGAGGGTGAGGGGGTGGATTTAGGGGTGAGGGTAAATTTTAACAAAAACCGAAATTGTATAAAATTCATCTTAATATACATTTTAAATTTGGAGACTCTAGCTTGAAAGATGTAGGAGATATAATTTTTAAACTGATCTTCGATAAGGTTTTTTATCGATAAAAAAGTATCGGAATGAGTTATCGTTTTTTAGTGATAAACTCGATCTGCGCGTGATATATACGGACATTTTAAAAAAAAGTTGAAGTCTCTAGCTCTTATATCTTCTGAAATCGACGCGTTCATACATACTTTTCACCACATCACAGCGAAATTTTTATACAACCTTTTTAGTTGGTCGTTGAGATGCGAAAGAAAGAGGAAATATGGCCGATCCCATGAAGCGGCAAGTCATCGCTTGGGAACAGTTTTTTATGGCCTAGAGAGTGACAATTTCTCCTGTTATTAATGCAGGTTCGGGATTGCCACATCCGTGATCGCGTTCCACTATGCTAAGCCACTCCTTGCTCAGCGGATTGCCTACTTTTAGGCTGTTTCTTTTTCCCTCACGGTGCTCATGGTGAAAATGCTTTCGCGACGAATGTGCACGCACACACTCTCCCTTGCTACATGTATTACGAGTATTTGTATGCCTGTGTGCGAAGCTCTTGCTGCCTGTAGGAATGTTAAAGCCCAGCATTTGCAGTTGGTCGATCTTGTGCAGTGCTCACATACATATATACATATGTATGTATGTACATATATACACTTGATTGTGTGTACGCATGCGCTGCTGTTTTTGTATGCCTATGTGATTTCATATGTGCGTGTGTGTATGTGCATGTGTGCATGGGAGATGAACATTGGCGTGTGCCTGCCTCAACTTAGAATGATGTGAACGATTTTGGGCTCGATTGAAGAGGCGCGCTTATATTTATATAAGTAGCTGTATTGACTAGCTAAAGCGACAAGTGCATTAATTTGTTTTTGTGGAGACTTCAGATTTACTGTATATATAACTATGATGAATACAAACATTTTGTGAATATTTGGTAAAACATATTTCGGATACCACGCCCCCTTCACCCAAGTTTGTCAAAAGCGTATTTCAAGTACTAGAGACTTGTGCTTTGGAATGCACACCCACGTCTGTCCGTATATTTGAACGCGTCGATTTCCGAAGCTTATCTTTAAAAGTCGATTACTATTCCCGATCGATTATCGATTAAAAACATTATCAGTTAAGACAGATGCCACTGTAGCTAATTATCCAATAGATAGTTTCATTAAATTCGGTTAAGTCAATCGACGAATAACAAAATATTTGGCCAATTGACAAACGCACGTGCAGCAGCTACAATAGTTTTCCTATACATGTGCACACATACATTCAAACTTCTTCTAACACATTCTAACAATCACATCAGCAGTTAATTTCGTTTAGTTCTGCTAAAATGGCGCCGCAGCAGTGAATGTGTTTCAGTTTAGCCGTTGCAGTTTCAAACAATGAGGTGGCGTCGTGGTAAAGACATGGCGCTAGATAGCGAGGTCCCGGGTTCAAACCCAGGGCGCGTCGTAGTTCTTTTTATACCCTGAACCCATTGAAAATGGGAAATCAGAGTAAATTGGTTTTGTTGAAATGTATGTAACAGGCAGAAGGAGGCGTGGCAGACCCCACAAGGAATTTATATCTGTCCGTTTGTATGAACGCGTTGATCTCAGAAGATATAAGAGTTGGAGACTTAAACTTTTTTTTTAATGTCCGTATATATCGCGCGCATATCGAGTTTATAACTAAAAAACGATAACTCATTCCAATACTTTTTTATCGATAAAAAACCTTATCGAAGATCACTTAAAAAATTATATCTCATACATCATTATAGCTAGAGTATTTTATACATTTTCGGTTTTTGTTAATTCACCCCCCCGCCCCTATATCCACCTCCTCACCATCATCTTTGTAAAAGTCGTATATCAATACTAGAGACTTGAGCTTCGGTATACACATACATTTATACTAGAGCTGGAGCACCATCAATGGAACAATCGATATAATCGATGGAAATTTATTTTTTCGAT
Source organism: Drosophila navojoa (assembly GCF_054131105.1). Taxonomy (NCBI): domain Eukaryota; kingdom Metazoa; phylum Arthropoda; class Insecta; order Diptera; family Drosophilidae; genus Drosophila; species Drosophila navojoa. The sequence goes on along the minus strand of NC_142893.1, from coordinate 26,478,773 downwards.
ACATCAATGGAAATTTCTCGATGGTCAATATATCGACAATTTAATTTAAGTGGAGAGTTTGCACGTGTAGTCAGAAATCTTGTCTTCTTATTTTATTTGTTTTCAGATTTACAAAATAACTATTGCAATTCAACATTGTAGCGAACCAAATCAATCTATTTCCTCCCAACTGGCAGTTCCTCATTTAATATGGACAAATTTGTCGCTACGTCGAGTGTTATATGCAAAATCATTTGTAGTCTGATTTCAATGTATTCTGTAATGTCTTAGAAAAAGATGTTGTTGCCCCTACGACTTCAACAACTTCAAGTCCACCTAACGCCGCTGCTCCCATCGATCGCAAACGAAAAAAATGCGTTTCGGAAGTTTAGTCCCATTTTGACCGCTTAATTAACAAAGTCTTTGCCAGATGTCGACATTGCGGCAAAGAATACCGCACAAGTGGGAACACATCTAATTTGATGGAGCACTTAAGACGAGTCCACCCATTTGAGCAAAATACTGAAAAGACCAAAAGTACAACCAACTTAAAATCATTTTTTCTTCGTAGCGAGTGCTATAGTTCTACGTCGACCAGGAAGGCGCAAATTGACAAGTCCCTTGCTCGCATGGTGGTACTTGATTTGCAGCCTTTTTCAATAGTCGAAAATGAGGGTTTTAAAAATTTAATAAAAACACTTGATGAGAAATATATTTTGCCAAGCCGTCCATACTTGAAAAACGTGCTGTTGAAGAACATGTACCAGGATTCGTTGCGAAAACTGAGATCATTAATAAATAATATTGATTTTTGCTCATTGACTACGGATCACGGACATCACGAGCCAATGTGAGCTATATTACGGTAACATGTCACTTCATTAACAATTTTAAGCTCAAATCTGCTGTACTGTCGACGCAACCGCTTGTGGACCAAACGAATCACAATAATGATAATATTGCCACAACATTAAGACTGATATTTGACAAAGTGCAAATGATTGTCACGGATAATGCGGCATCCATGATCAAGGCATGTGATATTTAAAACAAGTAAGAAGACTCAAGTCGAGACTGCTCGACTAGGAGATACCCTGAACCCTCCAAGCTGATATTCTTATCATTCTGCACCTCTTTTATGCACGCACACATACATACACATGCATCCACCCTCACGCGCCTGCGCTCTGCTAACTGCGTAGTAAGTAGCGACTGCGCTTGGGCTGCGCTGCAGTGTGGGCAATAGTATAAGAATTTATTTGATGAATAACTTTTTTTGTAGACATGCAATCTTAATGAAATTTTCGGAGCGTAATCATATGGTCAAAATGTGTGTACATTCTAAAGCACAAGTCTCTAGTACTTGAAATACGTTTTTTACAAATTGGGGGCGAAGGGGGCGTGGTATCCAAAATCTGTTGATTACAAAATGTTTGTATTCATCATATATATATACACAGTAAATCTGAAGTCTCTATGTCTAATAGTGCTCCAATGAGTCTCAAAAAACGAAATCAATTTTTCGATTATTCTCGATAAAAAAGTTATCAGATGAGTTATCGAAAAAATAATAATAATAGCAAACTCGTACTCCGTATGGTATACACGAGTATGCACAAAAAATTTCAGCTCTCTAGCTCTTATATCTTCTGAGATCTCGGCGTTCATACGGACGGACGGACGGACGGACAGACGGACAGGGCTATATCGACTCAGCTCGTCGTGCTGATCAAAAATATATATACTTTATGGGGTCTGCGATGATTCCTTCTGCCTGTTACATACTTTTACACAAAAACATTATACCCTGATTTCCCATTTTCAATGGGTTCAGGGTATAAAAAAAGCACTTGCCCTGCTTCATGCAAGACGTTATTGCAGAAAATAATGTCAAACCAATATTAAACATTGTCAAACGGATTGTGGCATTCGTTAAAAGCAGCGCCATTGCCAATGCAAAATTTAAAAATGCGCAGGCCACAGACACTCCCTTAAAATTGGTGCAAGAGGTCCCAACAAGATGGAACAGCTCTTATTATATGCTGCAACGGGTCCTCCGAACGAGGGAACCGCTTATTGAGACTCTTTTAAAATCTCAAAATGCGCCGATTCCCTTATCGAAGGACCAGTTCCGCATTATTGAGGATCTATGTTCTTTATTTGAGCCTTTTGAGACGGCAACAAAACATTCATCGGCGTCAAATACTGCTACGATTTCACTCATCATTCCAGCAGTGCTGGCTTTGACAAAAAGTTTGGAGGAATTGGTGCCCAAAATGAAAACAGTAGTCGGTACGGAATCTGGTCTTTTTTTAAAAAACGCAGTTAAAACAAGTAAGAACGTTGCAGTCGGGCGCTACCGACTGCGGAGTACTCATTCACAGTCCCTATGTAAATTTAATTTAATTTGGCTTTAAAAAAATTTAGTACAAAACAATTATGCATTTTGATTGATATTGTAGCTTTTGGTAATTTTTATCGAGTAATCGATAATTATTATATTGATCGTGCACTTTTTGAGTACAAATGTATGGTAATTTTCGTTAATAGCTTTCGGTCACACCTATTGCAGATTCTTAAGCGTTTGCATTCTAAGAATTGCGATTGATTTCTGGATTTTCTAGCTGTTATTGTAGTTTTGTCATATGACGCTCTGTTATTAGCTTATTGTATTTTAGCTACCAGATTGTCAAGCAAAACGATTGCGTGGGTGATAGAGGCGTCGCAAGTTATGTTACAGCGGCGGAGGTTCAAAGCCCCTTCAAAGTTGTGTGTTTTTTTCATACATTTTTCGTTTTTTATAAAATAGATACTTATTTTATTCTTTTTTCTAATTGAAAAATTTTATAAGTTTAAATTTGTTTCTTCTTAAATAGCCCTCATATATGTATGTACGCATTCATGCATGTATATGTATGTATGTACATAAGTCTGCACGCATATGTAGCATCAAGCATTCCAGCTCATTTGTATGTGTGTATGTATGTACACATAAATGCATAATCTGGCGTTCAAATAAGACTGATTTGTTTTGCTTTGTTCTTGAATTTACCATCCGCTACTCTCATAACAAGAATCTTATTTTTATACCCTGAACCCATTGAAAATGGGAAATCAGGGTATAATGGTTTTGTTATACCCTGAACCCATTGAAAATGGGAAATCAGGGTATAATGGTTTTGTTAAAAGTATGTAACAGGCAGAAGGAGGCGTGGCAGACCCCACAAAGTATATATATTCTTGATCAGGGCGACAAGCTGAGTCGATTTGGCCCTGTCCGTCTGTCTGTCCGTCCGTCCGTCCGTCCGTCCGTATGTATGAACGCGTCGATTTCAGAAGATATAAGAGCTAGAGACATCAATTTTTTTTTAAATGTCCGTATATATCACGCGCATATCGAGTTTATCACTAAAAAACGATAACTCATTCCGATATTTTTTTATCGATAAAAAACCTTATCGAAGATCACTTAAATAATTATATCTCCTACATCTTTCAAGCTAGAGTTTCCAAATTTAAAATGTATATTAATGTATTATATGTATTTTAGACAATTTCGGTTTTTGTTAAAATTTACCCCCCACCCCTAAATCCACCCCCTCACCCTCATCTTTGTAAAAGTCGTATATCAAATACTAGAGACTTGAGCTTCGGTATACACATAAATTTAAACATCATGATTACGTTCTGAAAGTTTCATTACGATCGTACGTCTAGAAATTAAATTATTCAACAAATAAGTTTTCATTATATTGCCAACACTGCAGCGCAACCCAAGCGCAATCGCCTGTATATGCGTGTGTGTGTGTGTGCTAACTATTATTGAAATATCAGTTGATTGTAGGGTTCACGGGATCTCGTAGTCGAGCAGTCTCGACTAGAGCTTTCATTCTTGTTGGATTTCATTTTAATTACAATTTTTGATAGTAGGTGGTGGCGCTGTCAGCAAAGGCGCCGGTTCAATTTGTTTTTGTTCTTTTAACAAACATGACTTGGGTGCGAGTTCAAATCCCGCGGAAAACTCTTTTTTGTAAATTGCAAATTTTGTTATTTTAGCTTCTTTTATATTTTTTAAATATTTAAATTTTATTTTTAAATTTTATAAAAATGTTTCCTTCCGTGTTATCGATGCCTATTAAGCCTATTTGTAAATACATGTACATACATAGATAGCTCAAGCATATAAATGTCGCAATTCGATACTACGAATGCCGATTGCCACGCCCCTAGTGGCCGTAGACACCTCATTTTTGGCCAGTTCTTAGAAAGAACTAACGGTAACGTAAATGCGAAATTTGAATGCTTACGCTCAAAAATTTTAAAATTACAGGGTATTTTTCGATATGCAACGCCCCCAAAGAGACGTGACAATTATTTTTGGGGCATTGATAGAGGAGGTTACCAGTAACTCAACTATCCGAATTTGAAGCTTCTAGCTCTTAAACTGTAGGAGATATAAAGTTTTGCGGTTTACCACGCCCCCTTTGGGCGGACATATATCCACTATAGCTTGTTGAACTTGGGTGGTCAACTCGCGTATATATACCAAATTCAAGTCTGTAGCATCAATAGTGCCCAAAATATAGCCAAATTTGAAAAATCACTATATCTTCACGTCCGATTTGCCACGCCCCTATTAGACATAAAATTTTTTCATCAGTCATTATAGAATTATAGCATTAGCTCACATGAAATTTGAAATTTGAACGTTCTAGCTTTAGAACTTTAGGAGATACAGTTTTATCTGATTTGCCACGCCCCCAATGGGCGTAGATATATCCACCATAGCTTTTTGGACTTGGGGGGTCAACGCGGATCTACATACCGAATTTCAACTTTCTAGCTTTTCAACTAACATGATTTCTAGTATATCGGAAAATGCATTTTCCGATTGGCCACGCCCCTAGTGGGCGGATCGGGAAAATTTTAACACTTTATAAATCGGAGATATACACGAGTATGTGTTCCAAATTTCAAGTCTCTAGCTTCAATAGCGGCGAAATGAACTGCGTTCATACGGACAGACGGACAGACGGACGGACAGCAAGACAGACATTGCACAAAACCAATATACTAATTCACTTCGTGAATGAGTATAAAAAGATTATATCCATATGAGAATCGGGCTGGCCCAAGACTAGGAACTCTGCTTGATGCTCGGTTTAAAAAGGAAGGATTCCAGAATGCAGGGAATGCGCAACAAGCTGCATTGGCTTAAGAGGAAGAGATGTGCTCTATCAAAGATTGTGCGACAAATCATGATTTAAATGAGGAACTGCCGAAAGAGAATAGGTCGCCATTTTTATTCAAATTTATGAAGCAACAAGAAAGAAAGCTCTAGTCGAGACTGTTCGACTACGAGATCCCCTGAACCCTACAATCAACTGATATTTCAATAATAGTTAGCACACACACACGCACACACACACACGCATATACAGGCGATTGCGCTTGGGTTGCGCTGCAGTGTTGGCAATATAATGAAAACTTATTTGTTGAATAATTCAATTTCTAGACGTACGATCGTAATCAAACTTTCAGAACGTAATCATAATGTTAAAATGTATGTGTATACCGAAGCTCAAGTCTAAAGTATTTGATATATGACTTTTACAAAGATGAGGGTGAGGGGGTGGATTTAAGGGTGGGGGGTAAATTTTAACAAAAACCGAAATTGTCTAAAATACATCTTAATATACATTTTAAATTTGGAGACTCTAGCTTGATGTAGGAGATATAATTATTTAAGTGATCTTCGATAAGGTTTTTTATCGATAAAAAATATCGGAATGAGTTATCGTTTTTTAGTGATAAACTCGATATGCGCGTGATATATACGGACATTTTAAAAAAAAGTTGAAGTCTCTAGCTCTTATATCTTCTGAAATCGACGCGTTCATACATACGGACGGACGGACGGACGGACGGACGGACAGACGGACGGACAGGGCTAAATCGACTCAGCTCGTCGCCCTAAATCCACACATTTATATCTCCTACATTTTTAGAGCTATAGTCTCCAAATTTTGAAAATATATTCCAATGCATTTTATACAATTTCGGTTTTAGTTATATTTTGGATACCGGCTCCAAATTCACCAGAATCCCCAGTGAAGGTCAGATGCTAGTATAGCTAATTGTGAATGATTTGACATGTTTTTTTTAAATGCCAAATATTCAATAGAATATGTAGATCATATGCTGATCATTAAATTCGGTTTAGTCAATCGACGTTAAAAAATAACAAAATGTTTGGCCAATTAACAAACGCACGTGCTGCAGCAACAGCAGTTTTCCAATACGAGTGCACACATACATTCAAACATCTTCTAGAACATTCTTAGAATCACATCAGAGTTAGTTTCGTTTAGTTCTGCTAGATGGCGTTGCATCAGTGAATCTATTGCAGTTTTGACTTTGCAAATGAGAACAGCGGAGTGGTGTCATGGTAGAGGGCGCGGCGCTCGATCGCGAGGTCTCCGGTTCAAATCCTGCTGGGCGTATTGTGGTTTTCTTTTAATTGCTTAAAAATTTTTATATATTTGATTAAATTTCTCTTATATTTTTTCAAAAATCGAAATTGAAATTTTAACCATACTATATGTACGTTTTTATTAGTTTGGTTGCTCTTGCACATTCTTAAAGTCACATCAGCAGTTAGTTTGACTTAGATTTGGTAGATGGCGCTGTAGCAGTGAATCTATTTCAGTTTTGACATTGAATATCAGGACAGAAGGGTGGCGTCAAGGTAGAAAGCGCGACGTTTGATCACGAGGTTTCGGGTTCAAACCCAGAGCATGACGTAATTCTTTTTTGTTTAATTGTTTCAAAATTTTTATATATTTAATTAAATGAGTTTTCTATTTCATTTATATTTTTAAATACATCGAAATTGAAATTTGAACCATACTAAATGTGCTTTTCTATTAGTTTGGTTCAGGGTAGTATCTAGTCGAGCGCTCTCGACTAGAGTTCTCTTACTTGTTTTTATTTTATTTTATTTTTTAGATTAATGAAAATCAAGTAAATGGCCTTAGTCGCTGCGCCTTGAAATATTTATCAATTCCGGCAAGCTCCGTAGAGTCGGAACGCATTTTTAGTAAGGCAGGAGCGATCATCACCGACCGATGAAGTTGTTTAAAAGAAAAGAATGTAAACCAAATCATTTTTCTGAACAAAAATCAATGGTTGGAGAATGAAGTTGATCTAGAAAATGAAGCTTTATTATAGTAGTAAGATTTGAAAGTCAAATGGTCTCTTATACTTTTTTTTTATTATTTTTGTTAAGCAACTGAAATGGAGAATGAAGTTGATCTTGAAATTTAAGCTTTATTATAGTAGTAAGACTTGAAAGTGAAATGATTTTTTATATTTTTGTATTTTTTGTTATTATTATTTTTGTTAAGCAACTGAAAGAAACTCATTGTATATTTTTAGGAAAACTGGACTGAATAAACCTTGTTTGTTGAACCTTAGCATTCATAGTATGTAAATATGTATCTAATTTGCAACATTTTTTATTTTAATATATAACAAAATTTTCGATGGAACCATCGATTATATCGATGGTTTAAACCATCGTTGGGAAAACCATCGAGTATCGTCTCTATCGATGGTTCTCCAGCTCTAATTTATCCATCATGATTACGTTCTGAAAGTTGCATTACGATCGTACGTCTAGAAATTAAATTATTCCATAAATATGTTCTCATAATATCGCCAACACTGCAGCGCAGCCCAAGCGCGATCGCCTGTATATGCATGTGTGTGTGTGTGTGTGTGTGTGTGTGTGCCTGTGTTTGTTTGTATGCTTATGTGTGTGTGTGCGTGTGTGGGTGCTAATTATTATTGAAATATCAGTTGCTTGTAGGGTTCAGGGGATCTCGTAGTCGAGCAGTCTCGACTAGAGCTTTCTTACTTGTTCATTTTAATTTTTTGAGCGTGAGCATCCAAATTTTGCAGTAAGGTTACCGTTAGCTGTTCTATGAGCTGGCCAAAAGTCACTGGTTCTGTACTAAGCACTCAAAACATTTTTTAACTTTTACAAATTTGGCGAAAATACGGCGACTCTAGTTGTGCAGTGCATATATATATATATATATATATATATATATATATATATATATATATATATATCTTTGATAATAAAATGACTGAACTTACCTCCCTTCGAAGTTCCAAAATATTGACTCCGCATGTTGAGTTAAAAGCCTTACAATATTCTTCTTTAATAGTAGAGCCGTCAGGTGTTGCAAAAAGATATTCCATAATATTTCTTTCATAACCACTTATAAGATGTTTCTCCTTAAAGACTCGTTGTTTTAAAGCCGAGGAAAAGTCTTTGGTCACTTTATTTTTTATAAGGCATATACTGACCGATGGAAAAGTGTTCAGCCAATGAATATACGTTGTCCTTATTCCTATGCTTGTTGAATCATTATTAAACCTTGTGAACATAATAAGAAATATGGAGCCCATATTCCATCCCGAAATAACAAATAGGCATATCCAAAATAATCTGTTGATTAAGAACAATTTCATATAAAATGGGTTCAAATACAAAATATTTTCGGCGTTACCTTTTCTTATAAAAAATCAATTTTAATAAGTTTATCATATGTCTGATTAAAGAACTCCTTTTTTTAATCTATCACATTACCACGTACTGTTCTTATACTGAATTCATTGAAAATAGATATAAATAGGTATAGGTATAGGATATAATAGTTTTGTGAAGAAGTAAGTAACGGGCAAAAGAAATCATCGCAGACCCGATAAAGTATATATATTCTTGAGCTGAGTCGATATAGCCCTGTCCATCCGTCCGTCCGTCCGTATGAGTGCGTCGATCTCAGAAGTTACATAAGCTAGAGAGCTGAAATTTAGCATGCATACTCGTGCATACCATACGCAGTACGAGTTTGCTTTATTTTTTCGATAAATCATCCGATAACTTTTGTATCGAGTATAATCGAAAAAACTGATTTTGTTTTTTCAGCCTCATTTGAACACTCTTAGACCTAGAGACTTCAGGTTTACTGTGTATATACATATGATGAAAATCAGAAGCTCTTATATCATCTGAGATCAACGTGTTCAAACTCGAACGGACAGACCGACAGGGCCAAATCGACTCAGCTCGTCGCCCTCATCAAGAATATATATACTTTGTAGGGTCTGCCACGCCTCCGTCTGCCTGTTTCATTCTTTTAACAAAACCATGATAGCCTGATTTTCCATTTTCAATGGGTTCAGGGTATAAGAATTATGATGATGAAAAGCGCGGACGGCGTTGAGTTCTAACCCAATATCATCTCACTCGACTAACAAGCTAACAAGTAAGAACATTGCAGTCGGGCGTTACCGACTGCAGAATACTCATTCACAGCCCATCAGCAATTTAGTAGCCAATTTAGACACTTAAACAAGCTAACCGTAACCTAGCTGCAAAATTTGGATGCTTGCGCTCCAACAATGAGAAAATTACAGTGAAATGAGTATAGTGATTTTATCCAATGTCCGTCTTGCTGTCCATTGAACGCAATTTTTTATCGACAAAAACAAGTATGAACGCTATTGAAGCGAGAGACTTCAAATTCTGGAACGTATACTCTGGTATATCTCCGATCTATAAAGTGTTAAAATTACTACTAGGGGCGTGGAAAATCGTAAAGTGCATTTTCCGATATGCCAGAATTCATATCAGTTGAAGAGCTAAAAAACTGAAATTCGGTGTGTAATTCCGCATCTACGCCCATTGGAGCGTGGCAAATCGGGCAAAACTGCATCTCCTGGAGTTTATAAAAAAAAAGCGAAAAAGATTTGGTGGATATATGTCCGCCCACAGGGGGGCGTAAGCCGCAAAAGTATTGTGAGGAGCAATATAGGTATGCACGTATTAATGTATATGAACGTACGTATTTGCTGTGCGTTTATACGCATATACGTGCATACACATGTTGCTCCACACAGCGACGCGAATACTGTAGGAGCGACCCTCGCACTGGAAAGGGGGTCAAAGTCCTGTTGGAGGCGGTCTCTTTTGCTCCTACAGATTCAGCAATGGGTTCGCGTCGCACGCACGACGATCATTAGTGACCGTTAGCCGAGGTGCCGTTCGGGCCGGGTGATAGTAGTGGACACTTTCACTCGCAGGGCACCAACAGTACTTCGGCCAATGGGAGGCTGCCACGCAATTTGGCGGGAAAGTGGCGTCACCCAGATCACGTCACTTTACCGTTTTTATGGGCATGAGCGGCTGAAAGGCCCCGCTGGGGCCTGTGGCTGGGCTATAAAAGGCCACCGGCGGCTCCATACGGGATGATTAAGTGAGGATTAGATGAGAGGAGACTACGAGTGAAAAGTGATTAGTGAAAGTCAGAGTGCCGTGAAAGTCAACGCGAGTGGTAAAGCAGGACTCCCAGGACTTCAAAGGACAGCAAAGACATCGGGGGAACAGCAAGGACATCGTGGGAACAGCAAGGACATCCAGTGGGAATCTTTGCGACAACGAAAGAGGCAACTAGCATCATCAGCGGCTCCGATCAGGACATCGGTGCACATCAGCGGCTTAAACGAGGCCTGCACATCTGAGTAAGTTCACGTAGGCTTGCGCAAGAGAAGCGTTTGTGAGTGAAAACGAAGCTAGTGTGGTGCTGTGAGCGAGTGGCATAGTAGGAGAGGCCTGCATATCTGAGCGAACCGCCAGAGTTTACAGACCGAAGTCCTGGCGTTTCCCGAATCGTCCTGGTGAACTAGCGTGTTTTTAGCACAACACTCTCCCAGCCGGAGTGCGTTGAACCAGCGCTCGGTAGGTGTGCTTCGCTAAAGCCAACCAGCGAACCAGCATAAATTTAAGTGACGTGTACATTGTAAACTTATTCAAGAGAATATACATTTACGCTATAAAACCTAAATTCACAAGAGACTAATTAATATCGCAGGGGCTTCAACAAATAAATTTGTTGGCCCAGCTTAGACTCGGGATAAACCGAAGGTTCGTTAAAACTGGCGCCCAACGTGTGGTCCTGCGTTAAGAATTTAATTACCATTTGTGACTATGGTGCGAGCGTGGGTGTATAACTTGAAGAAAGATGAGGTGCTGAGTTATGGTGACGAGTTCGGATTGAGCTTCTCAGGCACAGCAGCACGACTGCAGGATACGCGACAGGGTGAGATGAGAGCCGCATCCACCCCGCAACCTGAAAAAAGGCCACGACGACTCGGCAGTACACCCCAAGAATATCCAAAGGATGCCAAACAAGTACGAGAGTGGAGCTTCCGCTTTGACGGCACCACGAAGCCTTTGGAGTTCTTGGAGCAGGTGGAGTGGTCGGCGGACACATATGGCCTGGATCTGCCAGAGCTGCTGAAAGGCATGGCCTTGAAGTGGTACGTGGCCAACAAACAACACTGGACGGCGTGGGCGACGTTTGTGCGCAGCTTCCAGGAGTTTTTCTTGCCCAGAGGCTATCTGGAGAAGCTGGAGGACGACGTCAAACGCCGAAGGCAGATGGTAGATGAGAGCTTCAAGGTCTACATGGTGGAGATGCAGACTCTCATGCGGCCTCTGCGCTATGGGGCAGACCATGAGATGAAGCTCATCTACAATAACAGTCTGCCGGAGCTGCGTGCCTACGCCCGCCCGTATCAATTCCATAATCTGGTGGAATTGATGCACCTGGCAGACGAGCTCGAGGAGCTGGAGAAGGACCGCGAGAAGTAGCGGAAGCAGCCACGGCGATGTGAAGTATCGCCTCATGGACGATGAGGCGAAACCGTCTGGGGGCTTACGGAAGCTCAGGCCATACCTGGAAGGCTACAAATAGTGGTCACTGACCATATAGCTCTGAAGTGGCAGCATTCAGATTGGCCGATGGATCCGCGTTGGAGATAACAAAGAGGATAAATGTGGAGGTGAGTCTCGCAGGAAAGGCCGTAAAAATGACCCTGCTCGTCATGTCGGCGATGCTGGACCGCCTTATTCTGGGAATGGATTTCTTGTGCGCTATAGACACCACGTTGTATTGTGGCAGCGTGGCTCTCACAATGAGGATGAAGGACGAGCTGAACAGAGAGCCGTCGCTGAGAGGCGGGCCATACATATCGAAAAAGAGCGACCGGTCGGGAGGACCACAATCGCTCGCTCGATCAAGGACTCGCGAACAGGAACGGAAGAGAGGCCCCGAGGCACCGTGTTGGTCCACGACGCAGGAGGTGGGTGCGGTGTCAGCGGGCGAAGGACTGCCGGTCGATGAGCAGGGCGCGTCGAGGAGTGGCGGGCCACCTGCCCAGTCAATCGAAAGCGGTCACAAGACGCAGAAAGTGGGCGCGGTATCAGCGGACGAAGGACTGGCGGTCGATGAGCTGGGCACGTCGAGGAGTGGCGAGCCCCCCGCTCAGTCGACCAAGAGAGGTCGCAAGAAGCAGAAGGAAGAATACGTTAGGTGTCCTCAGCTAGCGAGGACGAAGGATTTGGGGAAAGGGCCGGAGGGGCGTCCCCCGGAAGTTAAGTTGGTGGGATTGGAGGCGGAGGACGTCGGCGAAATTCGGAGTAGTCAGTCACCGCAGAGTCCAATAGGCCAAGAAGAGGATGAGGAGAATACAGAGTCCTTTCCGGACGACACAGGGTGGCCGAAGGACCTGGAGGACGAGTTGAAGGAGTTCCTGGTAGCAGAGCTGGCGCTCTTCGAGGGAATGGACGGAGTGTCAAATATCGCCGAGCATAGTATAAGGATGCGGGATAATAAGCCTCTTAAGCAAAGATATTATCCCAAGAATCCGGCTATGAGGAAAGTGATCGACGAACAGGTAGACGAGTTGATTCGAGCTGGAGCCATCGAGCCTTCGCGCAGTCCGCATAGTGCGCCCATCGTATTGGTAAAGAAGAAGACCGGAGATTGGCGCAGGTGTGTGGACTACCGACAGCTAAATGCACACTCAATCCCAGACGGCTACCCTGTTCCGCGGATCAATCGTATCATCGAAAGGCTGAGACACGCGCGATATATATCCACCCTGGATTTGAAGAGCGGATACTGGCAGATCCACATGGCGGCGGACAGCAGAGAGTTCACGGCGTTCACCGTCCCGGGGAGAGGATTATTCCAATGGCAAGTGATGCCATTCGGTTTACATTCCGCGGGCGCTACGTTCCAGAGAGCGCTGGACACAGTAATAGGACCGGACATGGAGCCGCACGCTTTTGCGTATTTGGATGACATCGTGGTGATCGGCGCCACGAAAGCGCAGCATGTGGAGAACTTGAGGGAGGTCTTCCACCGGTTGAGGAAAGCCAACCTTCACATAAACCGGAAGAAATGCAGTTTCTTCAGAAAGAGGTTAGTCTACCTCGGACATATCATCAGCGAAGAAGGGATACGCACGGATCCCGCAAAGGTCGAGGCGATCCGCCGTTTTCCGGCACCCTCGACCATCAAGGAGTTACGGCAGTGTCTGGGAATGGCGTCGTGGTACAGGCGATTTGTTCCGAACTTCGCGTCAATGGTGGAACCAATGACGAGACTCTTTAAGAAGGGCCAGAAATGGGAATGGAATGAGGAGCAGGAGGAGGCATTGAAGGAACTCAAAGAGAGTCTCAGGACCGCGCCCGTGTTGGCGTGTCCAGACTTTTCGGCAAGGTTCGTGCTACAGACGGATGCCAGCGATTACGGCTTGGGCGCAATGCTCACGCAAGTGGTCGAAGGCGAGGAAAAGGTGATTGCATACGCCAGAAGGAAGATGTTGAAAGCTGAGCTCAATTATTCAGCTACAGAAAAGGAGTGCCTCGCGATTGTCTGGGCGATCAGGAAAATGCGGTGCTATCTCGAGGGCTATCGATTTGAGGTGGTTACAGATCACTTGGCGTTGAAGTGGCTCAACTCGATAGAGAGTCCCACGGGAAGGATCGCGAGATGGGCATTGGAGCTACAACAATTTCAGTTCGACATCCGCTATCGACGAGGGAAATTGTATGTTGTGGCCGACGCACTCTCTCGACAACCTGTGGAAAGCTGCCAGCGAATGACGGAGGCCAATCCCCCTTGCAAGTGGATAACGAGAATGCGTGGGAGGATCAAAGAGGAACCAGAGAAATTCCAAGATTATGTTGAGGAGAATGGACAGCTGTACCACAACCTTGGTCACCGGACGGACGATGAGGACTATATTCCCTGGAAGTTGTGCGTCCCAACTCACCAGCGGAAGAGAGTACTGCAGGAATGCCATGATGCCCCCACGGCAGAGCATCAAGGCGTGAGGAAAACGGTCTTGAGGTTGGCACAGCGATACTACTGGCCGGGGATGTTCCGGGAAGCGGCCAGGTATGTGAGGCGATGCGAGGAATGCCAGAAGTTTAAGAGCGAGCAACACAAGCCAGCGGGTCAGATGCTGACTAGGCAAGTAGCAGAGTCCATGGCGATTCTGTGCGCGGACTTCGTGGGTCCCTTGCCTCGGTCGAAGCGTGGGAACACGATGCGTTCGCTAAGTGGGTAGAACTGGTACCACTGAGGAGGGCCACAACAGCGCTGCTGCAGGCGGCGTTTAGAGAGCGCATTTTGGGTCGATTCGGAGTGCCTAAGATGTTCATCTGTGACAATGGCGCACAATTTGCGAGCAAAGGCTTCCGGTCTTTCATGGAATCCTACAAAAGGCGTCGAAGGACCAAGGCAGGTATTATAATCTGCGTCGACGAGAATGGAAGCCCGCGCTAGGGTCGATGGTCCTGCTGCGACAGCACCAGCTGTCCAGCGCAGCGGAGGGCTTCGCGGCGAAATTGGCTCCCAAATTCGATGGCCCTCACAGGGTGGTCTGCTTCATTTCTCCCAACGTGGTGCGACTCGCTCAGGTGGGCGAACGGAGAAGGAGGGTTGCCAACCTGTCCAAGCTTAAGCCTTTCTACACCGAGGAGGAAGAGGCCGGCGAAACCGCGTTGAGGAGGGAAACAGAGGAGGAGGAAAGATCCGAGCGGTCCAAATTAAACATGGGCACGCCGCTCGAAGAATAGAAGAAACTCGATTGCTTTGACCCCGCTATCCCCTTCTTTACTACCTCTTTGAGAAACCTCACTAATCTCATACTAACGCCCTAACCATTTTGGTCAAGAAGAGATCCGAGAGAGGGCGAGTATTAATGTTCTGATTCACACAGATAAGCGAAATGGAAGACGAAGTGATCGCGATCAGCAGCGACGAGGAGTGGGAAGAGGCACTTCCCCAAGGGCCGCCGTGGGAGGACCAGCCACGCACCGGTCAGGTCCACTCCGTCCACCACTCCACCATAAACATCTGGGTGGCCTTGGAAGACATGGTGATGCTGCTGAGAGGGGATTTTACGACGACATACGTACCAGCACCCGGGGTGCAACGGACTCCGCCGCACGTGGAAGAACCCATCCCAGCCGGAGAGTCACGATATGCCGACGGACGAGGAGTCGGAAAGATGGGCCAGCCTGACACCGTGGGCCGCAGGAGACGACGAAGACGAAGACGCTGCGAAAGAGGTCCCTGACCAGCTCCCGCCACGCGAGGTCGGAGGCGGCAGGGAGCACTGTCCCTCCGCCCCTAATCCTGCCTCGAGGGTAACGTCGCGAGCGGAGGCCGGGGAGCCGGAGGAGCTGTGGAAGAGGAGGAGCAACCGGCACGAGGATGTGGGGCCGAAGCCGACTACACAACGCCCGTTGGAGGGCGATGCCGGTGAGAGCCGCCGCCGTGATTCCGCACGAGTCGCGCTTCGCTACGTCCCCGGGGCCGTCGATTGGCCCAACCAGCGGACGGCCTCGGGTGGACCGCCGAGACCGGCGTGCTGGGTCCCCGAACGTCGCTGGAGCATCGAGCCATATTGGGGCCACCCGATGGAGGCGACGAGCGAGCTTTGCCGAGTCACAGACAAAGTGGCGAAAGCTAGACGATTCCCGTCTGAGGGGATCCAGCCACCAAAGGGAGCTCGATGAAGTTCTCGAGGGGTGGCAGTCGGGCGAGACGTCCCGGTCGAGCACGGAGGATGGCGCGGAACGAAAGGCTCTCCTGACCGTCCCACAGAATTGGACAGTGCGTCCAGAGGGCACGGATTTGGCGGAGGAAGTTGTGGAATTGGTAAAAAAAAAGAAGCTGGCGCCTGCTGTCGACGACATCGCCGCACGCGCTTCAAGGTGTCGTCAGAGGACGGCGTCTACAACGTCACGGTGGCGGTAAAGGGGGGGTGTGAGGCGGCTCGCCGATCACTGCCTCACAAGATTTAACAATCCATATTTGAAAATGCCGCCCAAAGCGCTGGTGATTATCGGCGATCGGCGGCGCAACCCTGCGTGGAGAGTTTTGAACGGAGAGTTGCGTCGCCGGCGTCGAGCGCCTTGGGCGAGCGGAAGTGGAGCGAAGTTAGTTAGCGTGGGAGCGCGAGAGTGGCAAGACGGATATATGTAATAAGTTAGCGTGGGAACGCGAGAGTGTCAAGAGGATAACATGTAATAAGTTAAGATTTTGTGCGAGGAGTACATAAGTTGAGTGATTACTGAAATAAACGGCAATTGGCCATTAAAAGATAAGAGACGTTCATTTTTGGATTGGCGGAGAGGACAGGCGACCAAAGTGACAGGCGGTGAGCGATTGGAATAATAGGCGAATCCGCGCAAGTGTTGCACGTGAGTGGCGATCCCCATTCGAAATTACCACCCCCCCACCCCCCCCCCCCCCCCCCCCCCATTTCCTCTTTCCCCGACCACAAAACCCATAATCATCCCACCCCCTTGGTGTTTCACACATAACAATAAATTTTCTTGTGAGTACACCATGGGTAGACTGAGTCTGCCCCAGCTGTGAAAATTAATACTTTACAAGTTATCGAAAAAATAAGCAAACTCGTACTGCGTATGGTATACACGAGTATGCACACAAAATTTCAGCTCTCTAGCTCTTATATCTTCTGAGATCTCGGCGTTCATACGGACAGACGGACGGACGGACGGATGGACAGGGCTATATCGACTCAGCTCGTCCTGCTGATCAAGAATATATATACTTTATTAGGTCCGTATGTATGAAAGCGTCGATCTTAGAAGATATAAGAGATAGAGTCTTCAACTTTTTTTTTTAAATGTCCGTATATATCGCGCGCATATCGAGTTTATCACTAAAAAACGATAACTCATTCTGATATTTTTTATCGATAAAAACCCTATCGAAAGTCAGTTAAAAAATTTTATCTCCCACATCATTAAAGCTAGAGTGTCCAAATTTTAAATATATATTAAGACGCATTTTATACTATTTCGGGTTTTGTTAAAATATACCCCCCGCCCCTATATCCACCCCCTCACCCTCATCTTTGTAAATGTCGTATATCAAATACTAGAGACTTGAGCTTCGGTATACACATACATTTATTCATCATGATTACGTTCTGAAAGTTTTATTACGATCGTACGTCTAGAAATTAAATTATTCCACAAATAAGTTCTCATAATATCGCCAATAGTGCAGCGCAACCCAAGCGCAATCGCCTGGATATGCATGTGTGTGTGTGGGTGTGCGTGTGTTTGTTTGTATGCGTGTGTGTGTGCGTGTGTATGTGCGAATTATTATTGAAATATCAGTTGCTCGAAGGGTTCAGGGGATCTCGTAGTCGAGCAGTCTCGACTAGAGCTTTCTTACTTGTTTTATTCATTATTTTCTTAGTTTATGTTCTTTTTTTCAGCTGCAACTTTTTCCAACCTTCTGTGTCATTCATGTTATTCTATTGTGTTGTCTCTAAAACAGCCAACAACAAAGCGACAGAAACATATAAAACAGTCAACAACGAAACGCGTAAGGGCATTTAAAACAATCACTAACAAAGAGATTGTTGAAAAACCAGGCCCTAAATAAAATCACACAGTAGTTGTTATACTTTGCATTATGACTTATATTTTGATTTAGGCACGGCGCAGCCCATCGATCTACACAGCTCAAGAATCGCAACAAGACAGATCGCGACGCAGCAACATTCAATGCGTGTTATTCAAATTCGTCAGACACATAATGTTTCTAGACTAGCGTCGCGACAGTCAACATGACGATCGATGTTGCTTTTGCATGAAAATGAATTTCACAATGTTGCAATGTTGCTACATGTTGCAACATGAGTGTTTCTAAATATGGTGATGAAATTAAACATTCAACAGAGATACATAAAACGGCCAACAACAATGCAATGCTGCAGAAGAGCTCGCATTTGGATGTTCGGCCACCGAAGGGCTATGTATGCGTGTGCCGATGGGAGCCTGGAATTCAGCCCTAAGGCAGCGAAGGCTAGAGTGGGCTGAGCAGAGGACACAGGAACCGTTATGTGCTGTCGCCTACGCAGCGGCGCGCGGCAGCATAAGGTATAAAATGGGTATGTGGGTATCGGGCCGGGTCCTTTTTGGAGGAGTTACCAGAGAGGACCGACGGCGATCGAGTGCGCCGTCCACATGCCATAAAGTGTTCGAACAGAGACGAGGAGCACGCAGCCATAAGTTGAGCTGTCCGTTGGGAGTTCGGCCACCATCGATGCCTGCCACGCGACGAGTTCAACCGGTTGTCCGGGCTTGGGCGTAGGCGCGTTTTGCTGAATCCGAATCCTCGCGAACTGGCCAGCGACTTGGCTGTGAGCTGTGCGCGAAAGAGGATTGGCCAACAAGCATACGGACACCAGAAGTCAGACACCGGAGGCTGCAAAGCCGACAGGTGAGTTTTGCAGCAGCGCCCGGCGTGGGCATTGGCAGCGGCAGCCCATCAGGTCAAAATAATATTTTTATACCCTGAACCCATTGAAAATGGGAAATCAGGGTATAATGGTTTTGTTAAAAGTATGTAACAGGCAGAAGGAGGCGTGGCAGACCCCACAAAGTATATATATTCTTGATCAGGGCGACGAGCTGAGTTGATTTAGCCCTGTCCGTCTGTCTGTCCGTCCGTCCGTCCGTCCGTCCGTATGTATGAACGCGTCGATTTCAGAAGATATAAGAGCTAGAGACTTCAACTTTTTTTTAAAATGTCCGTATATATCACGCGCAGATCGAGTTTATCACTAAAAAACGATAACTCATTCCGATACTTTTTTATCGATAAAAAACCTTATCGAAGATCAGTTTAAAAATTATATCTCCTACATCTTTCAAGCTAGAGTCTCCAAATTTAAAATGTATATTAAGATGAATTTTATACAATTTCGGTTTTTGTTAAAATTTACCCTCACCCCTAAATCCACCCCCTCACCCTCATCTTTGTAAAAGTCGTATATCAAATACTAGAGACTTGTCCTTCGGTATACACATACATTTA
Source organism: Drosophila navojoa (assembly GCF_054131105.1). Classification (NCBI taxonomy): domain Eukaryota; kingdom Metazoa; phylum Arthropoda; class Insecta; order Diptera; family Drosophilidae; genus Drosophila; species Drosophila navojoa. Next base: position 26,459,499 of record NC_142893.1, on the reverse strand, counting down.
AACATTATAATTCTGAAAGTTTCATTACGATCGTACGTCTAGAAATTAAATTATTCAACAAATAAGTTGTCATTATATTGCCAACACTGCAGTGCAACCCAAGTGCAATCGCCTATATATGCGTGTGTGTGTGCGTGTGTTTGTTTGTATGTGTATGTGTGTGCGTGTGTTTGTTTGTGTGTGTGTGTGTGTGTGTGTGCGTGTTCTTTTTTTTTTTTTTTTTTTTTATATTCGTTTATTAACAGTTTTTATATAATAATACAAGGTGCAAGTTGCGTGGTGGCTAGGATAGTGCGCGATGCTTGCGGGACGGCCGTAAAGCATTGCTTCGCAAGCACTGTGCGCTACCTTAGCCTGGGGCAGCTCGACTTCTCATTCGCTCGACTCTGCGGAGCTCCATCATCACTGTGGCCGCGAAGGTGCTTGTTTGTTCCCAAGCTTCCTCCGATTCCAGCATGGTGTTGACAATGTTGTCCGCTCTGATGGAGCGGCCCACTGCCTCTTCCAGACGACGCCTCTCCTCCAGGAACCGTCCACATTCGAAAAGAATGTGGTTGGCGTCTTCCACGTGCCCTCGCTCGCACCAGGGGCACTCGTCAGATTCCTCGTGGCCGAAGCGCTTCAAATAGCTCCGAAAGCATCCATGTCCCGAGAGGATCTGCGTAAGGTAGAAGTTTACCTCGCCGTGCTTGCGGTTGACCCATGGTTCAAGCTCCGGGATGAGCTTGTGCGTCCACCGCCCTTTAGCTGAGCTATTCCACTTCCTTTGCCATCGTGCAATGCTGTTCGCCCTGATAGCGTTGGGTCGCGCAGGCGCGTGCGAATTTCGCTCCACGGCTTCGGCGACCAAGTACTCCAGCGGTACCATACCAGCTATGACGAGCGCCGCGTCATCGGAGATAGTCCTGAAAGCGCAGCCTGACTCTGATTGCGCTCAGTCTGTAGATCGCGCAAATGCCCCGGCTGTAGCTCGGCGTTGCCATCGCTCTTGCCCATATGGGCGCAGCGTAGAGGATGACGGACCTAATGACGCTCATTAGAAGGAGACGTCGTTGCTGTTTAGGTCCCCGCGTGTTAAGCATAATTCTCGAGAGAGCTCTACAAGAATCAGCTGCCTTTTTTTGCACATACTCTAAGTGCTCGCGGAAAGTTAATCTTGTTTCTATCATGACACCAAGATACTTTATCGCCCTCTTTGACGCAATGGTGACGCTGCCGATCTTTATATTGGCAGTTTCCACTCTTTTGCGACTGCTGACTAGGACAACTTCAGTTTTGTGTGCCGCTAGCTCGAGCCCAGCTCCAGTCAACCAGCTTCGTATGCGATTGATACTTTCGCTGCACATATCCTCTGTATCTTTGAGTTCCTTTCCTATGGCTACGACAGCTACATCATCAGCAAAGCCGATGGTGTGCGCACCTGTTGGTAGTTCCAAGCGCAGTACGCCGTCGTACATGATATTCCATAGGAGAGGCCCCAGCACTGAGCCTTGGGGTACTCCAGCTGACACTGTATGAGTTTGGGGACCCTCACTCGTATTGTATACCAGTGTTCTTCCTCTGAAGTAACTCTTTATTGTTTCTTTAAGATATTTAGGGATATTATATTGTGACAGCGCATTCAGTATCATATCCCAACTAGCTGTATTGAAGGCATTCTTTACGTCCAGGGTCGCAATAATGCAGTATTGCTTCGTCCCATGCTTCCATCTTGTGCCATGAATGGCGGAGGTGGCCAGGCCAACAACTTTGTTTAGCGCATCCGTTGTTGACCGGGCCTTCCGGAATCCAAATTGATTTGGTGACAGGCCTCCGGCGCTAGTAATCGCAGTCTCCAGTCTGGAGCAGATCAATTTCTCAAACACCTTTCCCATGGTGTCTAAGAGGCAGATCGGTCTGTATGAGGATGGCTCATCTGGTGGTTTGCCAGCCTTGGGTAGCAACACCAGGTTCTGGGCTTTCCATTTTGCCGGGAACGTCTCTTGTATTAAACATTCGTTGAATAATTCAGCGAACGTATTAGGGTGCAAGGCGAGGGCTAGCTTTAGCGCACGATTTGGGATCCCGTCCGGCCCTGGAGCAGTGTTGGTTCTAAGACCCCGGAGAGTTAATATAATTTCTTCCTCTGTGACTAAAACAATTTCAGTGCTCATTGAGCCCTGATCAGCAGACTCGGACCGAAGGGCGTGAATGGAGCTTAAACTTTCTGGAAAGAGCGTTTCCACAATCGTTTTAAGCTCCAGACGATCCGTAGGCTGCACCTGTCTACCTGCGTATAGTCTTTTAACTACTATCTTATATGCCCTGCCCCAAGGGTCATATTCGGCTGAGTCGCACAACTCTAAAAAACATTCTCTTTTGCTTGCCCGAATGGCCCTCTTCAACTGTCTTCTAGCTGCCTGGTAAGCTAATTGTTTTTCTAAAAACGTAGACCTACCGCGAGCCCGTTGGTAGCTTCTTCTCGCCTGGATGCATTTGCGACGAATGTCACCTATTTGTGCATTCCACAAATACGTAGGCTCTTGTTGTCGCGTGAACTGCTTGCGGCGTAGCATACTGCTATTGCAGGCACTCTGTATTTGGGCTACCATTTGGCATGCTCTGGCCTCAGCATTACCAATTGTGCCCAGAGACTGAATGGCCTCAGAAAAGACCGCGGGATCAAAAGTATCTAGCCGATACGACTCCCTCCACAAGGGTGACGCCCTGGCAGGTGGCTCAATAGAAGTGCCGTATGATCGCTGCCCGTATAGCTATCGCAATGGCTCCATGTTGCTCCCCGAAAGAGGGATAAAAGTGACAAAAGTAATGTCGATGACAGATCCGTATCCCGCCCGACTGAAGGTGTACTCGTGCCCAGTGTTGACCAGTGCAACATCTAGTGTTGCGAAGATCTCCAGTAGGATACGACCTCTGGCATTTGTTGTGAGGCTACCCCATTCTAACGCCCAGGAGTTAAAATCTCCAGCTATAATGGCCTTCCGACCCCTAGCATCCTCGGCAAGCTCGTCGAGCACCGTCGTGAATTCACTGAGCTGCATGCTGGGGGCCAGATAGCAACTGTAAAGCCATAAGTTGCCATATCGGCCGCGTACGAACCCATTGAATGACTTAACATTCGAAAGTACGTTCGTTGAGTTGCCGCATACCCACAACGCAGCTTTGCCATTAACGTCAGTTGACCATGTCCTAGGGCAGCTGGTTATACAGTGGTGGGGCTCACTGAGAAAAGCTACGTCTATACATTTTTCCCTAACGGTCTGCTCAAGAAGGTCTTGGGCAGCAATACAATGATTTAGGTTAAGCTGCAAGAACCTTAACATTTCATTTTACGAGCAGCTTCACGGTAAGATGGGCACTTGAAGCTGCCTGCTGAATGGTCCGTCTGCTTTTCACCTTTCCGGATGCAGAGGCTACATTTTGGTGGCTTAGTGCATGCTTTTGCACTGTGACCCATCTCTCCACACCTGAAACAGGCGCCCTTTAGGTCACAGTCGCTGCGACAGTTTGCTGCCATATGACCGTAATCGAGGCACTTGAAACAGCGTTTAGGCTGTTCCACGGCTCGAATACGGCATACTACCCATCCTATTCTAATTTTGGACAGCTCGAGCAGAGTTTTAGCTTTCCCAATTGGAAGAGCAACCGTAGCTCTTTGCTGTCCACCAAAAGCTGGCCGAAGCGATTTGATAGCCTTAATGGGGAGTGAGCTATCCTTCAACTCCACCCTGATTGCCTCCAAGATCTCCTCTTTGCTTGCTAACACATCTAGGTCGCGAATCTCAATTTGAGCCGATTCGTTAAGTGTTTTAACTACCGCTCGGCTTTGCCTACAGCTTCGTGCAGAGCCTCAGCGCTATGCTCCGGCTTCCTACTCAGTTGCAACAAAAGGTCCCCCTTAGCGGTCTTCCTAATACCTTGGACGTCGCCACTCAGATGCTTTAAATTTGGGTCGCTCTTGACCACGCGAAGCATGTCCGCATAGCTGCAACCACCTACACCTGAAACCGCGATGGCGTCGCTTCTGGAACGTTTTTGCAGCGGCTTGCGTCCCTTAACAACCGTCCAGCTGTTCGAATTCGTCTGTCGACCTACCTGGTTGGTTTTAACGGCTGCAGCCCGTAGAGCCATTGGCTCTATTGGATTTGCTGCGCTTTTATTGTGCCTCGGCTTTTTCGAGGGAGTTTTCCTCTGCTCAGTGGCAACTTCCCTCGACCGCTTGGGCGTATTACTACCTACTGTAGCACTAACGCTCGCTGTTTTAGCCTTCTGAGCTACTTCTTTGACCAGCGTGGTCTGCACCTCGCAGTCTTTGACCGGTCGGTTGCAGAACGCTTCGGCCGTCTTGTGGAGACTGACCAGCCTAGCCAGCTCCTCTCTCATTAGTGCATTTATATGCCGCTGCCCCCCAAATAGGGCAGACAAACCCTCTAGCGTAACTCCTATTTGAGCTAACGCTTCTTTTAAAGACTTGGGTGCCTGGCACTCAGCCACTGGAGACTGGTTACAAGTCGACGGCTGCGGCAACGCCCTCTGTTGTTGCAGCGGCGATCGCTGCAACGAGGAACGGCGCGAAAGCTTGCAGCTCCTCCTCCATCATGGCCTCCGTATTGCTCCGACTGCCACGTCGTGAAGCCTGCCTACTAATATAATTTGAGTTTAGAGACCACAGTAACTTAAACTCAACCTAACTACAGCGACAGCCCGAAAGTATGCACTACTTTTAGTACCTGCTACCTCACACCAGCAGCTGGGTTGCTGTCTTTGCTGAGACTTAGCAACTCACCAAAGTTAGTGAGCAGCTGATTGTCCGCTGCAATTTCCAGCACCACTATCAGCTGTTAGAGTGAATGCACCTGATTATTTATTATTTGCACAAATGTGACGCCTAATGCGACAAATTATTTCGCGCTTAAAAAGAAAGGGAAGGAGAAAAGCCCTGACGCCAAAAACAGTGACGCTATTGCCCCCCTCTCTTGCACCACCGGATTGTACCACTGGGGTACTCCGCGAAACCGCCGCGAAGTAAGTTTTTTATTGTTTTTGTTTTGCCGTCGCTGGGTGCGTCGCGCCCACAGCAACCACGTTGTCTACAGTTCTTTCCACTTTCACAGGGAAAAACAAAGATCAAGCTATTGTCCACGGTGGATCGCGATGACATCGACCGTACTCCACGAAAACGCAACTCGAACCGTGTGTGTGCGTGTGTGTGCGTGTGTGTGCTAATTATTATTGAAATATCAGTTCCTTGTAGGGTTCAGGGGATCTCGTAGTCGAGCAGTCTCGACTAGAGCTTTCTTACTTGTTTTTTTTAGTTTTATTGAAAATTAAAAAAAAAATATTAACTCCATCTACTTACCGGCAACATACAGCAATGCCAGCGGTAAGCGGAGATGCAGCTGATGGCGTTAACAGCAGCGATCAGCGGAAAATGGAGCACCGGGGGATGGAGCAGCGCAAAACGGGGCGGCGCAGTCGTGGCGGACGCCAAATTGAAACACGATGGTCTCGTGTTTTCTCGAAGGAAGAGGGGCAATATAGGTATGCACGTATGAATGTATATGAACGTACGTATTTGCTGTGCGTTTATATGCATATACGTGCATGTACATGTTGCTCCACACAGCGACGCGATTACTGTAGGAACGACCCTCGCGACTGGAAAGGGTTCAAGGTCCGACTATAGTCGGCATTTTTCGCTCCTACAGATTCAGCAATGGGTTCGCGTCGCACGCACGACGATCATCGGTGACCGTTAGCCGAGGTGCCGTTCGTGCTGGGTGATAGTAGTGATCACTTTCACTCGCAGGGCACCAACGGTACATCGGCCAATGGGAGGCTGCCACGCAATTTGGCGGGAAAGTGGCGTCACGCGGATCACGCCACTTTACCGTTTTTATGGGCATGAGCGGCTGAAAGGCCCCGCTCGAGAGCCGAACAGGCCCCGTTACCACCCGAAGCAGGGCATGTGGCTGGGCTATAAACACTGTTCAGTGTACGGCTGGCATACGAAATGACACGCTCTCCGTCCTCCGAGGTCTACGTCAGGATTGCTCCAAGCTCATAATTGCTTGCGTCCGTTTGCAAGCAAAACGGTTTCGAAAAATCAGGGCACGTCAGCACCGGTGACTCCGTCAATTTGGGCTTTACCGTCTTCAGCCTCTGGGCAAGAGGAACTTCTTCAAATTATACACCAACGCTCACACCATAGTAACAAATGCTAATTAAACTCTTATCGCAGGGCCCCACCTTGGGCGCCAGTTGTAACGAAGCTTCGGTTTATCCCGAGTCTAAACTGGGCTAGTTTCAGCTGACTGTGGATTCGTGCCAACAAATTTATTTGTTGAAGCCCCTGCGATATTAATTAGTCACTTGTGAATTTAGGCTTTATAGCGTAAATGTATATTCTCTTGAATAAGTTTAAAATGTACACGTCACCTAAACTTATGCTGGTTCACTGGTTGGCTTTAGCGAAGCACACCTACCGAGCGTTGGTTCAACGCACTCCGGCTGGGAGAGTGTTGTGCTAAAAACACGGTAGTTTACCAGGACGATTCGGGAAACGCCAGGACTTCGGTCTGTAAACTCTGGCGGTTCGCTCAGATATGCAGGCCACTCCTACTATGCCACTCGCTCACAGCACCACACTAGCTTCGTTTTCACTCACAAACACCTCTCTTGCGCGCGGCTACGTGAACTTACTCAGATGTGCAGGCCTCGCTTAAGGCGCTGATGTGCACCGATGTCCTGATCGGAGCCGCTGATGATGCTAGTTGCCTCTTTCGTTGTCGCAAAGATTCCCACTGGATGTCCTTGCTGTTCCCACGATGTCCTTGCTGTTCCCACGATGTCTTTGCTGTTCCCATGATGTCCTTTGAAGTCCTGGGAGTCCTGCTTTACCACTCGCGTTGACTTTCACAGCACTCTGACTTTCACTAATCACTTTTCACTCGCTTGATCGTAGTCTCCTCTCATCTAATCCTCACTTAATCATCCCGTATGGAGCCGCCGGTGGCCTTTTATAGCCCAGCCACAGGCCCTGCTTCGGGTGGTAACGGGGCCTGTTCGGTTCTCGAGCGGGGCCTTTCAGCCGCTCATGCCCATAAAAACGGTAAAGTGGCGTGATCCGCGTGACGCCACTTTCAAGCCAAATTGCGTGGCAGCCTCCCATTGGCCGAAGTACCGTTGGTGCCCTGCGAGTGAAAGTGTCCACTACTATCACCCGGCACGAACGGCACCTCGGCTAACGGTCACTGATGATCGTCGTGCGTGCGACACGAACCCATTGCTGAATCTGTAGGAGCGAAAGAGCCCGCCTCTAACAGGACTTTGACCCCGTCTTCAGTGCGAGGGTCGCTCCTACAGTATTCGCGTCGCTGTGTGGAGCAACATGTGTATGCACGTATATGCGTATAAACGCACAGCAAATACGTACGTTCATATACATTAATACGTGCATACCTATATTGCTCCTCACACTCCCCTCTTTCTTCGGGAAAACACGAGACTATCGTGTTTGAATTTGGCGCCCGTCTTCGCTACGCTGCTCCGTTCTGCGCTGCTTCGTTTTACGCTGCTCCATTTCGCGCTGATCGCCGCTGTTAACGCCATCAGCTGCATTTCCGCTTACCGCTGGCAATGCTGTATTCTGCAGGTAAGTGAAAAGATCAATATTTTTTTAATTTTTCATAAAATTACAAAAATATTATGTTTTCAGGCCGGGCATCATTTCCCTTGACGTGATGCCCTTGGCCTCTGCCAATGCCCACGCCGGGCGCTGCTGCAAAACTCGCCTGTCGGTTTTGCAGCCCTCCGGTGGCATTGGCGCATGTGCGCACGGCAATGGCCATTTCACCCATTTGGCGCATGTTGTCCCTCGCCGCTGGAGACGCCTTTCTGCTGGTTGCTGCTCCTTACATCTCAACGCTGGCAACCAGAAAAGAAAAGGGAGCAGCATATTACGACAAAAGCAGGATGGCACAAGCTAACCCACAAATGTCATCGCAGCAATTATATGAGCAGTTGATCAACAAGGAGCAGCAACTAGAGGAGCAACATCAAGCTTACGTCACGCTTCAAGGAAACATCAATGCGGCTTATAAGGAACGATTGTTTCAAAACATCAATTATTTGGCAACGTTCACGGGAACTGGTGATATATCAATTAACTCGTTCTTCAGCAGCGTGGAGTACCTTCTCCAAGGAGTGGAGGACTCTGGACTAAGACGAGAGGCCACTAGGACAATCTTCAACAAAACAATCCAAGGACAGGCGAAGGATGTAGTTATCAATATACCGGAACCAGACAACTGGCAGCTAATCAAGTCAACGCTAAAGCTGAGGTATCGACCGGACACGGAGCCCCATCAAATTTACCGTAAAATTTATGAGTTAAAAGTAGACACAGTAAGCGAACTTGCAGCAGAACTACAAAATATTAAGTATAAAACAGACGAATTAAGAGTTTACCATCAAAACGATAATTTTATAGATTTAAGTAACGTAGAAAGTTTACTACTAAATGCAGCTAAAGAAATGACTCAAGGCACTTTACTTTATAAAATATACGAAGAACGAAATTTAAATGAAATTCTAAAAATAATGATGTTACGTAGATACGAAAATAGTTGTATTAGATTTCAATATAAGAAAAGTAAAATAGTTGTATTAGATTTCAATATAAGAAAAGTAAACCCAATAGGTATAACGCTGAGGCTGAGTCTAGCAAGAAAAATCATAACTACAAAAAAGAAAATACCCAACAACAAAATTATAACAAAAAGCAACAATATTATCAACAAAATTATAACAATAACAAGCAATCTTATTATCAACCACAAAGTGGTCAAAACAATAACCAAAACAATCAGCAACAATTTTACAGAAACAACTCAGGTCATTACAGACAAGATTATACTCAACACGATTCAGGACAGAGTCACCCTAACCAAAACAATCAGCAAACAATTTCACAACAGTCAAAACAGTATAGGTCAAGGAATTCAGAACCCATGGAAATAGAAAACCTAGAAACAACGCAAGATACAAACAGTTTCCAAGAAACAAAAAATGACTACGACCAGGCAGAGGTTAATAATACAGTTTTTTTTATGAAGCAGCCTCGGAATGCCTACCATTATTAGAACTTAACATCGATAAACATAGATATATAGCATTAATAGATACAGGAGCAAGTTTAAGTCTAGTAAACAACCAAATTAATGGGCACACAAAGATTAAGCTGAATAAACCCATATCATATAGCACAATTAATAGTAAGGACATTATAGAGTATGAAATTCATACAACAGCACCTAGAGAATTCAATTTACCAAACAGCGCTAGAGTCCGCTGGAAGTTAGCCCCACTAAAGGGAAGGAAATATAACTTTATTATAGGTATAGACCTTCTACAATTCTTGAGTGCAGTTATTAACATTGAAAAAAACAGTTTAACATTAAATCACAAAGAAAACCGTATAATAAATAAGCAATATCAATATGAAGAAATCTGTACATTAGAGAGTACTATAAATAAATATGATAACTTGGCATTAGATCATTTAAATACACAAGAGGTAATTGAAGTTAAGAAAATTATAAAACGATATAGTAAACTTTTTTTTAAAGAAGGAGATAAACTAACTAGTACAACCGAAATAGAACATGAAATAAGGACAACTACAGATAAACAACTTAATTCAAAGCTATATAGATACCCACCACAGCATGAGGAAGAAGTCAGAAAACAGATAAAAGAAATGGAAGAACAGGGAATTATTAGAAAAAGCAATTCAAGATATTCGAGCCCACTTTTAGTAATACCAAAAAAGTTAGACAATTCAAAACAACAAAAATTTCGCATTGTAATAGATTATAGAAAACTTAACGAAATAACCATCGACGATAAATTTCCGATTCCTAATATAAATTCAATTCTTGATAAACTCGGAAGAGCCCAGTACTTCACAACAATAGATTTAGCAAAAGGCTACCATCAAATTTTAGTAAAAGAGGAAGACAGAAAGAAAACTGCCTTTGTTACGCCGCATGGCTTATATGAATTTATTAGAATGCCATTTGGGTTGAAAAATGCCCCCGCCACTTTTCAAAGACTAATGAATGAAATCTTAAGAGACTTTATTAACAAAAAATGTGTCGTATATTTGGACGATATACTTATTTTTAGCACATCGTTGCAAGAGCATGTTCAAGCCATCAACGAAATATTTAAAGTATTAGAGGATAAGAATTTGAAGATTCAAATCGATAAATGTAACTTCATGAAGAAGGAGACAGAATTTTTAGGTCATATCTTAACCAAAGAAGGTATTAAACCAAATCCAAACAAAATAGCCATAATAGAAAAGTTACCTTTACCAAAAACAGAAAAGGAGATAAAAAGTTTTTTAGGCATAACAGGTTTCTACAGAAAATTTATTAAAGATTACGCAAAAGTAGCACAACCCATAACAAAATATTTAAAGAAAAATACTAAAATAAATACAAAAGATCCAACTTTCATCGAAGCATTTGAAAAGTTAAAGCAACTTATTTGTTCACATCCTATATTCAGGTTCCCTAACTTTGAAAAAGCATTCACGCTTACAACTGACGCTTCAAATTATGCCATAGGATCGGTTCTTTCTCAAGAAGGGCATCCAATTTGTTTTGCGTCAAGAACGTTAAACAATCATGAGAAAAATTATTCAGCAACAGATAAAGAATTTTTAGCAATACTATGGAGTGTAAACTATTTTAGACCATATCTCTACGGAAGAAAATTCAAACTATTAACAGATCATCAAGCGATAAAATTCTTATATTCAAAACATAAAGGGAAAGATATTTCGCCAAGGCATCAAAGATGGTTACTAAAACTAGGAGAATATCAGTTTGACATAGATTACTTAAGAGGAAGAGAAAACAGAGTAGCCGATTTCTTAAGCAGAATAAAAGGTAATGATTTTGACCCACAGCAAGATAATGACAATATATCAGACATAAACATAATAACAAATATTGAAGAAGATAACTATTCGTTAGCAGCAACTATACATTCAGCAGAAGAAAATTTACAGGATCATTTTCTAATAAAGGAAGAAATAGTAAATAAATATAAAACACAAATAATAATATCAAATGGCAAAACAGAAGAGTGTAAAACGATTCATGGAAAAAGAATAATTTTCATGGCAAAACACGACTTCCCAACAATGGAAGAAATTTTTATAAAATACTTAAACAAAGGAAAAGTAGGTATATATTCAGATCTACCGGATCAAGAATATAATATAGAGCAAGAAAAATTAATTCAATTATACTCTAACAACAAACAAATAGAATTCACTAAATGCACACATAGAGCTCAAGATATAGAAACTGAAACGCAAGCTGTAAAACAAATATCTATTTACCATGTACAAGAGAGTATGCATTCTAGTATTCAAGAGACGTACAACAAAATAAAAAATAAAATATTTTACCCTAAGTTATTAGAATTAATACAGACAGTGATCAACCAATGCGACTTTTGCAAAGAAGTCAAATATGACAGAAACCCAGTTAGAAACAAATTTGTTAAAACAGAAACTCCATCGGATAAAAACCAAATAATACATATAGACACATACGTAATAAAAAACACATATTTTTTGACTATTATAAATTTTCGAAATTTGCAGCCGTTTACCCACTAAACGATAGAAACCATATAACCATCGTAGAGCAGATTGAAAATCATTTTACAAAAATAGGCAAACCAAATAAGATTGTAGCTGACAATAAATTTAATTCAATAAGAATTAAAGAACTATTAAGCCGAGAAAATATTGAATTACATTTAACAAAACCAAACAGCCATACAGGCAATGCAGATGTAGAAAGACTGCATAACTCATTGGCAGAAAAGTTTAGGATAATACATAATACAGAAACAGAAAACTTATTAGTAAAACAAAATATGCAAAGGGCAGTAAGAAATTATAACGACAGGTACCACTCTACTATTAAATGCACACCTTTTGAAGCGCAAAATAATAAAATAGATTTAAAAATCATTAAGAATAATATAGAAACCACTAAAATCAAGATGCTGGATAAGATCAACCGAAACAGAGAAATTAAAATTATAAAGCAGTCAGACACAAAGAAGTACCAAAGTTTAAAAAAGCCAAACATAAGAATATTAACCCAGCAAATATAAAACGTGTTTACAAATTTACAGAAAACAAGAATGATAACAGAATTGAAGACTCATCAAATACTTAACCAAAACAAAATTCGCTCTTTCTGAAGCATAACAGAACAAATCAAATCTATTAGCAAATGTTGATAATTTTATTTCTTTTACATATGTATATGTTTCTGACAAACAGCTATCTTTATAAGTATTCAAAATGACATCAAAAATATATAATTAATCAAAGAATATAAACAAGTTACTATTCATTACACAAAACAATAATTATAAGTAATACCTACCTTATATATTACCTTTAATAAGAAAATTAATAACAACACAGAATTCAGGAGAATTCTTATTTAAATGAGGGAGAAGTTATGTATGTAATTATGTAATCGATATAAGCATAATTTTAAGCGATTTGTCATCACTAAGAGAGAAAGTCCATACCTAAATGTTGCATGTTTGTGATGATGAAATGTCTAGCAACATTGTGTAATTAAAATGATGATGAAATGTCTAGCAACATTGTGAAATTAAAATTATGAAGAAATGTCTAGCAACATTGTGAAATTAAAATGATGAAGAAATGTCTAGCAACATTGTGAAATTAAAATTATGATGCTATGTCGCTCGGATAGGCTAGCAGCATTTGAATAAAGTCAGTTCTAATCTGAGACTTAACTGAAGAAGTTGAACCATGTTATTTAATTTCAAAAATAAAGAACTCAAAACAAAATTCGCGCGCTGTTGCTAAGGGCGCATACACTGCAGGTGGGTACTGCTTGCACTTGCACTGCTTTGTTGTTGTATCTGTGCATAGTGCATTGCACATGCACTGGCAGCTAAGTTTTTCGGTGCAGTACTGTACACTGCTTGCTGTCGTACGCGATTTATAGTCTTTCACTATACTTTATATATCTTTAGATACACAAGCACAATAAAACTTAATCACTGAAACAGAACTGTCTTTAGATGTTGAGTGATAGTTCAATAAAAACACACTTAATATCTTTGGTTATTATAATTCTTGCTTTATTAATAATAAGAACTTCTGTTCTGTTCGGAATGAATCTTAAGACTATTTGTTGCTTACATTTATTGTTGCTAGCTGAGCGTTTTCAACGTTTTTCAACGTTATATATATGTATATATACATGTATATAAACATGTATACATGTAAGTATTTGTTACTTACATTTATTGTTGCTAGCTGATCGTTTTCAACGTTTATATATGTACATGTATACATGTATATAAACATGTATACATTTACAAGGTATTTGTTGCTTACATTTATTGTTGCTAGCTGAGCATTTTCGATGGAAGCGTTGGCGAGCATTTTCACTGGAAGCGGTCGCTTACGTCGAAAATGCTTTGCTAATTTGGTTGCATAACTCCTCCCCCTTTTGATGAGGGATTCTCCTGAATTCCTTTTTTACATTTTGTATAGATATACATATGTATGTATGTATATTCCTATGAATGGCTTTAGTGTTTTTTATTTTTTCTAAGAATGTTTTTGTATTATTTTTATAGTAAGTTTAATCAATGGTATATTAAATTATATTATTTTCTGCGTAGCTTATTATTAATGTGCCTTCGTTTGTTAATTGCACCTTAAACTCTACGTGTTCTATCATTTTACAATTTTTCTACAGTTAGAGCTCAATTTCAGTTCATTTATTCTTTTGTGTTCTTCGTATGTGTAAGTTTTGTTTTGGCTTTTTACCACACTTTCGGGACTCATGTCGATTCATTTATTTTTCTGGTTTGTTAGTGGGGTTATCAGAAATATTGTGGTTGTTATGATTTTAGTTGGTATTTTAATTGCAATCATTATGTTATTTTCGTGGATCATAACTCCCATGCGGATTAATTTAATTTTGTTGAAGTCTATGTTGTAGAGTGTGAATACTTCGTTTGTTAATATATAAGGATGAAAGAGGCTGTGTTTAGCTGACGCTATTATGTTTAAGGTGGTAGAATTGTTGACCAGTTCCACTGTGCTCTCCCCTAGTGATACGAAGCCGTTTTCAACCAGGATTGAGGCTATATTGATCATTGCTGCCGACAGCGTTGGCAACAGGATCATGATGATGATTGTTAGTATTACCTGGAAATTTGGTAGGTCTATTAACATTTGTTGTATGGATATTTTGTAAATTTGCTTTTCTGAATTTGGGTTCTTCTTTATGTCTTAGGTTTTTATAATTCTTAATAAATCCCTCTGTTCTATTCTCTATGTAGGTTTCTCTTTTATCATTTAGTTTCGCTATTTTTCTGGATTTTTCCGCTAACATTTTTTCGTACAATTTCAAGTGATCTACTTTGTGATTCTGTACTTCAAATGGCGTGAATTTCGTGGTGGTGTGGTATGTGTTATTGTAAAAGTATACAGCTCTAGCCATTTGTTCGATTATTGGTCTTTTCTCTTCTATGTTTAGTGTGCGAATTTTTTCTGTTAGTGTGTTATTAAGACTTTCGACGTCGCTATTGCCAGTGTGACTGTTTGGTTTAGTTCTTTTTCTAGAAATTCTCTGACATTAAGACTATTAAATTCGTCGTCGAAGACAAATTTATTGACCTTCCCTTTTATTGACAAAAATTGTTGAATGTGTTCTACGATTGTGATGCTATTTCTGTCGTTAAGTGGGAAGCAAATGGCGTGTTTTGAGAATTTGTCGATGAATAATATAAAGGATTGTTTTGAGTTAACGTATGTATCTACGTGTACTATCTCATCGCAAGTTTTTGGTGTTTCTGTAAGATAAAAATTGTTCTTTATAGGTTTTCTATCGTATTTCCCACCACTACAAACGTCACAGTTATTGATTATTCTATGGATATGGGTCTTAAGGTTAGGGTGGTATATTTCGAGTTTAAGCTTCTGATAAGTGGCAACTATTCCGCAATGGCCACTCTCGTTTTTGTGAAATAAGGCTATTTGGGTATGCAGTTCATCTTCAGACTCGATATCTCTAAAGAACTTAGTGCACTTTACAAATTTTATTTTTGGGTTGGAAGTGTATTCCTTCGCTATTATTTTTTGTTATTGGTAGAACTCATGGTCACTTAGGTTTGAAAAAACTCCTATTTTTCCTGTTGTTATTTCTCGTCGGAAGATGTTTATTGCTTGGTTGTCTTCTACGTCTTTCTTGATAATGTAAATTCTCTTTTTGTCGAACACCTGTACGGTGGTTTCGAGTTTCGTTTCTGTAAGAATTAGCTGTACATTGAATCTGTTAACTGCTGTTTCTAGTATAGACATGTCGAAACCCTGATCCTCTTCTTTAGAATGAATCGTTTGAGCTGCTAGAGATCTGTTGTCTTCATCCTTCGTGGATTCAACTTCCATTAGGTTTATTTCGTCCTCTCTAATCCTACTCAAAAAGTCAGCGATGTTATTACATTTCCCTTTTATATATTCTATGTGGAAGTTGTACTCTCCCAGACTGATGAGCCATCTCTGCAATCTTGGGCTTATGTCTTTGCCTGTATATTTAGCCATCGGCCATTTTAATGGTTGGTGATCGCTCTCGAGGTTGAATTCTCTACCATAAACATATGGTCGAAAGTATTTTACGGCCCACACTATGGCTAGGAGCTCTTTCTCTATGGTTGAATAGTTACATTCGTGCTGATTTAACGTTCGGGATGCATATGTGATTGGGTGACTTTCATGAGAAAGGACTGCTCCCATCGCGAAATTGCTGGCATCTGTAGTGATAATGAACTTTTTAGAAAAATTTGGGTATCGTAGGACTGGACTATTGTAACTAATGTTTTTAACTTTTCAAATGCTGCTATGTAGTTTGGGTCGTCGGTGTTGATTGTCATGTTTTTCTTCAGATATCTTGACATAGGGAATGCTATTTTTGCATAATCCTTAACGAATCCCTGTCATTCCTAGGAACGACTTGATCTGCTTTGCAGTTCGGGGTAATTTTAAGTTCTGAATAATGTTTACTTTGTCTGGGTTTGGTTCAATGCCGTGAGTGGTCAAGATATGACCAAGGAATCGTGTTTCTTTCTTCAGAAAGTCACATTTATCTACTTGGATTTTTAAATTGGCATCTTTTAGAGTTTTGAATATTTTTCTTAATGTGGTCATATGTTCTTGAAGGGATGTGCTGAAGTAGTATGTCGTCCATGTAGACGACGCAGTTTTCGCCAATATAGTCTTTCAAGACTTCGTTCATAAGTCTCTGGAATGTCGATGGAGCATTTTTGAGTCCGCACGACATTCTGATGAACTCGTAGTGATCTGACGGTGTTGAAAATGCTGTCTTTGGTCTGTCTTCCTCTTTAACGATAATTTGATGAAAACCTTTCGCTAAGTCGAGGGTTGTAAAATATTGTGATCTACCCAGTTTATCTAGCAAGGAATTAAGATTAGGAATTGGAAATCTGTCGTCGACCGTAAATTCATTCAGTTTACGATAATCGATGACAATTCTGAACTTTTTTGACCCTGAATTATCGAGATTTTTCTCAACAATCCATAAGGGGCTGTTATAGGGGGAATTACTTTCTTTTATAATATTTTGCTTAAGCATTTCTTTTATCTGTCTATTTATTTCTTTTTCGTGGATTTGAGGATATCTATATATTTTAGAATATAAGGGCCTATCCACTGTAGCAATAATTTCCTGGGAGATTTGGTTTGTTGCTGACAAAACGTCCCCTCCCGAAAAAATATATCATTGGATTCCGCAAGTAGAGCTTCGACAGCTTGGCGTTCCTCGTCATTTAAATGTTCGAGGTTGAGACGGTCTCGTATATGATCTATGTTTATAGGTTGCAGAGCACAAGCGTTGTGCATTGATTCTGGATATTCGTAGTCTAAAAAATAGAATTT
This sequence comes from Drosophila navojoa, assembly GCF_054131105.1. Classification (NCBI taxonomy): domain Eukaryota; kingdom Metazoa; phylum Arthropoda; class Insecta; order Diptera; family Drosophilidae; genus Drosophila; species Drosophila navojoa. The sequence continues at coordinate 26,442,455 of NC_142893.1, read as the reverse complement.
CTTGTCTAGTAATTGTACGTATCGTTCAGTATTATTTATTTGAGCTTTGAATGCTTTTAGAAAGTTTTTCCCTATTATTGCTGAGAAATTTTCGTTTGGGAAATCTATAAGTTTCCACTAAAGTGTTCCCAAGTAGGGAATTTCTTTGGGGAAAGGTGTGGTTACGGCGTATTTTACAATATTAACACCGTTAAGAGTTTTATAAGAACAAGGTCTGGTGAGTTCAATTTTTGGGTATTGTTGTTCAAGAATTTTTGATTTTAAGATGCTTGTCGTCGCACCAGTATCGACTAAGCATCTGATTTCCTCCTTTCCTATTCTCCACGTTATTATGGGTAAGTTTGCCTTAGGCAAGGTATCTAACAATTTACTTCCTCTGCCTGATTTTCTTCCAAAGTTTCGATTTCCATAGGAGTGAAATCGTTCCCTTTGGTATCAACGCTCATATGAGACATTCTTGTTTGTCTTGAGCCATTGTTTTTATACCCTGAACCCATTGAAAATGGGAAATCAGGGTATAATGGTTTTGTTGAAATTTATGTAACAGGCAGAAGGAGGCGTGGCAGACCCCACAAAGTATATATATTCTTGATCAGGGCGACGAGCTGAGTCGATTTCTTCAATTTTTTTTTAAAATGTCCGTATATATCACGCGCATATCGAGTTTATCACTAAAAAACGATAACTCATTCCGATACTTTTTTATCGATAAAAAAACCTTATCGAAGATCACTTAAAAAATTATATTTCCTACATCTTTCCAGGTAGAGTCTTCAAATTTAAAATGTATATTAAGATTCATTTTAGACAATTTCGGTTTTGTTAAAATTTACCCCCCACCCCTAAATCCACCCCCTCACCCTCATCTTTGTAAAAGTCGTATACTTGTGCTTCGGTATACACATACATTTAAACATCATGATTACGTTCTGAAAGTTTCATTACGATCGTATGTCTAGAAATTAAATTATTCAACAAATAAGTTCTCATAATACTGCCAACACTGCAGCGCATCCCAAGCGCAATCGCCTGTATATGCGTGTGTGAGTGGGTATGCGTATGTTTATTTGTATGTGTATGTGTGTGCGTGTATTTGTTTGTATGCGTGTGTGTGCTAACCATTATTGAAATATCAGTTGCTTGTAGGGTTCAGGGGATCTCGTAGTCGAGCAGTCTCGACTAGAGCTTTCTAACTTGTTATTGTTATAATTTGGTTTAGGATTTTGGTTTTGGTTGGGTTGTGGTCTGTTATCTGGCTGTTGATTTGTTTGGCCAGTGTTTTTGTTGTTATTAGAGGGCTGGCTGTTTTGACTTGGTCTATTGTATGTGGTGTTGGTTTTAGTGTTAGTGTTAATTCTTGTGTTAATATTGGTGTTAGCGTTATTTTGCTTCTGGTGAGTGTTGTTAGTTGCTTTTCTATATCTCTGTGATATAGCCCTGGGATCATCTAGTGCTTTAATGTTTGAATATTTTGTTTGTAGAGCATGCATAGAAATGCCTTGATCGACATGAATTCTGAATGGGGTGTAGTATGTTGTATGACATATAAGCATATGCTCACATATAGTAGTGTATACAATATATGATTTTACATATGCCCGAAGATTATCATGCTCACAACATAGCAACACTTTGTTTGCTTTATTTATATTAAAACATCTATACATAAGTGCCGTAATATGATCGGTCACTTATGTATAGACTGGCCTGCAGCGTGGGATCTGCAACGTAAGCATTGTTACGCCGCAGCTTAAACGCTAAAATGTATATGCCTTCTGCATATACATAAAAACATATATACACACACATACAGCATGCTATATACTCCCATTCTGCCGCTGCTTTTAGCGACAGAATTCTTTATGTAAACTTTATGTATTTAGGCTAAGACGAAACCTTTTATAATTCAATAAAGCATTCGCTCAATGATCACCAAACATATCAGTTCGTTTTATTCTTTTATTATTACAGGGGTGTCTATTTCGTTTATTAATATATTCAACAGATCTCTATCTACTTTATCCTTTTCGTATATTGTAGGTTTTTGTTCATCAAACATGTATATTTTATTTATTTCACATTTTGCTTTTTCAAACTCTAAGAACAGCTCTCTTAAACTATTTACTTTAATGAATCTGCATCTGTCGAATACATCCTCGTAAGTCGTCTTCGGCCGCATTTGTTCCATAAGTTTCGTCTTCATCTGCTCCCAGGTTGGTTCCATCCCCAGTTCCATTCGGCTGCACCAGTTATAGTCTTTCACTATACTTTATATATCTTTAGATACACAAGCACAATAAAACTGTTCATCACTGAAACAGAATTGTCTTTAGATGTTGAGTGATAGTTCAATAAAAACACACTTAATATCTTTGGATATTATAATTCTTGCTTTATTAATAATAAGAACTTCTGTTCTGTTCGGAATGAATCTTAAGACTATTTGCTGCTTACATTTATTGTTGCTAGCTGATCGTTTTCAACGTTTATATACACGTATACATGTATATAAACATGTATACATGTAGGTATTTGTTGCTTACATTTATTGTTGTATACATGTAGGTATTTGTTGCTTACATTTATTGTTGCTAGCTGAGCATTATCGATGGAAGCGTTGGCGAGCATTTTCACTGGAAGCGGTCGCTTACGTCGAAAATGCTTTGCTAATTTGGTTGCATAACTCGCGCGCAGTTCAAACAAATTGTTGCGCACCCAATATACCATAATTTTCCCGATGGCAACTGTAGTTTTCCAGCCACAGATGCATTTCGCAGCCGAAATTATGCACTTTTGAGTAAAACTTTGCTGTGTTTTTTTCTTCTTCTTTCTGCTCTTAAATTAGAAGCAATACACTTCACTGTGTATTCACTCCCTTTTTTTTCGGGAAAAAAAAAACGAAACAACTTTAATGCTTACCCGTGGCTCCTCTCCACGGCTTGAGATATGCCGTCCTGGTCCGCTTATCGGCCTCCGACCTGATCCGGCAGATTACTGGTGACACAAAACTGGCCACTATATAAGGGCCTCCATAGCGTGGTGCCAGTTTTGGTGCAAATCCCTCTGCGGCATTCGACAAGTGGCGTTCCTTTGCCCACACCTTGTCACCTACGGCCGGCTTCCACTGCCGCCTCCGTAGGTTATAATGCCGCGCCTGATCCTGTCCAGCTCTCTCCAGGTTTCGACGCACTATCTCAAACACTTCGCGCATCTTGTTGGCTCTCCCGACTGGGCTCTGTGCCTCCTGCCCTGTGCCGATTTTTTGCGAGTCGAACAGCGATTTGGGCAGCCTTGGCTCTCGTCCTTGGGTGATATGAAGGCGGCCGAATACCCTGTGGATGCTGACACGCTGCTGTTGACCGCCAACGTCAACTCCGGCAATGCGTCGTCCCAGCATCTCTGGTCACCTCCAGCGAACTGCGCAATCATCGTCTTCACTGTTCTGTTGGCCCTCTCAGTGGGATTCTCATGAGGTGTGTATGGTGCTGTCAACTGGTGACGCACCCCAAGCTCCTCCAGAAACACCTTGAATGCACGACGTGCACGGCGTGCCGAACCGCGCCAAGATCCGCTCTCGAAATGCCTTTTGGAGAGCCGCGCTATTCGCGCTCCGCAGCGACACCATCTCCGTCCATTTCGAAAAGCGATCTTTGAAAACCAAAAGCATAGTGTTCCCATGCTTTGATCTCGGCAGAGGGCCAACAAAATCGGCACAAACTGTTGCCCATGGCTCTTCGGGCACCTACGTCAGCATTTGCCCAGCAACTTGCAGCTGACTGGGCTTATATCGCTGACAACCTTCGCAGCGTTGTGCGTATGCTCTCACATCCCGGTACATACCTGGCCAGTAATACCGCGCTGCCACCCGAGCGATCGTTTTTCGGCTCCCAAGGTGGCCAGCGGTGGCTGCGTCGTGGTTCTCCTCCAGAACTTGTTTGCGCCGGTCCGCCGGCACGCACAACTTCCATGCAGCCACATCCTCGTGGCCGGCTTGATGCGGGATGTGCCGATATAAGTTTGCAGACTCTTCCATATAGTCTGGAAACTTATGTGGCGCCTTCTTGATGTCCTGCCGAAGCTTGGTGAGCCAGCGACATCCTGTCCCAGCTGGCATCTCCTTGCTCTTGACCAAACGGCACGCCTCCTCTCCCAGAGGCTGCCGTGAGAGCGCATCTGCTACCACATTCTGCTTGCCCTTCCTGTAGCGAATCTCGAAGTCGTACTGCTGCAACTCCAGTGCCCATCTGGCAATGCTTCCCGTTGGGCTCTCGATCGAATTGAGCCACTTCAGAGCCATATGGTCAGTGACCACTACAAATTTGTAGCCTTCCAGGTATGGTCTGAGCTTCCGTATGCCCCAGATTATAGCCAGACACTCTTTTTCAGTAGCTGAATAGTTCTTTTCAGCACTGTCCAGTGTCCGGCTGGCATACGAAATGACGCGCTCTCCGTCATCCGAGGCCTGCGTCAGGATTGCCCCAAGCCCATAGTTGCTTGCGTCCGTTTGCAAGCAAAACGGCTTCGAGAAATCAGGGCACGCCAGCACCGGTGACTCCGTCAACTTGGCCTTTACCGTCTCGAACGCTCTTTGCCGCTCCTCCGTCCACTCCCACTTCGTGCCCTTTTTGAGCAGTGCATTTAGCGGATGCACTGTGGCTACAAAATCTGGCACGAAGCGGCGGTACCATGCAGCCACGCCCACGTATTGGAGTAACTCTTTTACGTTTGTGGGTGACTTCAGCTCGGCGATAGCGGCCACTTTCTCTGGATCCGTGCAAATGCCATCCTCCGTGACTTTGTGGCCCAGATACTTCAGCTCCTTCTTGAAAAAATCGAACTTGTCCATGTTGATCTTCAAGTTGGCTGCCCGCAGTCGCCGGAACACCTCTCGTAGGTTGTTCATATGCTCCTGCCGCGTTCGGCCGATGACGATGATGTCGTCCAGGTAGGCAAAGGCATGGGGCATCATTTCTGAGCCGATAACTTGGTCCAGCGCTCGCTGAAATGTTGCCGGCGCAGAATGGAGTCCAAACGGCATCACTTTCCACTGATAAAGCCCCTTTCCTGGCACCGTGAATGCCGTCAGTGGTCTGCTGGCCTTTTCCATGGGTATCTGCCAATACCCATCCTTCAAATCCAGGCTGCTGATGTAGCGCGCCCCTCGCAGCTGATCCAAAAGGTGATGCACACGCGGCAAAGGGTATGCATCCTTAATGGATCTGCTGTTCAGCTGTCGAAAATCCACACATAGCCGCCACTTCCCATTCTTCTTGCGAACCATGACAATCGGCGCGCTATGTGGGCTCTTCGAGGGCTCAATGCAGCCTTTGGCCAGCAGCTCATCCACCTGCAGGTTGATCTCCGCCTGCATTTTTGGATTTTTGGGGAAGTAGCGTTGCTTTATGGGCCTGTTGTTCTGCATCCTGATCCATGCTCCGTGATCGTTTCCCGACTGGCAACAGGCAAACGGGCTCACCCCAATGCGCCCGCACTGCCAGCAGAAATCCAGTGCCTTGTTGCAGCACGTAAAAGCGCGGTGCCCCTCCTGGCCACACACTCGGCATGCCCTGGCTGGATTCGGGATGTGTGTCCTTGCTCCGGTTGCGCCTGTCCTTGGCGCAGGTGACAGCTTCGCCTCATCCTCCATGCGGCAATACTCCACATCGCCTCCAGCGTCGTCCATGGCCATAAATTGTGCCTGGCCCAGCCGTGCCAGCTCCTCGAACTCGTCTGCCAGGTGCATCAATTCGACCAGATTATGGAATTGATACAGGCGGGTGTAGGCACGCAGATCAGGCAGACTGTTATTATAGATGCGCTTCATCTCATGGTCTGCTCCATAGCGCAGAGGCTGCATGAGAGGGTGCATCTCCACCATGTAGACCTTGAAGATCTCGTCTACCATCTACCTCCGGCGTTTGACGTCGTCCTCCAGCTTCTCCAGATATCCTCTGGGCAAGAGGAACTTCTTCAAATTATACACCAACGCTCACACCATAGTCACAAATGCTAATTAAACTCTTATCGCAGGGCCCCACGTTGGGCGCCAGTTGTAACGAACCTTCGGTTTATCCCGAGTCTAAACTGGGCTAGTTTCCGGCTGGGAGAGTGTTATGCTAAAAACACGCTAGTTTACCAGGACGATTCGGGAAACGCCAGGACTTCGGTCTGTAAACTCTGGCGGTTCGCTCAGATATGCAGGCCTCTCCTACTATGCCACTCGCTCACAGCACCACACTAGCTTCGTTTTCACTCACAAACACCTCTCTTGCGCACGGCTACGTGAACTTACTCAGATGTGCAGGCCTCGCTTAAGCCGCTGATGTGCACCGATGTCCTGATCGGAGCTGCTGATGATGCTAGTTGCCTCTTTCGTTGTCGCAAAGATTCCCACTGGATGTCCTTGCTGTTCCCACGATGTCCTAGCTGTTCCCACGATGTCTTTGCTGTTCCCCCGATGTCTTTGCTGTCCTTTGAAGTCCTGGGAGTCCTGCTTTACCACTCGCGTTGACTTTCACGGCACTCTGACTTTCACTAATCACTTTTCACTCGCTTGATCGTAGTCTCCTCTCATCTAATCCTCACTTAATCATCCCGTATGGAGCCGCCGGTGGCCTTTTATAGCCCAGCCACAGGCCCTGCTTCGGGTGGTAACGGGGCCTGTTCGGCTCTCGAGCGGGGCCTTTCAGCCGCTCATGCCCATAAAAACGGTAAAGTGGCGTGATCCGCGTGACGCCACTTTCAAGCCAAATTGCGTGGCAGCCTCCCATTGGCCGAAGTACCGTTGGTGCCCTGCGAGTGAAAGTGTCCACTACTATCACCCGGCACGAACGGCACCTCGGCTAACGGTCACTGATGGTCGTCGTGCGTGCGACGCGAACCCATTGCTGAATCTGTAGGAGCGAAAGAGACCGCCTCTAACAGGACTTTGACCCCCTCTCCAGTGCGAGGGTCGCTCCTAAAGTATTCGCGTCGCTGTGTGGAGCAACATGTGTATCACGTATATGCATATAAACGCACCGCATATACGTACTTTCATATACATTAATACGTGCATACCTCTATATTGCTCCTCACAATATTTAATTTTTTTTTGTTTAAGTCTATATCTACATGTTTATTTTTTTTTTTTTTTAGTCTATATCATATATATCATCTGAATCCTGGGAATAAGAATTTCCTCATCTTTAAATTTTCCCTTGAGTATCGACGCGTGAACCACATTGCTCATCAGTTTCTTATCACCAAACGCGTTCCATTGCACAGTTTGGTTGGTTTAAATTTCTAAGCATAATAACTACCGAGCCAACCTTCAGTTGTAAATTGTGCGGTTGTAAACCAGGCACATCCAAGGAGTTCAAAAATTCAGTTGGATAATTAGTGGCTTCTTCTTCGTTTGTTACACAGTCGATAGATTTGAATACAGAGTACCAACGATTTTATTTTGAATTATAAGATAAGGTCATCCACATCTTTATTTTTAGCCGCCAAAATTGCTCGCTCACTTAACCATTTAGTATTTTTGTGGAGAGCAATGATATTCGGAAATACTTTGTTGATAAGCTCATCTTTTAATGAGACGAAATTGCAAAAATTTTGAGTAAATGAAATCAAGCCACTCGATTCGTCAACAGGAATACGGCCATTACCGATATTCAGCAATTGCTTCGAGAAATCATCAGCAGATGATCGTTCAACAATGCACCTCTCATATTTACAGACAGTTGAAGTTTGGTTACATATCGCCACAGATTTGATGCTTTTAGGCAAGCGTTTATTTCGTCGGCAGCAGTAGATCTTGGAATTACTGGTAGTGTTTGTCGGAAATCGCCAGATAATAAAATCATTGAACCACCAAAACATCTCGAGTCATTGCGCAGATCTTTTAATGTTCGGTCTAGTGCTCCCAATGCGCGCTTGTGCGCCATAGTGCATTCGTCCCATATGATAATTTTTGATGCTACTAATACTTTGGCCATTGCAGAGTGTTTTGAAATGTTACATGTCGGTTGTTCAGTAGCTTGAAGATTTAATGGCAATTTTAGCGCTGAGTGAGCCGTACGGCATCCGTCTAACAATGTGGCGATTGCTACCGCAGTTTCGGATCTCGCACGTACAGTTGCCAAAATCAATGACATGAGAAATGTCCTCCCAGTTCCACCGAGGGCATCCAAAAAAACTAAGCCACCATTTCCATCATCAATTGCATTAATCAGTGTATCATAGATTTCCCTCTGTTTAGAATTCAACAGTGGTACATTCGTTTGAACTGATTGCGGCGCCTTTCTCGGGAGATTTCTCGTTCTTCGTCAGATAATTGACTCGCGTTATTCCGTTGCCTAATTGCATTATGGGTCCGCCGGGAAAGATTAGATCTTCTAGGACACGGCATTTTTATTAATAGTCATACTGAATATGCCCTCGCACAAAACCACAAAACAATCGAGATATATAAATATGAACAATTTACACAAATTAATGTCTGAGACAAACAAATTTTTTTTTATAAAATTAGCTTTTTTATGAATAGTCAGGGTCGCCTGAGGCTGTGCCGTAGACTGACTGACTACATTGTTTACTTCTATACTATTGTATAATATGAGAGCAGGACCGAAAACTTTCACTGTTATCAAGCCTACTGAGTATCAATAGAAATTTGAATCTTTATGGAAAAAACCGCGTTTTTCAAGTATTCGTCAAATTTTTTCAGTATTTTTAAGATCTACTATCCTACTCGTAGCGGAGACAAATTCAACAAATCAAAAACCATGAAAATTGGTCCAGCAGATCTCGAGTTATAAGTGGTGGTAAACTTTTCCCTTATATATATACATATATATATATATATATATATATATATATATATATATATATATATATATATATATATATATATATATATATATATATATATATATATATATATATGTATATATATAAGGGAAAAGTTTACCACCACTTATATATATATATGGACTAAAAAAAAAATAAATATATATATATAAAATACGACTTTTACAAAGATGATGGTGACAGGGTGGATTTAGGGGTGGGGCTGTAAATTTTAACAAAAAACGAAATTGTATAAAATGCATCTTAATATACATTTTAAATTTGGAGACTCTAGCTTGAAAGATGTAGGTGATATAAATTTTTAAGAAATCTTCGATAAGGTTTTTTAGTGATAAACTCGATATGCGTGCGCAATATACGGACATTTTAAAGAAAAGTTGAAGTCTCTAGCTCTTATATCGTCAGAGATCGACGCGTTCATACATACGGACGGACGGACGGACAGACAGACGGACAGGGTCAAATCGACTCAGCTTGTCGCCCTGATCAAGAATATATACTTTGTGGGGTCTGCTACGCCTTCTGCCTGTTATATACTTTAAACAAAACCATTATACCCTGATTTCCCATTTTCAATGGGTTCAGGGTATAAAAAAAGGGAGAAAAAATGAAATAAAAGAAAAAAGCAAAATAAGAGGAAATTAAAAAAAACAAGTAAGAACGTTGCAGTCGGGCGCTACCGACTGCGGAATACTCATTCACAGTCCGTATACATGATGCTATGTTTACAAAGGGGCATTTATTCTTATTTCAAATTTAATTTGGCTTTAAAGAAATTGTAGCTTTTGTAGCTTTTCCTTCCGTGCTATCAATGCCTATTAAGCCTATTTGTATATTCATGTACATACATAGATAGCTCAAGCATATAAATGTCGCAATTTGATACTATAAATGTTCTTAGAAAGAGCTAACGGTAATGTAAATGCGAAATTTGAATGCTTACGCTCAAAAAATGTGAAAATTACAGGGTATTTTTTGATATGCCACGCCCCCAAAGAGGCGTGACAATTATTTTTGGGGCATCGATAGAGGAGGTTACCAGTAACTCAACTATCCAAATTTGAAGCTTCTAGCTCTTAAACTGTAGGAGATATAAAGTTTTGCGGTTTGCCACGCCCCTTTGGGCGCACATATGTATATCCACTATAGCTTGTTGGACTTGGGAGGTCAACTCGCGTATATATACCAAATTTCAAGTCTCTGGCTTCAATAGTGCCTAAAATATAGCCAAATTTGAAAAATCACTATATCTTCAGGTCCGATTTGCCACGCCCCTATTAGGCGTAGATATATCCACCATAGCTTTTTGGACTTGGAGGGTCAACGCGGATCTACATAGACTTCATAGCAACCAGTTTTAGAATATAAGCATAATTCAAATTAGTAGGGCGCGCGATCAGCAACCGTGCGGCTCGAAAGATCGCGGGGGTGAAAGTTGCATTGTTGACACCGTAGGGAAATCTGCACAGCGGGAGAAGCGAATTGAAAGCTGCGTGCAGAAAAGAAACAATCTTTGAGCGCTCGAAGCAAACAGCGTGGTAAACTAGACTTGGAATTGGAAATATTGTGTAATAAAGTAAGCATACATGAACATGGTCGTGTACTCATTTACAGTTAACTTGCCTAACCTGCCAACCCTTAATGCTAATCTTAATTAACCGCGTGGTCGCCTAACCTATACTATACTATACATTATACACTATATATACATTATATACTATACACTAACTTATAAATTTCTTGTAAGTTATGGCCCTGGGCAGACTAGGACTCTGACTCCGGCTGGAACATGAATGTAACCTTAAAGTGTGTGCGATTTATTATTGAAATATCAGTTGCTCGAAGGGTTCAGGGGAACTCGTAGTCGAGCAGTCTCGACTAGAGCTTTCTTACTTGTTTTTTTTTTTTTATACCCTGAACTGGGAAATCAGGGTATAATGATTTTGTGAAAAAGTATGTAACAGGCAGAGGGAATCATCGCAGACCCCATAAAGTATATATATTCATGATCCGCACGACGAGCTAAGTCGATATAGCCCAGTCCGTCTGTCCGTCCGTCTGTCCGTCTGTCCGTGAACGCGTCGATCTCAGAAGATGTGAAGATTTCAATTTGTTTTTAAATGTCCGTATATAGCGCGCGCATATCAAGTTTATCACTAAAAAACGATAACTCAATCCGAAATTTTTTAATTGATAAAAAACCTTATCGAAAGCTAGCTATTTAATTATATCCTCTACACCTTTAGAGCTAGAGCTTCCAAATTTTAAATGTAGACTGATGTGTATTTTATATAATTTCGATTTTTGTTAAAATTTACCCCCCACCCCTTAATTCAATACCTCACCCTTATTATTGTAAAAGGCGTATTTCAAGTACTAGAGACTTGTGAATGTACATACATTTAAACATTATGTTTACGTTCTGAAAGTTTCGTTAAGATCGTACGTCTAGAAATTAAATTCTTCAACAAATAAATTCGTATTATATTGCCCACACTGGAGCGCAGCCCAAGCGCAGTCGCTGCTTACTGCGCAGTTAGCAGAGCGCGTTCTAATACGTGCGTGTGTGCCTAAAAAAAATTGCAGAGTGATTAGAATATTAGACTGGAGAGTTCAGAGTATCTCCTAGTCGAGCAGTCTTGCCTAAAGTATTCTTACTTGTTTTGTTGGACAGTGTTGGACGTAGATACAGAACTCTTATCTCCGTATAAGCGCAGTCTATTTCGGCGCTAATGAAGCTAGAGACTTGAAATTTGGAACATATACTCGTGTATATTTCCGATTTATAAAATGTTAAAATTTTCCGGATCCGCCCACTAGGGGCGTAGCAAGTCGGAAAATGCATTTTCCGATAGGCCGGAAATCATGAAGAGCTAGAAAGCTGAAATTTGGTATGTAGATCCGCGCCGACCACCAAGATCAACAGCTATGGCGAATATATATCCACCCATTGGGGGCGTGGCAAATCGGATAAAACTGTATCTCCCAAGGTGGTAAATCTAGAATGCTGAAACGCACATGAGCTAATGTTTCGATTCTTTAAAGAGTGGGTGGAAAAATTATATATCTACGCTTACTAGGGGCGTGGCAAATCGGACCTGAAGATATACTGACTTTTCAAATTCTGCTATATTTTAGGCATTTTTGATGCTAGAGACCTGAAATTTGGTGTATATACGCAGGTTGACCTCCCAAGTCCAACTTCAAATTTGAATAGTTAAGTTACCAGTAACCTCCTCTATCGAGTCCCCAAATAATATTGTTACGTCCCTTTTGGGGCGTGGCATATGAAAAAATACCCAGTAATTTTTTCATTTTTTGAGCGTAAGCATCCCAATTTCGCAGCAAGGGTCTGTTAGCCTGTTGACTAAAAATGAAGTGTCTACGCTTAAAACTGAACTTTCTACAGTATGCTGATGGGGTGTGAATGAGTATTCCGCAGTCGGTAAGCCCCGAATGCAACGTTATTGTTTTTGGTTAATTTTTGTCCAAAAACTCTTAAAATTCATGATTCAAATTTGTCGGAGAGTTTTCAATTCTCGCGTCCTAAATTGAATCATTTTGCCTATTATTAATTAACGGTTTCTGAGACATGATTTGTTTTTTTTTTTTTTCAGCTGGAAAAAAGCTTAATTCTTTGAATGAGAGATTTAAAAATAATCCATCCAAATGAACGGAAGATGGCTGAAAACGCTTCTCTAAAGAGTTCAAAGGTTTTTCTTTTACATTCTCCATAACATTGGAGTCATATATTTAAATTTTACATTTTTTTTAGTTTCACGTACCATAAAGCATATACATATGTGAATTGTTGGCTCTTTTTCACTTGACAATTTTTAATTTGTATTATTCAAATTTAAATGCATAATAAATTGCTTAATTTGCAAGCGTCACAATGTTATCGATGTCGAAAGCAACCTTGTTGCAGGCGAGCTCTGTGTGCTAAAAAATTTATTATGCACTTTAAATTTTAATAAAACAGTAAACATTTGTCCGCCCGCGCCCAGCCCGAAATTAGATTTTTCAGCCTTACTGTCAACAAAACCAGTATATCTTGACTTCCATTAAAATGGGTTCGGGGCGTGGAAAATCGGATCTGAAGATATATGTCCGCCCACAAGGGTTGTGAAAAGCCGCAAAAGTTTACATCTCCTACAGTTTAAGAGCTAGAAGCTTTAAATTTGCTACCTAGTAACCTCATCTATCGATTACTTAAAAATAATTGTTACGCCCGTAGATCCGCATCGACCGTATCGGAAAATGCGTTTTCTGATTTGCCACGCCCCTAGTGGGCGGGTCGAAAAAATTTCGACACTAAAAATCAGAGATATAAACGTGTATGTGTTCCGAATTTCAAGTCTAGCTTCAATAGTGCCGAAATAAATTGTGTTCATACGGACAGACGGATATTGCACAAAACCAATATACTAATAATAATAATTCAATTTCGTGAATAAGTATAAAAAGGGGAGATAGGCGAATAGCTTTGCGTATAGGTGCACATGAGTAGGCTCAGTTTCAAGCAGGCGGATGAGCTTGTGCATAAAGAGACGAAGTTAATCAAGAACGCAAGCAAGGTGGCTGTGCGCAAAGATTAACTACACAAAGTTGCTGGTGAGATTCGCCGTTGGACGCAGTCGATCGAGAGCGCAAGCCAGGTTGCTGTGCGTTAAGATCGATACAGAACTTGGCGCCAAGCCGATCAGCAACGCAAGCAAAGTGGCCGTGCGTTAGGACGAAGTACGTCGAGGCAGTCTTAGTGAAGTTAGAAAATTGTCTTAGTTTAAGTAGATCTAAAGTCATAGCAACGAGCAATTGTAAGCGAGCAAAGTTATAAGTGTTAATTAACAGAACATAACATAACATTTAAGTGTTATCACTGACCAGACAACACATAGACTAGATTCTTAGTTGAGGTAGACATATAGAACAAACTTTTCTACAGCTCGAAACTGTTAAGTTGACGTACCATTATACTTCGTATTTGCTCGGCTCGGCCGCTGAGAGCGCTCAATCGAAATGGCCCCGATTCTGTATGAAGCATAGATATGTGCCACTCACTCGCTCTCTATGGTCTCTCCTTTTGAGCGAAGGGTATACCGAAATTTGTAAAGCGTTTGCCACGTTCATACAAAATTCTAGTTTTTTCATGATTATTTCTAAAAAGGGTATGAAAGCGTTGATGCTCATAATGAAAATGTGTGTGCTTGTGTTTCTTTTTTTAATGCTTATGTGTGTGTGCGTGTGTATGTGCGAATAATTGAAATATCAGTTGCCCGAAGGGTTCAGGGGATCTCGTAGTCGAGCTGTCTCGACTAGAGCTTTCTTACTTATTTATATTCCTATTTATATTTCATAAAAATGTTTTTTCCGCATTATGAATATTTTTTAAGCTTATTTATTATGATGGCTCACGCCCCTAGCGGCCGTAGAATCCTCATTTTTAGGCAGCTCATGGAACAAGCTAACCGTAACCTAGCTGCAAAATGTGGATGCTTAAGTTCAAAAAATGAAAAAATTACAGGGTATTTTTTGATATGCCACGCCCCTAATGAGGCGTAACAATATTATTTAAACAATCTATAGAGGAGGTTACTGATAACTTAATTATCCAAATTTCAAGCTTCTAGCGCCTATACTTTAGGAGATATAAACTTATGCGGTTACCCACGCCCCTTTTGGGCGGAGATAAATCCGTCATAGCTCGTTGGACTTGGGAGGTCAACCTGCGTATATACACCAAATTTCAGGTCTCTAGAATCAATAGTGCCTAAAATATAGCAGAATTTGAAAAATCACGTTATCTTCAGGTCCGATTTGCCACGACCCTAGTAAGCGTAGATATATAATTTTTCCAGCTATCTTTAAAGAATCGAAACATTAGCTCACGTGCAAAATTTCAGCATTATAGATTTACAACTTTGGGAGGTACAGTTTTATCCGATTTGCCACGCCTCAAAGGGCGGATATGTATCCGCCATAGTTGTTGTGCTCTACATACCAAATTTCAGCTTTCTAGCTCTTCAACTAAGATGATTTCTGGCATATTGGAAAATGCATTTTCCGATTTGCCACGCCCTAAGTGGGCGGATCCGGAAAACTTTAACATTTTATAAATCGGAGATATACACGAGTATATGTTCCAAATTTGAAGTCTCTGGCTTCAACAGCGTCGAAATAGAATAAATAGGTGAACAAGCGCAAATGTTGAAATGCTCTTTTTTACATAAAAACATGTAATATTCATGTAAATATTGTAATTTCAAAGAATTAAATTTTTTGAGAAAAAAAATTTGTTGTAATTTTTGAGAATTAAATTGTTCATTTGGGGATATGAAATTTTTGTTGCTTTTGGGTACGGGTAAAATTTTGAACTTCTGACCGTGGGCGGATAGGGCCGGGAGCAAAAAAGTCGGCCCGTGCCCACCTCTCATCTGGACGACGAGCTCAGTGGATTTAGCCCTGTCCGTCTAAACGCTTAATATCAGAAGATAAGAGCTAGAAACTTGAAATTTGTTTCAAAACATCCGTATATGTATATATATATATATATATAGTACACATATCGAGTTAATCTGCAAAAATATAAGCCTATCCCGGTTTTTTGTTATCGATTATTAAAAACCATATCAAAAATCAGTTAAACAAATATGGGCAATTCTCTAGTGGCGAATGTGGCATTCGTACGCATTTGAGTTTAAAAAAAACGAATGCGAAAACATTTTTTTATTTTGACGAATAGTGAATCTGTTAACTCTTGATTAGCTCTATAATTGGTGGTAAATCTGATTTTAGGAAAATGTTAGTTTTCAAGATAATCACAAAAAACCAAGAAATTCGCAGGCTACAAAAAACGTAAGTCGCTTTTTAAATGAACAGTTCAACCTGAGATTTTAGCGAAATCTTAAGTGACAATTTATTACGAGTAATTTTAAATTACTACAAATTGGCACATCTTTACAATGTTTTTTATTTGATTCAAAAATATTGAGTATTTTTTTTTATTTTTTAGATTTAATCAGGGTCGAAGGTGACGTGACGAATGAGCCATTTTTTACACCACACGTTTTTTTATTTTTATTTTTTTTTTTAATTTTTTAGTAGTTGTACATGAAAAAAAGCATTAGAAATGATTTTCAATATATTTAATTTATTAAATTTTTGAAAAACGTAACAAAATATACTCAATGAAGAAAAAAAAATGGGTATATTCTTCTGAAATAAGTAAAACAAAAAAGAAAATCTAAATTAACTTAAAACCTAACTTTAATTACATTATTTATAGAGTATGCAGTCCTAGCTGCTTGCAGCTGTTGGCTATTACAACAAAACGCGTGAAATTGTGATATATGCGGGATGTTCGTAACATCGTTCCATTTTTGATCCAGTTTATAATGTAGACGTAGCCTTTCGATTTGAACTAATGGCAAAAAGTAATGCCATTATTATTTTTTGCACATTCATAAAAAGAAAATGCATTGGGTAAAATAAGGCTCTGAGATTTAGTTACTCCATCAACGGCACCCTTTCCATGAGAAATGGCAAAAAAATTCCATTTAACATAACATCCTATTTCTTTTATGATGTCATTTAAACTAGTTAAGATGTACTTATTTTTAAATTGAGCGCAACTTCCATCGGAAAAAATTTTCATCATTCTTTACTTTCTCTCTCCACCGTTTGCACTTTTTGCGGTTTTTTGTACTCATCTACTATCATAAAATACATTTAAAATTTCATTATTTCCAACCTAAATTTAAAATTCACTTCGTTTTATTTACATTTTTTATTTACCTTTTTACGGTGTCGAAAGCTACTTTAAATAAAACACTATGATCAAACTTAATATTTTCGTGTGAAATTTTTTTAAATAAATTTGCAATGTAAAACTATGTTTGCTAATAAATTTTGATGCTAGTTGCGCAAATACATTTGACTTACTGACCATAAAACCTATTTTTCGAGGTCGCAGGTGACATCCAAACATACGGTGGAACAGAAGAAAAAATTTACCGAATAGTCAATTGCATCGTACGTTTTATATTTTTCTTGTACTCTTTATGCATAAACGAAGATTTGAAATATCATATTTCATTACATAGCGGTCTCTCTTTAAGAACGGTAATAAAAACAAAATGTTCAATAGAAATGCTCAAAGCAGAACTTTGGCAATTGCTCGGCTTTGTGTGTCAATATTTCGAGATGTGCTATGAATAAATAAAAAATTAGTTTATATTAGTTAAATTTAATCGATTAGCTATAAAAAATGTTATCAGAACATGCATTCATTGACTTTGAATTTATTGGCTGTGGTTGACCTTTCTGGAGAAATGGCCATATATCTTCTACATCTTTAAGACTAGAGTCTCCAACTTTTGAATATATATTGAGATAAATTTTATAGAATTTCGGTTTTTGTTAAAATTTACCCCCACCGATATACACCTACATTTGTATATTACAAATACTATACACGATTCGTGCATGCGTATGCTTGGGTGTGTGTGCACTTGTGAATAATTATTGAAATATCATTTGCTCGAAAGGCTCATGGCATTTCGTAGTAGAGCCGTCTCGACTAGTGCTTTCTTACGTGTTGATGTTGAAATCGTAAATGTTTAGTTCGGGATATTCGCTATTTAAACTGTCGACAGCTAGTTGTTAACCTTTGCATTCATTGTTGATGTTGAAATCGTAAATGTTTTTTTTAGTTTGGGATTTTCGCTATTTAAACAGTTGACAGTTGTTAACCTTTGCATTAAGTGTTGCTATCTGCTTCTTCTAAAATAGCAAACCGATTTTTACGTGTAATTGAAGATAGTTTCAATGTGTACTCATCCGGGAAATACCGGCAGAGTTAAAAAGTCGACTTCCATCAGTGTACACACTTCATCAAATGCTACAAGCGGAAATAAATATAACAAATTTGAAAGCTTAGAATCGTTCAATCAGTCATAAATTAAAGTTAAAATTCTCAAACCTATTCAAGTGAGCCAAAAAGTGTTACATTTTCGACTTGTTTTGGAGAGGAAAAAAAATCTTTTGTTTTATTAATTTTATATAATGTAGGGCGTGTATAAGTTTATTGTACGTTGTGCAATTTACATGAACCCATTATCGTGTGTTTCAATTAAATACGCAATATTTCGTATAAAATAAAGTTAATTGCATAATAACTAACAATAAGTTGTTTTAAATTATTAAATGTCTCTAAACGGAATTTACATATTTATTTTATATCAAACTTATTTCACCTTATAGCCACTACAGGGTACTTCTTAGTAAAGCAAAAATAACTACAAGTAGTTATGTCGTATAATATATAAGGATATGTTAACACAAACGCTGTCAATTCAATTGGGCATTGGCGTTGCAAAAGAAATAGGTGTGAATCTTAATTTGTGTGTTTAACACGAATATAATAAACTTATGTGTAAGCCGATTTATATATAATATATACTGTTTGTGGAGCAGTCAGATTAACGTAAGTCCACCGCATGAGGAAAAGCTCGCTAAAAAGATATAAATAATATAATTGGAGAGTAATAAATAATAAAAATTTTATGTTTTCAATCCAATTACACAATTTACTTAGTTATATACGTTTTTATCTTCGTCTTGCTTCTCAGTTGGGGTTTTAGCTGGATGTAAGGGATCATCTCGTTGCTCGTTGGAATTGCCCGGAGATCGCAGGTTACGGTCAATATTTTGTGTACTGCATGCAGGTTCTGTAATATGTGATTCCGTATGTAATGGAACATCTCGTGATTCCATATTATTGTCGTCGGTCGATGCAAAAGGTAAAGGTGTTGCTGTCGGTGTTACAGATGTATTAGATATTATATCAATACTATCATCGAATTCTGTGTCAGCCGCCTGCAAAATGGTTAAAATATCGGTTGGAGTTTCCTTAGGTAAAAAAATTACAAAAATTAATTATTTTATAACTAGCTAAAATAGAATAATCTTATTTAAATATTAATAAGACTAAAAACTAAATTCTTTATAGGCAACTTAGTAAAATATAGCAAATCACATTACCTTTACTACAGCAACTCGCTGACTTTCATGCATGGCGCTTAAGAGTTCGCGTAAGTGCTGATTTTCCTTACGCAAACGTTCCCGCTCAATATCACGTTCATTTATTTTGGGCTGAAATAATATAATGTATTGCTATTTAAAAACTTTAAAAGATGAGGATTTATGTTTACCAATAACAGAGAAATTTGCTCATTCAACAAATTTACGATGCTGCTAAGAACATGACAGGGTACGCTTGGCTCTAATGAATTAGCGTGCTGAATGCGGTTTAGCCTGCATAAGTTCCCTACTGGATTGGTAGGCGATGAACTTGTTCCTTTTTCATTTTTAATTGGAGAGATTGGCTGAGCTATTGTTGACGAGTTCTTGATTATCGATTTTACTACATGAGCCGTCTTAGATGAAGCCTAAAACAAAAATGGTTACAAACTATATAAAATTTAAAATATTAGCATTTATATTGAACTGACCAAATTATCGTACACGTCATTTATTTCATCGTGGACATTTCTCTTTGCAAATTCTATACTTTGCAGCGCATCAGCGGAAAAGCACTTATCTAGCTGTTGTCGGGCCTGACTTGATGTTTTGTTTTTTTCATTTGGATCCATATCGGTATGTTCAGATAAAGCCATATTTTCCATTTGTGTTTCTTCCATTAATTTTGGAGCTTTAAGGGTTGGTGCTTCTGACTTAGTTGCATTAAAGCTCAGACTTGAATTAATGTTGTCAGTACATTTTTCAGAAGGGACGTCTACGGTATCGCCGTTTTTTCGTTTAACTATATCAGTATTTTTGCTTGATGAAGGTAAGTTCAAATTACATTCAGTAGCTGATCCAAAATTAAATGGAGCTAGGGGAGTTGACGAATCTGGTGACTTTGTATGGATTGCAGGCAAACGTAATTCGTCAATTTCACAATATCCGTCGTCATCTTCATGTATTGCAACCTCCTCTGCAACACGAGTTTTATGTTTTGCTGTTCTATTTAACTGTGGTGTTTGCTGTTGAGCTTGTTGTTTTTTTGGTTTCGGTAACGGGGGAGATGTGCTTGCAAAATGTAATTCTTTTTCGCGACAATGATCACATACTGCTGTCGATACGGCTGATATTTCCATCTCAGATGACACATGCATGTAGTCATTTAAAATTCCTGTTAACATCTGGACTTGATCGTAGGCAGCTAGTGCAATATCAGCGCTGTCTTTGGGTGCTTCTGGCATCATAGCAATATCGACAATCTCATTAAAGTGCTCAACTGGCAAACGAAAAATATCACAAATAATTCTCTGTTTTTCTAGTAACCTCTCCCGAATAGAGGCATCTAGACGACGTAGTCTTTCTCCTGGCGTCAACACCGGTTCTGCGGTGTGAGCAGGATTTATACTAATTTGAATAGCTGTAGGTTCAACCAAGGGTGATTGCATAAGTAATGTGCGTGTATTATTAGAATTATTCGAGCAGACAATGCTTGCACTATCTCGCTTTGACTGCCCTCCTACTAAGCCATAGATCATTCCACGATCTTCACCATTGGCCTCACGTGCTGATTGGGTGTGACGCAAATTTACGGAATTGATGTCTTGACTAGTCGTAGAAAGGTTATTGTTTGACTCTCCGCAACTACGAGTAGACATGGTTCGATTTATTGGAGTGACTGGCTCATTTTGGCTGAAGCGTCGCTTGGCCATAATATTGTAATAGCATTCACTATCAGTAGGCAAACTTTCGCGGCGGCAAATACTTTGCTGATCACAGCTGTCACTGTTAATACTAGCTGTAGGCGCTGGTGACATAGTGGAGATTGGGAGCAGCGGTGCCAAAGGCGTTGTAGAAGAAATTCCGGTAGGGTTTGTGGGTTGTGAATGGTCAGGTGGTTGGTCCATAGACTCCCTGTTGAGTATTTGCGATGTGGTGGAGATAACGGAATCATCGCCAGATGCATCTTGACTGTTAGAATTTTTAGCTCGGGGCTTATTTTGATATGCAGCAGCATCAGATATGTGTTTAAACCAGCTGGATTTTTATATAATATAATATGTTTGTGTTATTTTATGTTTAGGTAGGTTTGTTAGGTATTTATAATACATTATTTTATTTATTAACAAGTAAGCAAGTTCTAGTCGCCACTGTTCGACTACGAGATCCGCTGAACCATTCGAGGAACTGATATTTTAATAATTTTGCATTTTACTGACACTCAGAGATACACACTCATAAACACACACGGGCTGCAGGGCGGGCTGGCTATAGAAACTTCATTGCTAACAATTTTTCTGGTAAGTGGACTTCCTTTATGAAACTTTTAGATTGTGAGTGTAATATTAAATTACGTATATTTACCAAAGCACAAGTCTCAAGTACACTATTCGGCATATGTAATAATTTTGCCGAAATCGTGCTGTGAACATAGCTTGCAAATAACTTTTGACCATGTCTTCAAATAAGTGCCTTACACTCACAGTTTGAAAACAGACTGAGCAACCGATTGAATCCGCCTATTTCGATTTCGATTTTGCTGTGGTGTGTATGCAATTTTTCGCTTGTTTTCCAAACGAAAGGAATAAAAAGGTCAGCATTTATTTGCAAATTATGGCTGTGACCAGTGTTGCCAGATCTGACTTATTTTCAAGTGCAATTACGGAAAAAATTAGTGAATTGCAGATAGCGGAAAATCTGGCTTATTTAAGAATCAAAACAGATTCTTGATATTTTTTTTTTATCTGATTTTAGTTATCACAAGAAAGTTTCTCAATAACCGATTAATTGAGGAACTAACAACCTGGCAACTACTAGTCTCACACTAGTTATGCAATAACATATACTGGAGAAATAGATTCGCTGGTTTTAAAAATGCCTAAAGATAATTATAAACTAAAAGTTAGAAACGCCTGGCTAACAGATTTGAAGAGGGCTTGACGAGCTTGTACGTAAATATAATGAATTGTCGCTAGTCCCTTGAGGAACAAAAACTGAAGATTCCATCAAATTATTATTAGTTATTTTCGTTACGTTTTAAGAATATGATATTTTTAGTTCCAATATTTTTACGTATATCGGTAATAACAAAAAAAAGAAAAAAATAAATAAATAAATAAAATTCTAATATGTTAACTAATTTTTCAGTTATTTGTTTCTTGGATTCTGCTTGTTGTTTCCTATTTTTTGTCCTAATTCAGCTGGTTTTGCTTGGGAAAAACGGCAACACTGGCTGTGAGTATTAAACCTGGCATTGCTTAGTACCGTTACATAAATGAGCGACTTTCAATAACAGCCAATTTTAATTTTCAATTTTTCATAAAACGCACTGCAAATGAATTTCAATTGTCGCCAAGCTCTGTTCTATCAAATTAACATGTTCAAAAAACCAATTTAGTTAAGGAACACTTCTTTTATAGATAATATTTTGCTAAATTTCGTGGATTCAGGTCCGCGGGCGAACCAAAATTTTACTAAAGGCTAAACATATACCCTGAATTCCCATTTTCAATGGGTTCAGGGTATAAAAAGTCTGACACGCCTCCTTCTGCGTGTTACATACTTGGTAACAAAACCATTTTACCTTCATTTCCCATTGCAAATGGAATCAGCGTATAAAAATTCGAGTTGTATACTAACAGACTTACGTTTTACATTCAGAGCTGCTAGGAGCACGAAGCTCTAACATTTGTGATGTTTTGGTCTTAATTAAGAAAAACGAATTCTTATCAGCGGCTTCCTGACGCACTAATGTTTCTGAGTCAATATTCATAATAGGGCTTACAGGCTTGTTGCTG
Source organism: Drosophila navojoa (assembly GCF_054131105.1). Lineage (NCBI taxonomy): Eukaryota > Metazoa > Arthropoda > Insecta > Diptera > Drosophilidae > Drosophila > Drosophila navojoa. Next base: position 26,419,785 of record NC_142893.1, on the reverse strand, counting down.
ACTGCTAGGGGAGTATGAAGATTCTTTAGTAAATATTTATCGTCCTAAAAAAAAAAAAAACAACAGAAAAGTAAGCTTATGTTTCACGCATAATACAAAAGAGACAAAAAATAATAAAAGATAATACCTTACCTGCTTTGTAAGTAAAACTATCATATTTTCAAAAAGCAGCCCATGAAGCTGTATACTTGGATTCTTTTTCATCGTTAAGTTTCCATCGTGTACCAGACGGTGTTGTGTCAAATCTAACTTCTTAAACTCATCTTTGTCATACGATGATTTGTCTAATTTGCGTTGAATGTTTTGTAGCCTTGAAATAAAGTTTTTTTCGAAAAATAATATTTTATTTTAAGCGTTTAAATCAACTTACTTGTGAGCATCCTCAGCTGCTTTAACAGCTTTATTCACTTCAACAAGAATATTTTTTGAGGATTCTACAGCTCGCTGTATAGCATCTGCTTCCGTGGTATTTTCGGGTAGCACTCGAATAGTCACCTTATAAAGGTTCTCAAACAGAAGAGGATACTTCGTGAGTCGCTGTAATACCGTAGGCAACAGGTCCTTAAGCTCTAGTCGGCGACACGCTTTATGTGACTCTGACTTTTTAAGCAACTTTTGCAACTGCTCATCCTTATTTCGCTTTTCTTTTAACGCTTCAAGTGCGATTTGCTGACGAGCACAAAACTGAGCAGCGTGGTCACACAGCACTTCCCCCGATTTCCCGTCAAACATATCCGAAAGCAAATCACCAATATGTTTTACAACGTGATTATGTTCAATGCGACGTTGTTTAAGTTTTTGTTCGAAGGCACCATGAATATCCCGCAGGGATATAAGTGCGGGAGGAAATAATAACTGTAAGTGATCATGGGAAAGCAATCCACTGTCGAAAAGAGGCAAAAAGAACAAGCGATCCAACAATCTGAGAGTGCGTACGTGATTGCGTTCCGTTTGATAAATTTCTGTGCAAAACAAAACAAAATTCAAATAAATCGGCAACATAATATTTGGATCATTCAGGTTTACCATTTATAATTTCCTGCCGCTTTTTTTCAGCATCTGTTAGCGCGGCTAGCATCTCGACTGGAACTATCGAGCTCCAGTCGGCTTCATTTAAATCTTCATCATCACTTTCAAAATTCCATTGACGTTGCAGAGGCTGTCCGACACTCCAGAAGTTCGTATTACTGACACTACTGCAACTTCCTATGGTACCTTGAGAAGATTCTTGCTGACTGTGTTGATTTGCTTGTTGTTGCACAAGCTTATTAGGATGCTGATGAGAATTAGCAGCATTTGAATGGGTGTTGGTTCCAATAGTTGATAGAGCAACACAACTCGTGACCTGTTCCATTGATGTGCCTGAACTATCAAAGCCACCTCCAGATGACAGACTAGAACTTGAGCTTCCTGTATAGTTTGCAGTTGACAGGCCCAGCTCTCCTGGATCCTCACTGTGAATTCCATATTTTTTGTATTTATAATTTCACGGAAATTAACATACAATGGAGGACAAAAGTATTTTGACAACACATCGCAAAAACATCAACCGCTTATTTCTGCATGCTGGGTGAAATAACGGTGCCAATTATATTTTTCAGAGAAAGCACATATAAAAAGCTATAACTGTCCAAAATATTGCATTGATAACATGACTCATTCTTTTTCTATAATTATTTGCATGGCAGATTGTCATTTTTTGGCTGGACAAAAGTATTTCGACATTAATTTTAATCAATAAAGTGAGACAAAAGCTTAACAATGGTGAAAGTAAAAAACAATATTAATAAGAATTAAACCCTCCCTTAACATCTGCGAGCGTCTAACCAAATTTTGTAATGTTTCTATTGAAACATCCTGCTGTTGAGATCAGGACTCTAAGGTGGCTAATCTAACGCATCCCCCAAAATTCAATTATAATATGGACCTTGTGGCATAGAGCATTGTCCTGCTGCGGCGTACATGATTTTCCAATGAGCCGGTAACCAGAATTCGATGCGTTATTATTCAAGACACATAATTAATTATCCTCCTTCATTTTTCCACGTGACACCTATTCGCACATAGGCCTCTTTTTTTTTGCGAATATTCTTAGCTATAAATCGCTTATCTATCGTCCATCCATGCTACCTTTCCCCAGAATAAATGCGTCTTGCCTATGAACGCTTTAGCAAATTTTTTTCATTTTCTTTAAGATTTGTCAATATGATGCGGTCTTTTATAGGTTTTTTGAATGATTTTCCCGATCTGGCCGTTTTGTTTGGGTTCAGTTTTCTATTTTTTATTAATTTGCTAAAAAATTGCTCATAGATGTGCATTATAAAGGCTGTAAGGGTTTTCACGGAAATACCTGCATTATTCTTCGTGACCGACTGATTTTTTTAAGATTCACGTTGTTTGCAAATAATTTATCGAAAACTTTGATCAAATAATGGCTATTATTATTTAGTATTTTATATTACAAGCCAATTACCGAAAATGAATTTTAGAATATATGACTTCAGAAAACTTACTTATCACAATCAAGGTCAATCATATCTCTAAAACTTTTACTAAGTCTTAAAAACACATTAAATTTTCATTGTATGTTTATATTACAGTGTGCTTTGTGTGCGTCGCTACAGCTCCGTTCTAATTGAATTGAGCTCGAATACTAAACATACATATATGAAGCACAAAGGTGCAGCAAGTCAATAAGTGTAATCCGTAATGTAGACTTTAAGTTGGGGATTGTCCTTTTAAACGGACATTAAGCGAGACAGTTTAATAAAGAAACGGAAGTAAACGGATAACATTTAGACGTGACCCACTTTTGCCGTCATACATTATAAAAAATGACCGTTGCCCTTCAAAACATAAGTGTTAATTCTGCTTTCTGAACTTAAATAGGTAGGGTTCCAGTTTATTTTATTTTGCTTACTTGGTACGAGAGGATAAACTTGGATCCGAAGTTTTTCGGCGACTATTACGGATACGTTTATTTGATAAGCGTTCCTTGTACGACTCCGAACGGTTCACTGAGACTTGTGCATTCTTGTGTTGTTGGCAATATCTGCAAATATGGGTTTTAATATTCTTGTTTAGTTTATGTTCTATAAATACATACGTTTCCCTTCTTATATCCTTACTTTCAAGCGATTCAGTAGTATTTAAATCACTTTGAGAAGTCATACCGACTGTGCTTGTCAAGCAACTAGATAAAGTCACGGATCCTGCACTTGTGGTGAGCTCTGAAATACCTAGAAAACCACCACTACTGGTAGCACTTTCGTTGGGATTGTTAGCAGCGTGAAATGAATTCTGCAAATCGCTACTATTAAGCACAGAGGTGCTACTAGATGTATTGCCATTAGATCGAAAGGATACGTTACCATCAAGCCTGCGGTCTGATGGTTGACGAACTATTGATGCTGAGTGGACGCGATCTAAAAGAAAATAATAATATACAAATATAAAGTATATAAAGATTAACAATACTAAAATGAAGCCTATAATTAAGTGAACAAAATATAGAAAAGTTGTTGCACAGGCATTGGTGTAGGTAGCAATATCTTACTACAACAAACTTCAATTTTTTTATTTTTTTTTTATTTTAAAGAGAAATAGATGTTGTATAATATAAACAAAATTTTAGATGGAGCTTCGATGGCTTAGATTTTATTTAGCATTGAGGTTGAGTGTAAGCGCGCAGTGTATAAGTATATATCAATTTATTAATATTTACTTACTAACATACTGGCAACACATAATGTCTATGTAAACAATTATACATTTATATTTTCGAAGATGCACATTTTCGTATGTACCTTAGTTCAGAAGCCGCTCTCATAAATCTATTTATAAAGCATTGCAAACGAATTGTTCATTGAATAAATAAACAGTTAATATATGTGAGTACAAAAATAGACTACTCTGGAAAGAGGTGACTCGAAGATACCTGGTGTCCCTAGCCGATATGTATTTAAAGACGACCCGACGAACCGTATTGGAGCGATCTCGTAAATAATTTATAGCTAGGGCATTAAAATTTTAAATGAATATCATATAATATCGCAGGTTTCACAAAGTCCGAGAGTAGACGTTTATCACTCACACATTGAGAAACAATTCTGAATGCGACGGTTTCGCAACAGACTGTTTACCAGATCCACCGCGCTTGCTAAACACATAATCAGCATAATCAGACACATAATCGCTTACACAAAGACGAAAACGGAAAAACACGAATGCTCTTGCACAGATCGTAATTCCGTTTGTCTTAGAAGCATTTTATATTCAAATCAGAATTTTGTTTTATCGATTCAAAATGATTATAACTATAACGTCGCTCTACCCATATATGTAAGTTTACGTATGTATATAAGTTTGCCTTGGGACTTTTTTTTTTCGCAATATCCATACGGACACTAAAAACGGAGTCAGTTAAACTGAATTCTTCTGTATATAAAATACTTCAAATTCCATATATGGCCATTTTACTTAAATGCGTTAACTCACAGAATTTATAAACGAATAAATGAGACGGCTTTAGTCGAGACTGCTCAACTAGGAGATACCATGAAACCTCCAAGCTGATACTCTAATCATTCTGCAATTCTTTTATGCACACATTCATAAACATGCATCTACACGCACACAGAACCACACGCTCTGCTGACTACGCATTAAGCAACGACTGCGCTTGGGCTGCGCTGCAGTGTGGGCAATATTATACGAAATTATTTTTTGAATAATTTAATTTCTAATGAATGAAAGTTTTAGGTAAAAAATTGTTGAAAGCTATGTTGCTCAGGTTGGGAAACACTCTGATTTATTTATTAATCGGATTTTCATTCAAGCTCCTTGTTGTAAACGACATTCTTTGTTTTTTGGTTAGGTGCAAGAACAAATAATGCGGATGGTTTGCCAACACGTGAGCATGCCACGTACGATTGCCCATGAGAAAACACGCATTTTCTAGATTGAGGCCACAAATAGTCAAAGATTGGCCCTGTGATTTGTTGATCGTCCTGGCGAAGGCAAGACGAATCGGGAATTGAATTCGTTTAAACTCAAAGGGCATATCTGTTGGGATCATCGGAATCCTAGGAATAAGAACTTCAACTTTAAATTTTCCTCGACGCGTGAGTTACATCAGTTTTCTTATCACCAAACGCGTTCCATTGCACAGTTTGGTTGGTTTAAATTTCTAAGCATAATAACTACCGAGCCAACCTTCAGTTGTAAATTGTGCGGTTGTAAACCAGGCACATCCAAGGAGTTCAAAAATTCAGTTGGATAATTAGTGGCTTCTTCTTCGTTTGTTACACAGTCGATAGATTTGAATACAGAGTACCAACGATTTTATTTTGAATTATAAGATAAGGTCATCCACATCTTTATTTTTAGCCGCCAAAATTGCTCGCTCACTTAACCATTTAGTATTTTTGTGGAGAGCAATGATATTCGGAAATACTTTGTTGATAAGCTCATCTTTTAATGAGACGAAATTGCAAAAATTTTGAGTAAATGAAATCAAGCCACTCGATTCGTCAACAGGAATACGGCCATTACCGATATTCAGCAATTGCTTCGAGAAATCATCAGCAGATGATCGTTCAACAATGCACCTCTCATATTTACAGACAGTTGAAGTTTGGTTACATATCGCCACAGATTTGATGCTTTTAGGCAAGCGTTTATTTCGTCGGCAGCAGTAGATCTTGGAATTACTGGTAGTGTTTGTCGGAAATCGCCAGATAATAAAATCATTGAACCGTTTCTTATTGCCGTTTCACGGGCTTCCTCTCTTTGAGAAGCACGAATTAAGGCCCTTCCTTGCTGGGAACTAACGTGGCGCCTTTCTCGGGCGATATCTCCTTCTTCGTCAGATAATTGACTAGTTATTCCGTTGCCTAGTTGCATTATGGGTTCGCCGGGAAAAATTAGATCTTCTAGGACACAGCATTTTTATTAATAGTCATACTGAATATGCCCTCGCACAAAACCACAAAACAATCGAGATATATAAATATGAACAATTTAGACAAATTAATGTCTGAGACAAACAAATTTTTTTTTTATAAAATTAGCTTTTTTATGAATAGTCAGGTTTGCCTGAGGCTGTGCCGTAGACTGACTGACAACATTTGTTTATTTACTTCTATACTATTGTATAATATGAGAGCAGGACCGAAAACTGTCACTGTTAAAAAGCCTACTGAGTATCAATGGAAATTTGAATCTTTAGGAAAAAACCGCGTTTTTCAAGTATTCGTGAAATTTTTTCAGTATTTTTAAGATCTGCTATCCTACTCGTAGCAGAGACAAATCCAACAAATCCAAAACCATGAAAATTACTTCAGCAGATTTCGAGTTATAAGTGCTGGAAAACTTTTCACAACTCTCTTTTATATATATAGACATATTGAGCTGCGAAGCTCTCCTAGGTACATTTATCAATGTATTGATCTACATTTTGCTTAATATATAAGCAGAAAACATTTAGTTTTTGCAACAAACAAAAATTTTCACAAAAATATTCATCGTTTTTATATATTTCAAAAATGACAAAAAAGATATCATCTTTACTAATAAGATTTTACGTTCATATATATATTTTGATAAGTTAATTTACAAAATTTTTAAAAATCTGAAAAAAAAAAAAAAAAAAAAAAAAAAAAATGAGTCGTGGAAAGCATTGAACTACTGAACAAAGAAAACTCATCAAGAAGTTATTTTGGGCAATAAATTCTCACGGTCGGTTAATGGGTTATTCAAATAAAATCCATAAAAAAGTAGTGAAAAGCGCGGACGGCGTTTAGTTCTGACCCAATATCATGTCTCGAGAGAAAAAAGGATCCTTTTAAGTCGGCTATATATACACAATGAATCCAGGTAATAGTAATTTATCGATTATTCTCGATAAAAAGATATCGTAATACGAATAATAATACGTATAAGAGCTAGAGATGAAGCTTCGTATGCATACTCGTGTATAATGGTATACGAAATTTAATCTCTCTAGCTCTTACATCTGAGATCGACGCACTCATATGAGGGCTAAAGACTGGCATTTTTTTTTATATAGTGCGGATATCGAGTTTATCTCCAAAAAACAATAACTCTTCTCATTATATGTTCGATTTTAGTTGAAATTTACCCTCAATCATATACCCATCCCCTCACCATCACTCTTTAAAAGGCGTATATCAAATACTAGAGACTTCTGCTTTGGCAAATGCATGCATATTCATGTTATAAGCATAATCTAAATGTTTCATGAGGAAAGTACAACCAAAAGAAAAGCTATTAAACAATGTGTTTTGTGTGTTTATTCCTAATTTAAGCAGAAAGGCGCAAAGAATTTTCGAAATATCAGTTGTTCGAAGAGTTCGGGTATGTTTTATTTTCTTATTGCATGTTGGTATACATGCGTTTAAATTAAAATTGAATTTTTGGCGAAACTACGTGAGACAGATGATTTCTAACCGTTTTGCATTAAAATCCCAATTTCGCAAAAAAACAGCGCACGATTCATTATTGACGGCACAATGGACAGATTCCTGCATAAGCAAATATTGTTATGCTGACAACAGGATAACGACTCTAACCACTGCTCCTAAGTAGCATAGGATTAGTTGCATAGTTAACGTTATTGAGTGGCCAAATCAGTCGCCAGATCTCAATCCGATATGAGAACCTTTGGGGACACATTGAATAGAACCCAATCATGGGAATATATATATATATAAGTTAACGACAGACCCTACAAAAGGGCATTGCACCGGCCCAATTATATCACGGCTCCAGTGCATGCACTTTTGACACGTGCGCTTTGTCAGCAGAATGCAACAGCAACGCAACCGCAACCGTGGGAGCCTATCGTCAGCAATAATAATAAGATCAATGCACTTGGCCAAAACACATTCTGGTCAACGTGTGCATTTCCGCCACGAGCGCCGAGTCAGCGCACCGATCAGCACCACCGTGAGAGCCATCGTGTCACAAGACACCTAACAGCAGCAACAGCAGTGACCACGGCAGCAGCGACGCCAATAGCAGCAGCGGCAGCAGCGGCAGCTTTCATATAAATATTACTTGTATAATTATTCTTAAGTTTAGTTCTAATCCAACTCCGAAAGTGAATAAATGTTTTTTTAATCCAAAAACCGCTTTCGCATATTTAATTGGCGCCCGAGCAGGGACTCGCGATTGTTATCCTAGAAAGTTTACGCGTCGAAAAACATAGTATCAACTATTGTTCGCGAGAGCACCTATAACGAAATATAGCTGCTAGTGAACGCGACGAAAAATCGTTAGTGCCTAATCCGCAACTATCGAAACGTTAGTACCTAATCCGTAGCTAACGGGAGCATTCGAACGATCCGTAATAGTGCCTAATCCGCAGCTACACCGTGTTCGTGAAAGAGTGACTCTAAATACGTAAACGAGGTACGGTCGTGGGTCAAAAACATTGTTGCCACCCTATAAGTGTCTGCCCGTAGGGTACCGCGTAATCAGTGTGCGTCGCAGGATCGTTAGTAACGGACACACCACTAATACTGGAATCTGACAAAAGAGAGCAATCCGGACCATCATCGCGGGAGTCAACGATGCTGAAAATTATATTGTAAGCATAGTGAATAAGATAAGGAAAAAAAAAAGAAATAAGCAACAAAAATATTAAACAATTCACCTAGAAATTAAGGAAAACACAAGAAATATTGAACTCTAAAACTTAGTATTTAAGAAAACTCTAAAATTGTACTACTGGTATAGCGTATGGCCCGTGAAGCCATACAATAATAGCCAGGAAGATCACTGCGTTGATCGCGTAGGAATTTACTAACATAAATTAAGATTCCAAGAACATATTCAGAAAACAAACCACCACCATTTTCCGATTCGATAAATTTGAATCTGTCCGTAACCATTGACGAACTAACGACCGCATTCTCTAAAATAAACATGCCACCACCAGAAAATTCACTCCCATCCACTAGTACAGGTGCCATAAAACCAACTTACTTGACCGAACCAATTGAGAGTACGATAGAGAGATACCTTAGGAAGATATTGTCTGAGAAAGGTGACGAGTTACTTAACCCAGCTACGACCGTCCCAGTCGAGCAAGATCAGACGATTCTCCCAGAATATATGGGACGAATCAACGAATTAGACAAGTTACCAGACGTTGTAAGAGTTTTAAAAGACTTTTCTGGGAATAGAGCAGAATTCACTTCATGGCGCAAAAGTGTAGACAGGATATTTGAGGCTACTCTACTGTACAGGGAACACCAAAGCATTATGGTATCTTAATGGTAGTAAGAAGTAAAGTAGTTGGCGAAGCCGATGCTGTGTTAGAAGCATATATTACCCCACTAAATTGGAAAGCCATATCCCAATGTCTCACTGACCATTTCGCAGATCGCAGAGATCTTAAGACACTGGAGTACCAACTCTATACTCTTAGGCAAAATGGGCGATCAATAGACGAATTTTACCAAGCCGTTTATTATCATCTGTCTCTAATATTGAATCAGATAAATAACCATGATTCATCTGCAGAAACAGTAAGAGCTATTACCAAGATTTATAGGGACAAAGCATTAGATACGTTTATCAGAGGTCTCAACGGAGACTTACCAAGGTTATTAGCCATCGAAGAGCCAGCCGACCTTAAACATGCTCTTCACTTGTGCCGACTGATTGAGAACCAGTCGATTAGGAATTCCGTTAACCCTATAAGAGCCCCTTCGCTTCCTCCGAGGAACAATCATCAAAATAGAATTACTCAATCTTCATTTCGATACAATAGCCCACATGTCTTAAATCGAACCAACTTTAATCCGAATCTGTATTATCCACCTAAGCCTAAGTTTAACCCCCAGAATTCAGGTTTCATACCAAGACCCATACACCAACAACCACTACAGTCAACGCGCCACCAAGACCAATAGCCCCAAAACCACAACCGGCTCCACAACCAATGGAATTCGACTCGTCTATCAGAACCAGGAATGTGAATTATATGAATAGGCCAAATAATAACCAATTCACTGGGAAGAGACCCTTATCTTCTAGGGCAGAAAACCCATTCACACAACAGCGACAATTTCACATCAATACTGGGGAAACCCAAGCGCAGAACGTAGATGATGAAGCTAACGCTTACGCAAATGCATATGCAAACGCATTCGCCACCGAAGCTTATGCCGAGGCATACGAACAGTGTATGAGTGAACAGGCCTACTATGCTGCTGCAGAGGAGCAAGGTATCGTCGAAACACCATACGAGAACGAAGCAACCACAGAAATTGCTGATATGTCTGATGTCAATTTATTAGCTTAAATCGTTCCTCGTTACCTTACTTCCAATGCAAAACGAGGGACGGACAGGTACTGAACTTCCTCATTGATACAGGTTCCAATCAGAATTACATACAATCTTCCCTAGTAACCAACGCAAAAGAGAACAAAGAAGCTTTTTTCGCTAATTCTATAGACGGGAAAATAGCCATAACTCATCATATATTGCTCAATCTTTTTAACCTCAACACTCCAATCAGATATTTCGTATTGCCCACTCTAAAAACATTTCATGGCATTCTAGGCAATGATGCAATGAAACAACTCAATGTTGTTCCTAATGTTTTATCCTAATAGTAAATGGTAGTAATAAATTCCGAATCGAGCAGTTAACAATATAAAGGTCCGAACAAATCATATGTCCAATAGCCAGAGCAAAAATTAACCTACACGACTAAAGTAGTAGGAGAGATCCGAACCAATACCGACACTCCGGTTTACAGCAGGCATTACCCTTATCCTATTGCTCTAAAGCAAGAAGTCGAAAAGCAGATATCAGAAATGCTTGACGACGGAGTCATTAGACCCTCTAGATCACCGTATAACGTTCCACTATGGATCGTACCAAAGAAAACTGATGCCTCAGGAAAAAAGAAATACCGACTTGTAATTGATTATCGCAAGCTAAATCTGGTCACAATCTCCGATCGATACCCCATGCCAGAAATAGGGGACATCAAGTGGTTTCCACCAAATTCCTTTGAAGGAGGCAGACATAGAAAAGACAGCATTTTCTGTTAACGGAGGGAAGTACGAATTTACAAGACTACCTTTTGGTCTCAAGAATTCCCCTTAAATATTCCAAAGAGCCTTAGATGATATTCTAAGGGATCATGTTGGAAAAATCTGCTATGTCTACATTGATGACATCATTGTTTTCAGCAAAACTGAAAACGAACATTCTCATCACCTAAAACAAGTCTTCACGACTTTACTTAACGCTAATATGAAAATCCAAATGGACAAGTGTGAATTTTTCTAAAAGGAAGTAAATTTCCTAGGATTCACCATTTCAGACAGTGGCGTTAAGACAAATCCAGAAAAGGTTGAAGCGATTTCCAGATTCCCCATACCCAAAACTCTTAAAGAACTACGATCGTTCTTAGGCCTCTCCGGCTACTACCGCAGATTCATAAAAGATTATGCAAAACTAGCTAAACCCCTTACTACTCACCTCAGAGGTGAAGATGGCCGTATATCAGCAAAAGCATCAGATAAAGTACAGATAAAGCTAGATAACAAGGCAATAGAAACATTCAATAAAATAAAGCAAACTCTTTGTTCTAATGACGTAATTTTAAAATATCCAGACTTCTCCAAAGAATTCCACTTAACAACCGATGCTTCGAACTACGCAATCGGTGCAGTCCTTGAACAAGGCAGACCCATTACTTTTATATCACGAACATTGTCAAAAACAGAGGAGAACTATGCAACAAACGAAAAGAAAATGCTAGCCATAGTTTGGGCATTGCAAAACCTTCGAATTTATTTGTATGGAACTGCCAAAGTTATTATATTCACAGACCACCAACCAATAACCTTTGCTCTAAGTATTAAAAATCACAACGGAAAACTAAAACGTTGGAAGAGTTACTTAGAAGAGTTCAATTACGAGTTAAAGTATAAGCCAGGAACCACTAACGTAGTAGCAGACGCTTTATCAAGGAACCCAATAAACGAGGTCAATAGTACAGAAACCACAATTATGAGTGATGAAAGTTCATCAGACAACCTCATCCCCAGAATAGAAACACCTATTAATGTTTTCAAGAATCAGCTATTCATAGTAATCGGCAAAAAGTACGATTATAAATTCGAAATTCCCTTCCCTACATACCATAGGCATACAGTAACACAACCCCACTTTACTGAAGACGAATTAATTGACATTTTTAAGAAACGACTTGACCCAAGACTCATTAACGGTTTATTTACTCCAGAACATATAATGGTCAAAATACAGGAATTCTACCCACTTCACTTCTCCAATTATAAAATAAGATACACTCAAAGAAAGGTAGAAAACATTACGAGCGTCGATGAACAGTATAAAATTATAACACAAGAGCATAGACGAGCACACAGAAATGCATCGGAAAATAAAGCCCAAATTCTAGAAAAAATTTTGTTCCCACAACTACACAAACAAGTTAAAGAAATTGCAAAATCATGCTTAACATGCAGAGAGTCAAAATATGATAGACACCCTCCACATCCCGCAATTCAAGCAACACCAATTCCCAAATTTCCAGGCGAAATCATTCATATAGATATTTATATAACAGAAAATAAGACTATTTTAACTAGCATCGATAAATTTTCAAAATACGTTCAAGTTAAGATTCTAAATTCAAGATCTGCAGAGGATATAAAAATCCTATTAAGAGAAATCCTAATTGCATTCGGCATGCCCAGAACCGTAGTAATCGACAACGAGCGAGCTTTAAATTCAGCCTCTATAAAGTTCTTGCTGCAAGACCAACTAGGTATCGAAGTTTATACTACCCCTCCCTATAACTCAACAAGTAACGGTAAAATAGAGAGATTTCACTCCACTCTGTCAGAGATAATGACTTGCCTAAGACAAGACAATAAAGATATGAGTTTCACAGATACACTCTTTAAAGCAGTACAGGAATATAACGACTCCTACCATTCAGTTACTAAAAGAAAACCAATAGAGATATTTTTCGGCACAACAGTTCAGGATAACCCAGAAAAAACAGAAGAGAATAGGAAAATAATATCCAACACACTACTAGATAAACAAAAATATGACTTAAATTACCACAATAAAGAGAGACAGGAAACCAAAACTTACGAACAAGGGGAGATAGTCTATGTAAAAGTAAACAAGCGCCTAGGTTCAAATCTCACACCCAAATACTAAGAGGAAATAGTAGCAGAAAACAGAAATTCAACCATTAGAACAGTTTCAGGAAAAATTATCCACAAAAATAACATTCGAACGTAACTTACAGGATATTCGCACCGCTATGTCTGGGTATAACCACAAACCTCAAAAAACATAATGAAAATTGTAAAAGATCATTCAATCACGCTTTTTAAATACAAGCTCAAAATCTTTAAAGACGAATTAACTAATTTAATTCATGCCATAGACTGGGCAAAAACAAATAAAATAAACTCAATAATATTGTCAGAATCTGAAGTCAACATAATAGAGCAGATAATAGAAAGAGAAAAAATCATGTTTTTAAATGCAGAATTGTTAGAATTTAGCCAAATAAAAATTGCAAGTAATGGAAAAAATATACTCTATATAATCAACATACCTTTAATCTCAAATGAAGTTTGTACAACCATGTTAATTAAGCCAATTAAAAGAAAAAACTATATCAATGAAATAAAATTCGAAAATATTGTAAAATGCGAAAACGCAATCTATGCTATAAGATACTCATGTGAGTCGCATAATGAAAAAACAATTTGTAATAAAAATAAGTTAGTCGACTTAAGAAATGATACTTGTACTTTGTCACTATTAAAAAGCCAACCTCCAAACTGCCGTGCTATCAACAATCAACTCGTACCCAATCACGAACAGCTGTTTGTCGGAACAATATTGCTCAACGATTTCAATGGACCAATCAAGATCGACGAAGAGGAAGTAGAACTCCATGGTACTTTCCTGGTACAATTCGAAAACTCCACGATACGCATCGAAGATGACGTATACGAATCAAAAGTAATGTCCTTTGCAGAAGCCACACCACCGCTATTTCAAATCATGGCGGAAACAAACAAGATCGATGAAGTCCTCTCATTGCAAATGCTCAAGGAAATAAATCTAAACAACACAAGAAAATTAGAAACCCTAAAGAGCAGCAACGATACAAGAGCAGCAATCAATATAACACTCTCTGGAACTCTACTGTTAATTATGGCAGTAGTTGGATAATTGCTGAAACGGAAGACCCCAGCCACCACAGGCCAAGTCACAACATCCGAAGCAGAAAAGAGAGAAAATACTCAAGTTTTCTATATTGCGACCGAGGACGTCCGCATCTAAGGGGGGAAGAGTTAACGACAGACCCTACAAAAGGGCATTGCACCGGCCCAATTATATCACGGCTCCAGTGCATGCACTTTTGACACGTGCGCTTTGTCAGCAGAATGCAACAGCAACGCAACCGCAACCGTGGGAGCCTATCGTCAGCAATAATAATAAGATCAATGCACTTGGCCAAAACACATTCTGGTCAACGTGTGCATTTCCGCCACGAGCGCCGAGTCAGCGCACCGATCAGCACCACCGTGAGAACCATCGTGTCACAAGACACCTAACAGCAGCAACAGCAGTGACCACGGCAGCAGCGACGCCAATAGCAGCAGCGGCAGCAGCGGCAGCTTTCATATAAATATTACTTGTATAATTTTTCTTAAGTTTATTTCTAATCCAACTCCGAAAGTGAATAAATGTTTTTTTAATCCAAAAACCGCTTTCGCATATTTAATTTATATATATAAAAGATCGCCAAAGTCATTGCGAATAAAGGCAGCCATACAGGGTATTAACCATGTACATTTAAATATATTTTAAGTATTCTAGAATATTTCGGAAACTAAAGTTTTTTATTTGCTAGGCATACCTGGGCAAGCAAAATTTGGAGTATTTTGTGAAGTATGCTAAACATTATGTTAAACATTGTTATTTTTTATAGTTTTCTGTTGTTATAATTCTTAAATAAGTGTTAAGGCATTTGGATATATGCCCTCTGCTTTATTATTGTATAGATTAAGAAATATAAGTATTTAATAATGAAGTTAAACCACTGCACTGTTGTTGTTGCTCTCCCGCTACTTGCAGTTAGATGCGAATAGGGGCGCTCTCTACTGTGCAAGCTGCGCTTGCGTTCATGTTAAATAATAATAATAACTGGTGGCAGCACTGGCCTCCTTATTCTGGAGAGGCCGCAAGATGCATTATATACTATGGACCTTTTTGATTGATCAGACTCCATATCACAGGACATTTTTAGCGCCCCCGGGTCGACTCTTTAGGATTGGAAGGACACTTTGAAATTAAAGGGGTTTCCAATAGATCATATAAATGACCAAGTAATGCAAGCGATAAATAAATAAATGCATTACTTGAGACATACAGAGTTTTATTGTATGAAAAATGTAAATTGTGTTGAGCTTATTTAAAGTGAAAATGAACAAGTAAGAAAGCTCTAGTCGAGACTGCTCGACTACGAGATCCCCTGAACCCTACAAGCAACTGATATTTTAATAATAATTGGCACACACACACGCATAGAAACTCACATATACAGGCGATTGCGCTTGGGCTGCGATGCAGTGCTGGCAATATTATGAGAACTTATTTGTTGAATAATTTAATTTCTAGACGTACGATCGTAATGAAACTTTCAGAACGTAATCATAATGCTTGAATGTATGTGTATACCGAAGCACAAGTCTCTAGTATTTGATATACGACTTGTACAAAGATGATGGTGAGGGGGTATATATAGGGGTGGGGGTTAATTTTAACAAAACCGAAATTATTTAAAATGCGTCTTAATATGTATTTAAAATTTGGAGACTTAAGCTTTAAAGACGTGGGAGATATAATTTTTAACTGATTTTCGATTAGGGTTTTATCGATAACAAAATAACGCGATGAGTTATCTATTTTTAGTGATAAACTCGATATGCGCGCACTATGTACGGACATTTTAGAAAAATTTGTCTCTAGCTCTTATATCTTCTGAAATCAAACATACGGACTGACAGACAGGGCCAAATCGACTCAGCTCGTCGCCCTGATCAAGAATATATATACTTTGTGGGGGTCTGCCACGCCTCCTTCTGCCTGTTACATACATTTTAACAAAACCATTATACTCTGAGATCCCATTTTCAATGGGTTCAGGGTATAATAAAGAATAAGGTTCATATTGTAATTGACCTTTTATCTGCGAATAATTCAATCTTTATTGCCTCGCATAATCCAAGCTTTCTTTGGCACAGTTACAATTTTTGCTCACTTTCGTCTCTCACTTTCGCTTTGCCATCTCATATCGTTTGCACCCTCGCTTGCACACACAGTAGCGCTCTCACTACTTGCTCTACTTGCTTTATTATCGCTCAAAACTTGCACTCTCGGCTTGCGCTCATTGTATGAGCTCGATCTGCACTAATCTTTTGGCATTCTAGCTTGCAATATCGTTGCGTTCTCACTTGCACTCAAAATTCTTGTTGTTGTCTTCGCTATATCGTTAACAGCTGTCTGTAACAGTCACTCAAGTATAGTTTAACACTGCCAGTGTAATATATATTGAGATTTATTACGATGTTGTCATACATTAAGTGAACTATTATTGTTTCGATTGCAATCGGTTTCAACTGAGCATCACTTATAGCATCACGACTGGCAAGCGAGGAAAGAATCGGTCTATGGACGAGTCATCATCGCAACGTGTCGAAACTCTATTGGCTGTATACAAACGATATAACCCGCATAAACAAATCATTGAAAGACTGCACTAAAACAGTAGAGCCATTTGAAATTGAATGTCGACTTGAGATATTTAACCGATACATACAAAAAGCCTTTAAAACCAACAAGAGTTGGATGACATTAATGCAGATTTAGTGCCTCGGTCAATGTTGGAGGATTTGAGTGTGTCAATCAAAGCACTTCTCATGAAGCGAGGTTGTGATATCCTGCCTAAAAGTAGAGTGTCCCGCTAGCTCTACAATGATTAGTTCCGCGTCACACTCTAGAAATCCAAAGAATATACAATTGCCAAAATTTAGCGGAGAATATTCGGAATATAAGAATTTTATTGGATTTTTTGAGAAATCAGCCAACTGTCATCTGTGCTCTAAGCCTCACTATACCATACTGCATAGATACAGCCCTGAGGCGGCTCAAAGTAGCTCAGCATCAGCATTTCATCTGTAAATCACGCACGGATAGCCTTTGATCAAAGTTATTTTAGCAACTGCAGTTGTGAAGATAAAAGATCAATCTGATCTGCTCCCCAGTTCCACAAGCCGCAACATATTGATTTGTTGCTTGGTGCTGATATCTTTTTTGATACATTAAGAGAAGGCAAAATAAAGGGACACAGCAACAACTGTACGAGAAGTCATTTGTAGAGACTAAACTTCGAGTAGTGTTTGATGCCCATAGCAAGTCCTCCTCTCAGTTGTCGCTGAATGATCTACTCATGGTGGGTCCGACCATCCAGCCGCAATTATGGGAGACTTTGTTAAGATTTCGACTTGGTCCTTGGGCTGCTACAGCAGACATCGCTAAAATATACCGTAAAATTGAACTTGACGAGTCCCACTGCAAATTTCAACTTATTGTGTGGGGAAACGCCCACTAAGCCGTTACAAACCTTTCGATTAAATACAGTAACGTATGAGACTGCAACTGCTCCATTCTTAGCAATTCAATGCTTAAAACAGCTAAGCGACTAGCATGCTTCCACTCATTCAGCTGCTGCAAGATCGTTAGCCTAAGATTTCTATGTTAAAGACTTGTTGACAGGAGCAGATAGCGTTGAAGAATTGTACTTGTCGCATCGAAAGTTAATAGCAATTCTTCAAGCGTTTAGGTTTGCTCTCACAAAATGGTCGTCCAATTGTAAACAACTCGCAGAACAACCAGCAAGATATAGTTATTGGTCATCAAGAGGACACAAACACATTAGGATTAATTTGGAATCCAATAAATGACATTTTTAGATACTGCATGAGCTGTTCAGTAGAAGTAAAATTAGCTTTGTTAATTCCGATCGTGACTCGTGCGAAAGTCCTTCTGCAAGAAATGTGGTTGCACAAACTTGGATGGGAGACCGATTGCCTGTCCAAATGAGGCAAGAATTTGAGGCAGTAACGAGCTGTTTCTCAAATTTAAATTCGTTGCATATACATACCTCGTTACGTAGGTACACTTAAATCGAAGGGATGCCAACCCCATGGATGTGCACATGCCTCAACTAGAGCTTACGGTTGTTGTCTATACGTAAGAATGCAAACAGATGAGGGTATCACTACCAGGCTGCTATTCGCCAAATCTAAGGTAGCGCCCTTGAAAACAAAATCTGTTCCGCTGCTGGAGTTATGTGCTGCAGAATTGTTAGCTACTGCTCAGGCATAAACATATGAATATACGATGATCGTATACATGCCTCCGACGCACTCAACGACTAGCAGGTAGTGCGCTGTGCAAATATAAGGGTCACATGTACTGACTGTATAAATAGAGAAATGAAGACCAACCCTTGCAACCCCAGAGTCAGATTACGAAGGAGACGTGCGGTGAGCCTTACAAACACAGCGATAGGATAAGAATAGCTAATAGACCATCGCGGAGTCTTACACACTCAGCGATAAGATAAGAATATGTAATAGCCCAATGCTGAGCCTTACACACTCAGCAATAGATACATTAGATTTAAGGGTTGAAATTATGCATGAGTCTGGGTATATAAACCCGGGCTCAGAAAAATAAAGATCAATACGAAACTAAACACCATCATAGTCAAGTGTATTCGTTCAGCTACCTTGTTGGTTGCAGTAATGAAACTACTTAATTGTCCTATTGATCAAGTAACCTTTTGGTCGAACTCGGAGGTTGTGCTTCATTGGCTGCGAATGCATTCATCTAGCTTGAATACATTCGTTGCTAATCGCTTTAAACATGACTGTGGTTTTGCCGACCAGGAATTTTAAAGCTTTCTGACAAGTAGTGGCCAGCCAACCCACAAATCACATTATCAAATGTTTAAAGCTGCTAGAGAAGCGTAGAACTGCAATTACTATGATCGCGGTCAATGCGGTAACAAATCCCGTCGTACAACTTGTTGAAGCAATTTACTCATTCTATAAATTAATTCGCATAGTTGTATATATTCAGTTTTATCAATGGAAAACAAGAGAATAACTGATTCTTACAGCGTCTGAATAAGGTTTCGCATTTCTTGCAGTCATATCCATAATTCAACCGCAAGCGTCGATTTGGGATAGACTGGTCAAGGGACTATCTGCTCAGCCTCCCGCAGAAGTTGGAGTGGAACAAGGAGAGTCAAAACGGGGAGGTTGAAACAGTCGTCCTCGTAAGACACTCCTCCGAAACTATGGATATTAGGCGTAGTGATGGAATCCATAGCCAGCGGAGATGGTAGGGTGCGATTGGTTGCCTTAAATACCAAATTCGGCACCTACAAAAGGGCAATCCACCACTGCCACTTAACTAATATACTCCTGCGGCCTTTCAAATTGGCCGATGTTAAGGCATTTGGATATATGCCCTCTGCTTCATTATTGTATGGTTATTTATTATTGTATGGTTAAGTATTTGATGATGAAGTTAAACCACTGTACAGAGTAGTTGTTGTTGCTCTCCCGCTGCTTGAGCTTAGATGCGCATAGGTTCGCTCTCTACTGTGCAAGCTGCGCTTGCGTTGATGTTAAACACTGGCCTTCTTATTCTGGAGAGGCCGCAAGTTGTTTTTTATACTCTGGACCTTTTTTACGGACCAGACTCTTTATCACAGAACAACATGCCTATTTTTTAATGCAAGTGTTTTAAGTTGCATGAGAAAATATAAATGTCATTATCATAAAAAAAAAAACATTCACACACATTAATTTGGCCAATGTATATATATTAAAAGAAAGATATGTGATGGCCACACACACTTACCGTTGTCTGTAATATCAATGTCTGTGTCTTCCTGGCGAGCGCGCTTTTCATCTAAAATAAATAAAATTAGCGAAGTTTCCAGACAAATTTTTTTTGTATCAACTCACTTGCTATAAAATCGCTTGTCCGTGGCCTTATTTTACCCATAAATTTACTAATTTTATTGTCGTTATGCGGGTGTCGTTTTGCTTGAGGAAGAGGTCCCGGACAGCTTTCTTCTAAAACCTTTGAGCATAGTCTATGTATATTCAATTTACAATCTGCAAAAAAAAAATAACATTGTAATACTCGGCGCATACGAAAAGGAGAAAATATTACCTGTGCAATGATAACCTTGGGGACTCACACCCCAAATGATCGTTTGGCAATGATTACAATGCGTTACTTCGTAATATTGCCGTAATACTAACGGATGACCTCGTGCTATCATCTAGTCAAATTATATAGAAATGCTTATGAGAAATATGTTTCAAGGCAGAAAGGGATTTAAAGAGGATAATAGCAAATTGACTTCAATTATATCAAATATAACTGGTCGAACGTGACAGTATTTTTCTGAGTTCAAATTAACAAACCTTTCTATTTTTACCCATTAATCGTGATTTAAAACTTTTTTCACGACTAACAAAATGATGAACACGATCCGCTATAGTGCTTGGATGCGAGCGTGTTGTAAATATGCGATGTATAACCGTGGAAAGAGCAGAACACAAGGCTAATTTTCGAGAATCTTCTTGAGGCAAATCCTTTTCAAACTCTTCACTATAGTTGGGTAAATTACACCTTGGATTAATCAAAATAATAGAGTAATATTTCATGCTTACATTAACAATTGAAGATTAGGCATAAGATATTTATCAATAATTTGTTCCTTCTGTTTGTCGGCCTTTGCTTCAGCGAGCTTATCATCGGTAGGTCCATATATTGTACCTAGACCAGCTGTACGCTTTTGCTGAAATTCTCGCAACTGTTCGCTAATAAGGTCCTTGGCGCGTTTTCGACTACGTAAGAACACAGTACTCAGTATTTCCACTTTGTCAAATTCCGATTGTAACACATTGTCCACTTCTCTAGCTAAAGACTCATCTTGCCGATACCATGAAAGCGGTGCACGTGGTACAAGAAAGGTTGAATGTATTTCATATGCCCATTTTCGCATGTCTTTGGAAGTACCTTCCTTATAAAGTTCAGTAATTAAGTAAAAAAGAAGTGGCGCTGGTTCGGAGTTTGATAAAACATAGTTAAGGAAAACAGCTAGAAAAACTACATTTTCTGGCTCAAGCAGCCGTGTTAAGTTATTGAATGGACCATTCTCATCAATAAATGGTTCTTCTTGATCGGACGAATTTTCATCTTCCATTGAAATAATTTTTTTTTGAGTGTCAGATGATTGGGCTGCATGTAAACGGCTAGAATGAAGAGCCGAAGATGAAGTTGCCCCTGCCATAGGAGTAAAGTGATGCGATTCTATACATATTCCTGCTCCTCCACTACAGTTTTCATTGGGCTCTTCTGGTACAGACATGTGTGAATTGGTTAAGTAAGGCGGCGGTGGAGTACCTGGTGGTGTTATCTCATTATCTTTTTCCACAATTTCCCAAGAACCAGAGATGGTTTTTGCCAATCGATCTGTCAGATATAAGCAAAATAAAGAATTATTGTGCTTTTAAGCTTTCAGGTAATTAAATCAGGGACCACAAATAAGAGTTATGAATTTGAAAAAAATTGAGGCTCAAAATAAGCCCCAAAAAGAGAGGGGAAAACACATACAAGTTTATTTTTACGGGAAATCAAAACAAAGGATAAACTTTTGTTAGCAATTTTTAGTAATATCATTTTTAATTGTTATAAATAATTTTTATCATACAAATAAAAAATCAGTATTTCAGATCAATTTTTATATAAATATCACATCATAACTTTATATATATATATACATATATATATATACATATACATATACAGTCATTATCAGATTTATACCTCACTTATAAATGCAATCAAACGAATTGGCTGGAAGTTTTTCGCTAATGACGTATACCTCAAAATCTTGAAAAATCAGTAGTTTAATATTTCAATTATTAATGACAAACTTTTAGAGGCTTTGCCATTCATTTAAAATTTGGGTTTTAAGATATCCAACTGTCTCAAATTGGCCGTCTTGCAAGAATACCCCAGACATTTTTTATCAGGACAACAAGCTGCACAGTTAAGGACACCAAGATGACATTCCTCTAAATACTCCTTTGTACTTCTGCTCACATGGATTCTGGCATTATCCCGTTGGAAAACCATGGATCTCTCACAAAATTCTGTTAAATATGGAATGAGACTACTATCAAGAGTATGAATATACTTTTCACTCTTCATTCGGCTCGTTCCAAGATACCAAATGAACAAAATCTACCCCAAATCAAGCTAGGATCCTTTCTCAAATTATGCTTATAAGAATTAAATCCATTTGGACCATCCAAGTTAAACTGCTTCCCATCAAAAAATACGACCTGTTAGGGTAAAAATCAATATGTATCAATATGTAAGCCGAAAGACGATGATTCAAACGCGCGTATGTCAGATCCGTCACTACTACAGTCACGACTACTTTTCAAGTTTCGTGAAATACTCGAAATAGACTCTCCTGACTCCAAAAGGGAAAAAATACGGCGCTTTTCCTAATCAGATAATTGTTTTCCAAGCGGCATCTATTAAAAAATATGTAAATTTACTTACCTATAATGTCTGTAAATCCAAGTCTACTCTGTACTTAACAAACTTGCTACTGTGGTTCTTTCTTAGTTTTCTATGAATAAAACACAAATTGCGGTAGCCGCAAGGTGGGTTATAATTATGATAAGCACTGTACATATAAATTTAATTATTAAGCAAGTAACGTGAGGGGGAGACAGATACAAAATAAGCACAAGTAAGAACCTTGCAGTCAGGCGATAACGACTGCGGAATACTCATTCACATCACATAAGCAATTTAGTAGCCAAGTTTAGCTCTAATACTGTGAAAGCTACTAAAAACTTAATTATCCAAATTTGAAGCTTCTAGCTCTTATACTTTAGGAGATATAAACTTTTGCAGTTTGCCATGCCCCCTATGGGAGGATATATTTCCACCAAAAATGTTTGGTCTTGGGAGGTCAGCCCGAGCCTATATAGCAAATTTGAGGTCTCTAGCATCAATAGTATCCAAAATATAGCAGAATTTCCAAAATCACTATATCTCATAACATTAGCTCACGTGCAAAATTTTAACGTCCTATCCGATTTGCCACGCCCCAAAGGGCGTATATATATCCAACATAGCACGTGATCTTGGGTGGTCGATGCCGATCTACATTCCAAGTTTCAGCTTTCTAGCATTTTCCGATTTGCCACGCTTCTAGTGGTTAACACTTTATGAATCGGAGAGATACACGAGTATTCGTTCCAAATTTCAAGTCCCTAACTTCAATAGAGCCGAAATGAACTGCGTTCATACGGACAGACGGACGGACAGCAAGACGGACACTGCACAAAACCAATATACACATTTCACTTTCGTGAATGAGTATAATAATCACTGTATATATAGTTATATGTTTATATATATACACTATATGTATTATTGTCATATTTTCCGGTACCCAAGGATATAACACTTCATATACGTTTTATATTTATTTAGTTTTAATAACATCATTTTTGCACAGTCTGCAACTAGGTTGGACATAAAATCTGTCTTACAAGCCTAAGAGCCGGAAATGCCCTTTCCACCGAAACCTGAACTACCTTGACAATACGGTACAAACGTGGACATGTGAACTTTTTTTTTTCCAAATAGCACATAATGTCCACATTTAAGTGTATAGGCTTTGACGAATATCCGTAAATCTCGGCTATGGTCATTTATCGAACTCTTTAAAATCAGACGGAACAGCACTCCATTGATGCAACGCCCAGCTACAGCCGGACGAGGTCGAGTGGAGGACGCCAACCACGTCTTATTCGAATGTGGACGCTTCCTAGAGGAGAGGCCTTGTCTGGAAGAAGCATTGGGCTGCTTCATTAGAGCAGACAACATGGTCAACGTGATGTTGGAATCGGAGACATCTTGGAAACTTATAAGCACCTTCGCGACCACAATCATGATGGAGCTTCGCAGAATCGAGCGAAGTTGATCTGTCCCAAGCTAAGGGAGTGCAAAGCGCTTGCGAAACTCATATTGTAAAAGTTGTTAATAAACGAATATAAACAAAAATAACAAGTAAGAAGACTCTAGTCGAGACTGCTCGACTAGGAGATACTCTGAACTCTCCAAGCTGATATTCTTATCATTCTGCACTACTTTTATGCGCGCACACATACATACACATGCATCCACCCTCACGCGCCTGTGCTCTGCTGACTGCGCAGTAAGCAGCGACTGCGCTTGGGCTGCGTTGCAGTGTGGGCAATAGTATGAGAATTTATTTGATGAATAACTTTTTTTGTAGACATGCAATCTTAATGAAATTTTCAGAGCGTAATCATATGGTCAAAATGTGTGTACATTCCAAAGGACAAGTCTCTAGTACTTTAAATACGTTTTTTACAAATTGGGGGCGAAGGGGGCGTGGTATCCAAAATCTGTTGATTACAAAATGTTTGTATTCATCATATGTATATACACAGTAAATATGAAGTCTCCACGTCTAATAGTACTCCGATGAGGCTCAAAAAACAAAATCAATTTTTCGATTATTCTCGATAAAAAAAGTTATCGGATGAGTTATCGTGCATACACGAGTATGCACACAAAATTTCAGCTCTCTAGCTCTCATATCTTCTGAGATCTCGGCGTTCATACGGACAGACGGACGGACGGACGGACAGGGCTATATCAACTCAGCTCGTCGTGCTGATCAAGAATATATATACTTTATGGGGTCTGCGATGATTCCTTCTGCCTGTTACATACTTTTTCACAAAAACATTATACCCTGATTTCCCATTTTCAATGGGTTCAGGGTATAAAAATAAGTAAGAAAGCTCTAGTCGAGACTGCTCGACTACGAGATCCCCTGAACCCTACAAGCAACTGATATTTCAATAATAATTCTGACACACACACGCATACAACCAAACACATGCACACACATACACATACAAACAAACACACACACTCACATATACAGGCGATTGCGCTTGGGTTGCGCCTCATTGTTGATTAATTTCATTTCTAGACGTACGATCATAATGAAACTTTCAGAACGTAATTATAATGTTTAAATGTATGTGTATACCGAAGCACAAGTCTCTAGTATTTGATATACGAATTTTACAAACATGAGGGTGAGGGGGTGAATATAGCGGTAAGTTTTAACAAAATCCGAAAATGTATAAAATGCGTCTTAATATATATTTAAAGTTTGGACACTCTAGCTTTAAAGATATGGGACTCGATATGCGCGCGCTATAGACGGTTAATTTGAAAAAAATTGAAGTCTCTAGCTCTTATATCTTCTGAGATCGACGCGTTCATACATACGGACAGACGGACGGACGGACGAACAGGGCCAAATCGACTGAGCTCATCGGCCTGACCATGACCAGGGTATAAAAAGAAAACTTGACGAACCTGACAAAATGCAATTGACTTAAAAATAGATAAATATTATGCCTCACGCTTTAATTCAAACTTGTTGATCTTAGACTTTTGGCAGGAGGCAAACGAGCGAGTATTCTTCTTTTGTCGAAAAATTTTAAATGAAACTCTTGATATGCTCATGTAATATTTCTGTAAAAAATATTGTATTTCTTAAGAATTAAATTGTTGGTATTCTTAAGAAAAACAAAATTGTAATTTTTGAGAGTTGAATTTTTTGTAATTGTTTCGGGCGAGCGGGTTGGGTGCGGGTATGCAATTTTTTTTTGCTTTCGGATTTAGATAAAATTTTGAACTTTTGACCGTAGGCGGATCGGGCACATCTATATGTACAAACACATGTACATATTTTCATATATATTATATATCAAATGAAAGTTACTAATGCGCAGATCATATATATATATGTATATAAAATTTAAAATAAGAGCTATGACTTGATTTTTATATAAAAATTGATCTGTAATAAATATTTTTTGTTTGTATCATATAATGATTAAAAATAATTTTTTTTCATTATTCAAATTAAAATTCTTATTTTTTAATTTTTCGCTATAAAAATTAAAATTTGTGTGTGTACATTTTTGAATAGAGTTATTCTCATTTAAATGTTACAATAGAAACTGTATTTTAAAATCCATTTAATGTCCATAAGAGGATATCTAAGAATTGCAATTGAAACTAGTCGAGCTGATGTCGTAAATTACAATTACCACATTTATTGTCTGAATATGAAAGTAAGGTTTACATAAAAATATGTATTAATAAATGTTTATAC
The DNA here is from genome assembly GCF_054131105.1 of Drosophila navojoa. NCBI lineage: Eukaryota > Metazoa > Arthropoda > Insecta > Diptera > Drosophilidae > Drosophila > Drosophila navojoa. The sequence continues at coordinate 26,393,329 of NC_142893.1, read as the reverse complement.
GACTTATATACATTTTCCGATTTCACTAGTCCATTTATTCAGATTAGTCATATTAAAAATCTTACCTGGGTGTCTTGGATGAATGTTGTCCGGTGAAGATCCGACGCGTCGATGTTTCATTTGATTTAGCGGGGGCGTTTGACCTAAGACCTAGTAATTATTATAGAAGTATTTTCATTTAAGTTTTAAGCAAAAAAGATTGACCCAGCCGGACATTCTCGACCGCATAGCACTTATTCACGGTTGGCCGTTCTCCGTTTATGTCTAATAATGTTTAATATTTTATGTATTATTTGGGATATGGTCCTTAAAGCTGTTAATTATTGAGCTAAGTCTTAAAATAAAACTAAAACAAATTAGAAAGCTCCAGTCGAGACTGCTCGTCTACGAAATTCTCTGAACCGTTCTACGAATTGATATTTCAATACTTCTTCGCGTCTTTCTGCCTACACAAAAAAACATACACATACATACATACATACAGATAGGCATGCACGCATAAACACGCATGGACTGTTACAGTTTGGATTACTATGGGAAATTAATTTTTTTGAAACTTGTAGATCGTGACCATAAGATTAAAATGCATGCCAATGCACAAGTCTCTAGTATTTGAAAGACGCCTTTCACAAACATAGGGGTGAGGGTTGGATACAGGAGTGGTGGTTAGGTTACAAAGAATATGAAAATTATATACAATACATATAATTCTAAATTTGAAATTTGTAGACTAGCTCTAAAAAAAAAAAAAATAAAATTAAATTAAAATGTAAGACTGCTTTAATCGGGAGATACCAACTGCCCCATACTCATTCAGGGTTAAGTTATAACTTTCTTCCTATTTATTCCAGAATGGCTTATTTGAAATTAGTTTCTAGCTGCAACTACAAAATGTCTATAGTAACACAGGGCTCCACAATCGTGCAAATTACAAGGTATTTTCACATATTATGCTCTTTTCTAAGATTTGCTACGCTCGCTTTTTGAAATACCTACAGTGGCTCACGCCTTATTTCGTGCAGCAGAATAGTAAAACTTTGAAACCGTATTCCCGCTAAACCAGTAAAGATATCAAAAAAATTTAAATGAGGTCTTATTTATTGGTTATTCATTATGTATTAACACTTTCAATTATTTTTCTATTATAATTAATAAGATTTAAAACTAAAGAAAACTAAAAAAAAAAAAAAAAACAGCCCTTTTCCATGTCACAGCTTAATTCGTGCACTTCACTTTCAATGACTTTATTGTCCAAAAACTCAACTCATTTTTGTTTAATCGCCTCTTTGAATCGTGATTCCATCGAGTTTACTCATTTTCGGGTGATTCCGCTGGAGATTTTTGGCCAATCCTCCAACACGGCCGTTTTGAGGTCATTTTCATTGAATATTGACCATTTCCGAATGGCCACGCCCAATTTTGCCCACAAATTTTCTAAAACGTTTAGTTATAATCACTGGGCCAGCGGATTTACCACATTTGGAGTGTTCCAGATCAGCCAGGACCAGTCGATACCCGGTTTATTGTTTTGGTCATTTGCCTGATGCAATCGGGATCGGCCTTCTAGACCCAGTTTTTGTGCATTTTGGAGCAAATTTTAATTCAAAAAGGATAGGTACATGTTATTGTTCATATTACCATCAATGAAAGCTAAGTATCCAACTCCCAAACCCGACTTGCAGGCCCAACCATGCAACAGCCACTGCCATAGCTCATATTTGATTTTAGGTGCTGATCTTGGAGTTTTTGGACAATAAAGTCATTGAAAGTGAAGTGCACGAATTAAGCTGTGACATGGAAAAGGGCTGTTTTTTTTTTTTAGTTTTCTTTAGTTTTAAATCTTATTAATTATAATAGAAAAATAATTGAAAGTGTTAATACATAATGAATAACCAATAAATAAGACCTCATTTAAATTTTTTTGATATCTTTACTGGTTTAGCGGGAATACGGTTTCAAAGTTCTACTATGCTGCTGAACGAAATAAGGTGTGAGCCACTGTACCTACCAAATCCTAACATTTTATAAGATAAGAGGATGACTATTGATACAGAGTCGCTCAGCTGAATGCGGTATAAAAACAGCGAATTTTATGATAATTGTTAAAACTTTCAATCAAATTGCAAGAAATATTTTGCACGATTTATTCTGAATAACCGGTAAATTCTTTTGAGTTTTGGTAGAAAACATATTCTGATTGCTTTCGATGGCCCGTACATGAAAGTAAGAGCCCTTTAGTCGAGACTGCTCGTCTGGGAGATATCCCGAATCCTGCGAAGATATGATATTCGAATCATTCTGCACTTCTTTTATACACACATACAAAAACACACATATTCACACGCACGCGCTCAAGAATGTATATTACTTATGAGGTTTGCCACATTTTTAATGGGTTCAGGGTATAAAACTTCCAATTCTTTAGGTCTCATATATTCAGAGATCAATGCGTCGATATATACGGATGGATGAACAGTTCCGACTCAGTGAATATATATACTTTATTGGATCTGACACGCCTCCTTCTGCCCGTCACATACTTTTAACAAAATCACTATACACGAGTCGGGCGCTACCGACTGCGGAATACTCATTCACATCCAATCAGCAATATATTGACTAAGTGGGCGGAAGCTTTTTGGTCTTGGGTGGTCAGCCCGAGCATATGAATGTACCAAATGAGGTCTCTAGCATCAATAGTGTCCAAAATATACCATAATCATCTATCATATAGAATAATAACATTAGCTTACATGCAAAATTTCAGCATTCTAGCTGTAAAACTCTTGGAGATACAGTTTTATCCGATTTGCCACGCCCCTAATGGCCATAAATATATCCGCCAGAGCCCGTGATCTTGGGTGGTCGACGCGGATCTATATTCAAAATTCAGCTTTCTTCAACTAATATGGCATATCGGAAAATGGATTTACCACGCTCTAGATCAGATCGGGAAATTTGAACACTTTATATGTCGGAGATATACACGAGTATGTGTTCAAAATTTCAAGTCTCTAGCTTCAATAGCGGCGAAAAAATTGCGTTCATGCGGAACAAACGGACCGACGGACAGACATTGCTCTGGATGAGTTTAAGGGATCTTGAACTTATTAAGTTTCTATTATTCATATACAACAGATACATATTTTGTCATATCGACTGTAGTTTGCGCTCATACCACTTGTTATTCTTAAAAAAAAATGAAAATAATAATATATAATATATATTATATATAATATTGCGAAATAAAATATTTATACTTAAATATATTAGATTTTATTTCTACTGTTTAATACTTATAGTTTTTAAGTTTTTCTTAGGCGAAAAAACCAATGTTTTTTTATGTTAGAGTTTGTACTATGAAGTGCAGATATGCTATTAAAAATTTAAAAGCAGACATGATTTGTACCAATGTAAGCGTTAGAAAATGATTAAGCAAAATAAATCCTGTTCCTGTTCAAGCAATCATTAACAAAGAAATGATAATATTCAATTATGATCAGGGGCATAAATATAATAATAAAAAAAAAAAAACTATTAAGGATACAATGAAATTACAATAAGATAATAGTAGCGTAATACTTATGGATATGATCTCCAAGTACTTACTGCAGTCGACAGACAGCCGGGTGGCTGTTGTTGGGTTTGTTGTAATTTTTGAACAATGTTTGGGCGTTGCGATAGTGGAAAAGCAACCTTTATATTGTCGCCTTGAACTGCAGTACAGGTTGAAACCAGTGGATAATTGTAGCCAGCACTTAAAGAATTTGGCTGTGCAAGGCTCTGACAGCTACCACGATTAATCTCTTCCGTCAGCATTCCCGGCTGCCGTGGAGGCAATGGAGGTGGACAAGAGTCAACTTCAAGTGTTTTACTAGTACCCACATCTTCTGTTGCCGTAGGCCTACTAGAAGTTTCCATTTGCAAAAACATTTGTGTAGTCATTTTTGGATCCGATAAAGCTTTAGCCTTAATTTTAGATCGCTTTGACTTTGTAGTGTTGTTATTGTTATTAAATAAAAGACCACTGACATCATTATTAATGGCTATTAGCTTCGGTGATGTTCGTTGCGGACTGCCAGAACGGTCCGAATCAGAAATTGGAGAAAACTGGTGGATACTGTTTTGATTAGCCAAATCTAAAGCAAGTTGCCTTGTTGGATTTCTTTGTGGTAGAGGCGGTGGTATGTCTTCCTCAATCAAACTCTTAGATATTGTAAAAACATTTTTACTTTTTGATCCCGCACTTAGTTTCAAAGTTTCCTTAGACCTTTGCTGTTGCTGATTAACGCATTGCTGTTGCAAATTTCGCTGAGTATTCTGTTGAGGGCTTAGCATATTTGCTTTTATGTGGTGGTAAAGTGACTGCGACATTGGATTAAAAGCTTCTTGACCTCTTGGCTGAGGTAATACGTCCGTTGTATTGTTTAGTGTTGAGGTTAGCAATTCTTTGTCAGTTTTATTCTTTCGCGTACCCAAAGACAGGGACGAAAGTGAACGTGGCAGTAGCGATAGGAATGCGGGTGAAGTGTGTTGAGTTGCTTGCGACTGTTGGGTGCTAACCTGTTGCTGATGATGATTGTTGTTGTGAAGATTGTGATGAGGAGTAGCGACAGACAAATTTTGAATTGGATTGTGCATTAGTATATCAGTATTTTTCTCGCCTGCTTGACACTTAATATTTGGCGTATCCTGAAGTTAATGATTTGAAGTTGTTAATATATTCAGACATTTTTTTATAAGTATTTTTTATACAAGAAATGCATGTTTATATAAATGTACACATATACATAAAGCCGTGCCAGTGAATATGCATAAATGATCGATTCGTATTACAAGACAAATTAAATTAAATTTTGTTTTTAGATTTATTACGAAATTACAGAAAAATGGCTATTGCATATTATAACAGCTTTTACAACACATATTTAAGTTTTCAGATTCGCGATAAAAATAAACAATTGTATACACGTAAATACTATAGAATGTTCCGCACTATTGAAAACTTGTATCTTACGTAAAGTATTTGTTATTTATGTTACTATACAAGTATTTTTTATACCAGACGAATGACGAAAATACGTAACAATATAATATATAGATAATACGTATATGACTAATTATGCATATATGTACACTAATAGGAACAAGTGCTTTAAAAACAAGATATATTGACTCACCTCTGCTCCCACTTGGCGTAATTGTTCGCGCAGTTTTCGTATGTTTGCCTCCGACAGTTTATAGCTGGGATTATTTGTGTCGCCTTTAAGACGATCTAAATTTAATTTTTCTTGTTCTAACATCTTTTGTAATGTTTGAATCTTATATGTTTCCATTTCCCGTCGCTTTATGCTCTGCAATCAATTAAAATTCAATATTCGAATTTTATGATTCATATCGTCTAATTACGTACGTCAACAGGCTGTGGACCTGTGATGGAGGCAGTGCGATCCCGTCCTGATAGTATTGGTGTAGTTGGAACGACACCCACAGAGCTGGGCCTAGAAGACTTTTGACTGCGTTTTACAGCCAGTTCAACGATTGTAGAAGCTTTAAAACAAAAAATTTTAAGAGTTGGTGATTAAAGAATTAGATTAAAAGACTTTCTCATTTCATGTTTTATTTTCACAATGAATCTTTTAAATTCCTCAATATTTAAATAGCACATATCAATATCAATAAATTCGACAATAATTCCTGTAATTCTGTAAATTTTGATAATAGTAATGAAGTGATATGCAATTGAAAGACTGAACGCCAAATATTACTTTTAGGCTTTTTTAAAAAGTGAGAAGTAGGCCAAACAAATTTTTCCAAAAGGAATATAGTTTTTATTGGGAAAACTATTTAAAATTTGTTGTTTGCAATTAAAAATATTTGGCAATATACGCAATTATGATGATCATTATAAAATTGGCTCTTGTTGCTGGCACAGTTTGGTTAACCAAAGAAATAGGTGTTTGGGATAATCCTGATACTACAGCTGCAATATATAAGGATATTAAATGTCAACTAAGTCCTTACGTTGATGACTTGAAGGAAAAGTACTGCTATAATTATTGTAAGACAAGCGAGACGAACACAATGTTATGGCGTGAATCATTTGTCGAAGCCTGGAATGCCAGTATTAAAAAAGGATTTCTAGTAGTCAACAGATTTCCAAAATACTGTCATCGGTTTACAGATGACGTAAATAAGACAATCAATCAGTTATTCAACGGAATTTCACGCGAGTAGGCGATTCTAAAACTGGCAAATCTAAAATAAATTAAAAGTTGTCTTTTTCATAATACATCTGAAAATTAAACTAACTTGTTCAAATATATGTCTATTATGACATATAGATTTCTGAGACGTTTGGGATTTCTCACAGGAGTTTTCCTCTATACCACGCATATTGGAGATTTAGCGGTGTCGGAAGTGACATATTAGTATTAGCTAAACCTATAACAGGAAGTTCACAAAAAATATCAAATAGCTCAGCTTATGATAACTGCTTTGTTGCTCAACGACAATATAATAACGCAAATAAACGAAGTATTTACTTTCGTTATCGCATACCCGACTGGTCGACTCAATTTGCCACACATACAAAAAACATACTGACAGAAAATATACCTGAAAGAATCGCCAATCGATTAACGGAAAGTCAGTCTTGGCTGTTCCCTGAGCCTAGTAATAAAGTTCATAATATTGCTGTTAAACGAAACCTTGCCGTATATGCATCGGTCAACATCATATCGAATCAGCCTCTGAAGATCAAGGATGACATTACCTGTCGCAAACGTGAATTTGCTTAGGTGGCTGAATATGTATTCTGTCAAAATATAAATTATATACACATATCAGGTCAATCATCTTTGGCTTTAAAAAAAATTTTTTTTTTTTCAAAATATTCTCACATAAAATGATTTTAGATTTAGCATTGCGCACGGGAATCGTTGTTGCCGTAATTATGGCTACAAAACGCTATAATATTTGGGATTCATCGGATGAAACGCAAGAGGTTTATCATTCTACAATCAGGTGGATCAGTCCGTATGGTAAACAAACTTGTGATTACCTAAACATACAATTACCAGCACTACCTCCTCAAAGAGAAAAATCCTATCTTGGTGTTTACTATTATAATCAAACAGTTAAGACGTTGGTCGAATTACTCAACATGCTTCCTACATACATATATGCTATCTTAGAACGAATACCTAGCGTGGCAAGCGATGTAGGAAACCTTATTCGAGAACAATACCATAAGTATCAAAAAGAAAGTGAGAAAAATAAAGCATTAGAAAAAGATAAGAATGAGCGAAAAATTCGAATTGACGAAAGGGCGCTTGTGCAGACTATTGAACCATACCCAGATGTGGACTCTAAATGTCAAAAAAAAAAACATACGGATCCTAAAGATACACCCATTACCTCGTCTATTAAAAAGACTTGTCCGAGAAATAAGCCTACAGATCCCGCTACTACTTATAGAGAACAAACTTGCCCTAAAACTTCAGTTGTTCCCCCTTGTGATCAACAAAAACAAAACAGCTTCAACGTATTGGATAAAAACTGCAAATGTCCCAAATGCACAATCAGAGAATCAACTAGCTGGTCGGATAATAAGCCCAAGTGCCCAAACCGTAACTCCACGTAAGTGTTCCTCGAAATGAATGTATTAAATAAACCACATAATTGCCAGGCTTATTGCAGCATACCAACCGAACAAAACGAGGTCAAACGAGAGGTTTCCAAAAAAACAGAACCCTAATGAATGATTCATTGACATGAAAAGAACTTGCATAACCCTAGCGCAGTGCAGGGATAAGAGTCCAACAAGAGAGTCGCCCTAACTTCCAGGAAAAATTATAATCAAGCTATATACAAACCTTTGATATAGCTAACAACAGTCGGGTGTTTCTCTTGTCGCACTTCTTGCCCATTTACCTAAAAGATAAAATAACAGAAATATTTCAAAATTTTGTAAGAAAATTCATTTTATGGAATAGTTCGAGTACAAGCCTTTAAAATCATATCTCCGGCCACTAAACCAGCAATTTGTGCAGCTCCACCAGGCTTGACACTTTCCACAAAAACGGGATTGTCGCCAGACACCTAAAATAATATAATGTTAATATAGTATAAAAAAAATTACTTTACTTACTTTCATTCCATAGCCATTGTCATCTTTTCGAACAGTCAGAGTTAAATACTGAAAATTTTTGGGTGAAGCTGGGCTTGGAGTGGGTGGTTTCTGCACTTGAGTGATTGCAGATGATTGTATCTGGGAGCGCGAACCCGATGTACAGGGATAATCTTGGGCAGTTCCCAAATTAGTGCCACTGTCACTCTCAGTTACAAGGGCACAAGTATCCGTTAGATTGCTGTCGCTGTTGGAAGATCCTTTGCAGTCAAGATCAGGAATCACATGTGTAGTCACTGTAGGTGTTGCACTTGCAACACCTTTTTTTTCTACCCCATTCATAAGTTTCACCTTAATTTTATTCGCCTTTTGATAACTGGTTGGCAATGGGGGCGTTTGTGGTGGAACACTATTATTGTTGTTATTGATACCACTAATACTGCTCGCTAAATTGCTTAAGCTGCTCGCCAGAGACGGAGATCGTGGTATTTTAGATTTATTCGCAGATTTCTGTTTCTGTTTGTTCTTTGAATTTTTTACAGATTTTTGCTTTGGCGGTGGAAGTTCTGGTGGTGAGTCCTCAGCTGTTCCTCCAGCAGCGGCAACAGTGCTTGGGCCAGGGTTGTCGTCAATACTGCTATTGTGTGACTGCGATGTTGACTGTAGCAGCTGATCGTTCGATTCTTTGGGTAGATCTTGCACCTCATCGTAATCATGGTCGTCAGTACCAAAATCAATCAACCTTGAAAATTAATTGGGATAGTGTTAACGCAAATCACTTGCAATATACTCTCTGCATCGAGTATACTTCTATCTATATTTGGATAAAATAATCGTTCAGTTTCATCAAACATTTCAATTCATAAATACGGTTCGTCTGATTGCTGATTATCTCTCATCGAACAATTCACTAACAAACCTCATCGCAGTCAAGTACTTATACTACTGTTAAGCCGAAAACAACACTCAATCGATATTTTTTGATGGTTGTTTTAGTAAGGCTAGTAGTCGCAGTTTTAGTTGTGTTGAATAGGCATAGGCAGACCTAACAATCAAATAAATCATGACGTAACAAGTGCCATTGCCAAAGCCACGAGATCAACTCACCAAACAAAATGACCACTGTTTGACCTTTTTAATTGAGCATAAATTAAAATAGCCATAAAATAGATACGATTTAATTTCTGTACTTGTTTGTTGCGAAAAATTAGTTCTAATACATATAAGCTTAAATAAAAAAAAAATCAATAATTAATAACTATTTATTGGAATATTGATTTATCAAAATTATTCTTGCTTTAAATACAATATTAGGCTGGTAAAAAAAAAAAGACGCTTACCTTTTCTTGATTGATGGGTCATCCATAGATAGTTTTATTTCTGAAATTTGCAAATAATGCAGCGTATTGTGATATATACTTGTATGACGCAAAGAGTCCGTTTTTGTAAAAGTATATTATTGTTTATTTTATAATTTCCAATAATAACATCATAGGTGTCTCGGAATCATAAAAGGCACTGAGGGCGCTTAAACACATTGAATATCCGAACGTAAATAAAAATTAGGTATTAAAATTTAGATTATAATAATGAATTAGATATTACAATGTTAACTATTTTACATATATTTTTACAATTCTTTACAAGTTTCTTTCAAACATCGAATTCAATTATATATTTTCTAATATATACGCGCACTCTAGTCAGAATCACTCAAAAATATAAATATAAAAAAAAAAAAAAACATACTCTATACGCAAAAAAAATATGTTATATTCGCATTTTAAACAGCAACAAAAAAAAAAAAAAAAAAAAAAAAAGTAATTGCTGCACTGACGAAGACCAAATATATTTACGTAGACAATGTATTTTAATATCGCTCAAAAGTAAGTCATTGTAATGGAACATTCATAAAAATACGTAAAAGATACCCTATCCCTTTCATTATTATTTTTTATTTATATATTTATATATATATATATATAAATTTAATTTATATATAAAAGAAAAAAAAAATATATATATATATATCGCAAGAGTATAAATTTTGAACTAGAATTTTTTTCGAGCCTTAAGTAAAATAGATACAACAATCTTCGATCTGTATATTTAATACGCTCTAGCATCCAACAAGTGGCTTTGGCAGCCATATTGTTTTGCTCCGTGGTGTTGCTAAATCCAGAGGTGCGGGTGTAACGAATATTTTAATCCGGGATAACAAATCAACAAATTATTATTGACAACACATGTAATAAACCGTGGGAGCCCAATAAAATCTTTCCAACCATTTATTAACTGTATTCATACTTTTGCAAACAACAATATACGATAAGTTTAAGTGATATTCATTTTGCATTAGTATACACATATACGCATATTGTCACAAATACAAGCAAAAAAAGCCCGACACGAACGCACCTCTGGTTGGATCATCACACTCGCCAAGTAAATATGTATACACATATACAGATTTAACTCATATGCTAGCTTATATACACTCACACACACACTCGTCTGTTGCCTCTTTTACAGGGCTCGGCTAACTACCTAGCGCACTGCGCATCATTATTTCACACGTTGAGAAATAGTAGAACAGCTATCTATGTTCTAATAAAGTCAAAAATTTATACAAATATTTTGTTTAAAATTACGTTTTTAATATTGTAATTAAACGAGTGCTGAAATTCGTTTCTCCTTTTGTCACACAAACTATACGCAATAAATGCTAAATTGATTCTATGTTATACTCAGAATGGACACTGTTAATAAAGGTGTCGATATATCGATAAATCTAATATATCGCAACCGATTTCGATAGCCATTTCTAATTACAATTCGTATGTAAAGATTTTGTATATGGGCACATTGATTGCTTTAAATCCATATATCTATAGAATCTTGGGTCACGGATAGAATGGGCGCTCTGGTAATCACTATTAATAGAGCAGTCCATACCGTTGTGTCCGTTCGTCTTATAAAACAAAAATTTTCCAAACAGAATAGGATATTTCTTAAATGAAAACAATTTCGAATTTTTTCTATTGTGGATATCGAATCAAAATTTTTAAAAACTTCGTCCATGCAAATATGGACATACACACATACATATGTACATACATAAATTCACTGACCAAACAACACAGGTTTGGTACATGTAGAATAGACTTGTTCAACGCCGAAAAAAAGTGTGTAAGAGACTGTTTCACTTCATGTCTCGGCTCAGTCTCTAGCAGTGTTGCCAACTTTAGTTGAGCAAAAAAAGCTGTTTTTAGTGGGAAGATGCTTAAAAAAGGCCGAAAATTTGTTTTAAAAAATCGGACAAAAAAAACTGATGTTATTATACCCTGAACCCCTTGAAAATGGGAAACCAGGTTATAATGGTTTTGTTAAAAGTATGTAACAGCACTGACCAGAAAACACATAGATGAGACATGAAGAACAAATTTTTCTACAGCTCGAAACTGTTAAGTTGGTCGACCACTATACTTCGTATTTGCTCGGCTCGGTCGCAGTGAAAATACTGCACGACAAAAACTGCGCTGTGGGCGCTCATTCGAAATGGTCCCAATTCCGTATGAAGCACAGCTGTGAGCCTTTTTATACTCTCTCTCTCTCAGTCCCTCTCTCTCGCTCTCTATGGTCGCTGAAATCCTCACTCTCAGCCGCGCACAAAAATTGAAATTTTTGTTCGCGACGATCCCAGCTCTTTCCTTTTAAGTGAAGGGTATACCGAAATTTGTAAAGCGTTTGCCACGTTCATACAAAATGCTAGCTTTTTCATGATAATTTCTAAAAAGGGTATGCATGCGTTGATGCTCATAATGAAAATGTTTCCGCAATGAGCATGCACACACACACTCTCCCTCGCTACATGTACTATGAGCATTGGTATGCCTGTGTGCCTCTTGCAGCCTGTAGCAATTTTAAGTCCCCAGCATTTGCATTTGGTTGATCTTGTGAAGTGCTCACATACATATATACATATGTATGTATGTATATATATACATTTGATTGTGTGTACGAATAGGATCTGAATCGAACAATTATGGGATATCACTTGTAGAAGTATTTGTAAGCCTATGTGCTTTTACATGTGCGTGTGTGTATGTGCCTGTGTGTATGCATGGGACGTGAACATTGGCTGCCTACCTCAACTAAGAATTGTCTGAATGACTTTGGTTATATGTATGTATTTATGTAAGTAGCTGATTAACTAAAGTGACAAGTGCAAGAGCTTCGCACACAGGCATACCAATGCTCATAGTACATGTAGCAAGCGAGAGTGTGTGTGTGTGCATACTCATCGCGGAAACATTTTCATTATGAGCATCAACGCTTTCATACCCTTTTTAGAAATTATCATGAAAAAGCTAGAATTTTGTATGAACGTGGCAAACGCTTTACAAATTTCGGTATACCCTTCACTCAAAAGGAAAGAGCTGGGATCGTCGCGAACAAAAATATAAATTTTTGTTCGCGGCTAAGAGTGAAGATTTCAGAGACCATAGAGAGCGAGAGAGAGGGACTGAGAGAAAGAGAGTAGGACTAATGGCACATAGCTGTGCTTCATACGGAATCGGGGCCATTTCGATTGAGTGCTCACAGCGCACTGTTTGTGTCGTGCAGCATTTACACTGCTTGAACCTCCAGCGACCGAGCCGAGCAAATACGAAGTATAGTGGTACGTCAATTTAACAGTGTCGAGCTGTAGAAAAATTTTTTCTACATGTCTAGTCTATGTGTTCTCTGGTCAGTGGCTTAACTTAAATTACATTTACATTTCACTAAAGTTAACAAGTAAGAAGGCTCTAGTCGAGACTGCTCGAGTAAGAGATACGCTGAACCCTCCAATCTGATATTCTTATCATTCTGTACTTCTCTTAGCACATATGCATACATACACATGCACGTATAAAAACGAGCTCAGCTAACTGCGCAGTAAGCAGCGACTGCGCTTGTGTTTCGCTGCAGTGTGGGCAATATTAGGAGAAATTTTTAGTTGAATTTCTAGACGTACAATTTTAATGAAACCTTCAGAACGTAATCATAATCTTCAAATGTATGTACATTCCAAAGCACAAGTCTCTGGTATTTGAAATGGTATTTACAAATTGGAAGGGAAGGGGGCGTGGTATCCAAAATCTGTAAATTACAAAATGTTTGTATTCATCATATGTATATACACAGTTAATCCGCAGCTTTCAGGTCTAAAAATGTTCAAATGAGGCTGAAAAAACAAAATCAATTTTCGATTATTCTCGATAAAAAAGTTATCGGATGATTTATCGAAAAAATAAAGCAAACTTGGACTGTTGTAGTGTGTCGGTTTTAAAAATTATATATTTTTTTGAACGGGTCGCGCAAGATGGCGTATATTCACAAGTAAGGAAAACTTCAAAGTAAAAGTGGAAAATCAGTAGATGGCGGAGTTCCAAGTACCGGGCTATGTGGGGGAGGAGCATGCCTGTTAATGGGATCTGGCATTAACATACTCCCCTCTTGCAAGGATTGCAAACGCGGAAGTTGGATTTCACGAGCAGGAACCCGAAAAGATGACGTGAGGATACACGTCAGCTCCCAGCACCACGAACACCGAACTTGGTTGAGCAGAATAGCTGTCGGCGAGCATGATCCCAGCCGGACTGGCTGCACGCTCGATCGGCCGAATTGGCGCCCTGAGGAGTGCTTCGTGAGAGATGTTTTAGCGCGGATGAACGCCGTGCAGACCTCTTCCGGACTCACGCTAGTGACGGAGAGACCCATGGTCCTTGCCAATGACGCCTGGATCCGAGTGGTAGGGCTGCACGGATCAATCAGCGCCTTAACATCGAAGTCCTTGGTTTCCATCTGCAACGTGATGATCGCCGTCGGAAGGATGCTGACGGCCTTGTACTGCATCACCGTGCTCAGCGGCGGCGTGGTCTCCCTCGTGGACCTGGATACTGCCCGATGTCATCGTCCTTTGCGGGATCCCTTTTGTTGCGTAGATGTCCCAGCGAGGGCGGATGAGGAGGGCCCGCTGACAGGGGCTGCAGCGGGATGACGTCGCTGTCGGCGACGAGCTCCAGGCAGGTGCAACAGGGTGTGATGGCTTTGGCCACACGTCTTGCACCCTGCCTTGCTGTGGCAGGATTGCCCGGAGATGCGCCAGACAATTAGCGCAGTATTTATTGATTAATACTGCACGAAGACGTTTTTCAGCCGGAAGGCCCAGGAAACGCTTGCACTTTCACAGAGCGTGGACCCCTCTACACACGCGGCATCGGAAAGAATTGATGCCGAGTGTCTCCACGAAATGAGTGGCTGATGGCATAGCTGAAAAGGAAAGATGTGCCGGGCGTGAGTGATGGAAATCGATGCACATACAGGGTTAGTTGGACAGCACATGGTTATTGCCCTCCGTTGGTAGGATAACCAACTTATGGACGGGTTTACGGATGATGCCCCGGGAAGTGAGAACGTCCGCCACTCGGACCTTCCCATCATCTTTTGGGTGGGTGAGGTGGACACGGCCAAGTCGCCATTCGTTGATGGCGACGTTGTCGTCCTTGACAACGACTATGTCACCGGCCTTCAAGTCGCGTTGGGCGCACTACCATTTATTACGTTTATGCAGCTCCTTAAGGTACTCTTCCTTCCAACGGAACCAAAATTGTTGGTGAAGAGCCTTAAGTCGCTGCCAGCGATTTAGAATAGACATCGCGTCTTCCGTAATTCTTCCGTAAGTAATTGAGAGAAGAGGCCCACCGACTAGGAAATGACCCGGAGTAAGGGCTAGTAGGCCGGTGGAATCCTCGGACATGGGTGCTAGGGGTCTTGAGTTGAGACAGGCTTCTATTCTCGCCAAGAGGGTCGAAAGCTCTTCGAAAGTGTAGTTCTTCACATCGAAGGGGCCTGCAAAGTCGACGCCTACGAATTTGAAGGGCCTGGAGAAGGTTGTCCGTTCAGCTGGCAGGTCGCTCATCATTTGCGTTTGGAGACGATTGCGATAAACTACGCAGGACTTGCATGAGTTTATGACAGATTTGATGAGGACCTTCAGTTTGGGGATCCAGAATTGTGAACGGATGAGTCGCATAGTTAGCTGGTTTCCACCATGCAAGGATATGCGATGGGTAAAGTGGACCAAAAGCCTTGCAAAGGAGCAGCCATATGGTACGATGATTGGATGTCGTTCATCGTAGGTTAAGGAGGCGGAAGCTCTTCTACGTCCGCATGCTCTCAAGACTCCCTCCTTATACAGAAAAGGATTGAGGTTGCGGATTGAACTAGAGACCGGAAGTTGTTGCTTATGTCGCAGACAGTTGATCTCTTTGGAGTATTTCGTCTGTTGGCTCAAAATGATGAGACGGGTTTGAACTTTATTCAATTCGTTAGCGCTGAGCTCTGATGGCGAAGGCACGGGAGTTTTCTTGCATCGATTAAAAAATCGGAAGATCCATGCAGTCAGGCTAAGGCGATGGTCGAGTCGGTCTAGTAAAAAGACTGAAAACTGGTTGCCGGGAGCAGTACGGAACATAGGTCATTTAGAAGAACAGCGCCACAGAGCTTCAAACGGGGTATTGAAAGTGATTTGATCGGAGCGACTCTTGTTTTGGCCGAGAGCAGATTGACAAAGATCTGATTGCCATATTCAACACGCAGATAGACAGCCGCTCCGTAAGCACGCTCAGACGCGTCCCAAAATCCGTGATATTGGATAGTGGCTTGAGGTTGGAAATGTACCCACCGAGGCACACGAATCTCCCGTGGAGAAACTCTTGCCATTGGGTGAGGAGATCATCCGACAGAGGTTGGTCCCATTCTAAACCTCTTATCCAAAGCGCTTGCATGAGGATTTTGGCACGAATGACAAAGGGTGGCAGCCACCCGGCAGGGTCGAACAACTTGGCGATCTGTGACAGAACCGCCCTTTTTGTGTAGGACTCCCGGAGAGGAATATCAGGTAGCGAGAATAAGAAACTATCGGCTTGCGTTTGCCAACGTAGGCCTAGAGTCTTTGCTGTGCTGGTACCTTAGGCTCTAAGAAGTCCTCACAAAGCCGGTGACTCTTTGGGATAGCCTTCAGACAATCCATGGAGTTGGATGTCCACTTCCTTAAAGGAAACCCCGCACTCTCCAGAGCTTCTATGAGTTCTGCGATAGTTGCGGTCACGTTTTCCTTGGAGTGCTCCTGCAATCGGAGATGACCTTGCTGGCGAGAGGCAAACGGGATCTTACGTCACTTGCGAGCTGTTTGAGAACTCTCAGCGCCAGGAAGGGAGCACAGTTTACTCCTAAAGTGACGGTGCTTAGCTCGAAGTCACCGATGTTGCCGTCTGGCTTGCGGAAAAGGATCCTTTGGAATGGAGTGTGTTTAGGATCAACACGAATTTGGCGATACATCTTTATGATATCGGCATTGAACACGTTTCTATAGTATAGCCATTGGAGGCTTTGCATCGTGAGGTCGGACTGAAGGACCGGGCCGGGATGAAGAATATCATTCAAGCTCTTACCATTGGAAGATGGGCACGAAGTATTGAACACCACCCTCACTTTGGTGGTGGTGCTGTCGGGCTTGAAGACAGCATGGTGAGGCAAATAAAATTTACTAATTGCAGGATTGCAATGTGTAGATACTGGCTTCATATGACCCAAGTCGAGATACTCTTGCAGGATAGCTTCGTATTCGGCCTTGAGTGTCGGGTTCTTTGACAATCTACTCTTGAGAAACTGCCCAAGCGCGATGTATCGCGAATGACCTAAGTCAGGATGGTCCGGATTTTTGAACGGAAGAGTCGCGACGTAAGAGCCAGACTTGTCTGTCCGTGTGGTTCCTCGCACGCAGAGTCTGGCTCACTGGCTACCTTGGGGGGATTCTCCACCTCCCGAAATTTGGAGATGAGGTGGTCGAGTTTTTCTTCGTTGAGAAAGGTAACTCTAGTTGTGAATGCTGAAACCAACTCTTGAGGCTTCTTTGTGACTGGACCCGTGAGAATCTAGCCTAGGAGAACGTCAATTTGAGCGCTCTTGAAGAAGAGTGGATCGGCTAATGGGATGTCGGGGTGATTGTCTAAGAGCTGTTGCGGAATGTGGTACGATGGCAGATTGCCGGAGAGTCTTGGGATGACCAGGGCTGAGGCCTGAATGCGGAGTCTCGTTTTCGTCGGAGTGCCGATATGGGAGTCACAAAGCTTTTTCGACTGTGCTGCCACAGAATGACCTAGACCGGACACCTGTTTTGCGCGGGTCGAAAAGGTAACTTCATTAAGCGGAACAAACGTTCGGAAATAAACGTCGCCTCAGACTCCGAATCAATTAGAGCCCTGTGACCCCCAAGTGACACACGCCAATTACGGCCGTACCGAGCAGGACCCCTTGAGTATTGGCCGTGAAATATGACTGGACCAAATGTTGTAGTGTGGGCTCCAGATAAATGAAAAAGGGTATGTAGTAGGTTTTAAAAATTCTATTTTATTTGAACGGGTCGCGCAAGATGGCGTATATTCACAAGTAAGGAAAACTTCAAAGTAAAAGTGGAAAATCAGTAGATGGCGGAGGGCCAAGTACCGAGGGTAGGCGGTTATGCTATTAACATCATATGTTAATAGCATAACCGGGCTATGTGGGGGAGGAGCAATCCTGTTAATGGGGTCTAGCATTAACACGTACTGCATATGGTATACACGTATGCATGCCAAGCTTCAGCTTTCTAGCTTTTGTTATGAGTTATGAAGACAGGCACCTTAATATAGTATAGTAAAGCTGCAAGTGTGTGTGTGCATGCTCGTCGCGAAAGCATATTTTTTGTGCGCATCAAAAATGTCCTACCCTTCCCAAAAATAATCAATACAACTATTAGCGTTTTTTGGCATAAGCGTGGCAAACGTTTTTAAGATTTCGGTATACCGTTCACTCAAAAGGAACAAGCTGGGATCTTCGCGATGATTTGAGAGCCCATCGAGAGAGAGAGAGAGAGAGGAAGAGAAACAGTCTGAGAGACAGTAGGTGAAAAAACGCGAAGCCATAGAGCAAGAACATTTCGTTTGCGTGCTTGGAGCGCACTGATTTCCTCGTGCTATCTTTCATTACCCGAGCCAACAAACACCGAGCCGAGCGACCCAGAGTCACATTTTTCGGTGTGGGAAAATATAATATATTTGAACTAAACCATTATACCCTGATTTCCCATTTTTAATGGGTTCAGGGTATAAACATTGATCAGGGCGACGAGCTGAGTCGATTTAGCCCGGACCGTCTGTCTGTCCGTCCGTCCGTCTGTCCGCATGTTTGAACGCGTCGATTTCAGAAGATATAAGAGCTAGAGACTTCAACTTTTTTTTTTAAATGTCCGTATATACAGCGCGCATATCACTAAAAAACGATAACTCATTCCGATATTTTTTATCGATAAAAAACCTTATCGAAGATCACTTAAAAAATTATATCTCCTACATCTTTCAAGATAGAGTGTCTCCATAAAATGTATATTAAGACGCATTTTATACAATTTGTTAATTTGTTTGTGTGTATGTGCGTATTTTTTATTTTATTTTATTTCTTAAAGCTATTGACAAAAACGAGAGTCAAATTAAATTTAAAAAAGAAAAAGCCTAAACAAAGTACAGGATATAATATCAATAGTAACACCGACCCGATGAGGGTATTTTATTTGCCAGTCCGGCCAGCTATGCCCACGTCTCACAGCCAAATATGGTCAGTGAAACTAATGATGCTATAAAAAGAAGTGTTAGTAGGAAAACTTAGAAAAAAATATTAAATGTAAAATAATAAATATTTCTTAAAAATAAAAAATAAAAACAAATATATTAAAAAAACAGAAAGAAAAAAATGTGATAAATAAGAATTAGTACAGAAAAAGAAAAAGTAAAGTTTTAAAAGAAATTGCAAGAAAAGTTAATAATAAAAAAAATAAATAAATAGATAAGAAATAGTAAAAAGAAAAGAGTAAAGGAAGAGCACAGAATAGAATGTAGGATAGAATTGAGAAATCACTACACAACATTGACAACGAAAATGTATACCAATGCTTATGCGTGGGCATTGTGAGTAATTTCCCTAAGATGAGCTAATAGCAAACTTTTTAATTTAGGAAGAGAGAGCTCTAAGAAAAAAACGTGATAATATTTATTAAAATTAACACTAAGAACATGAAACGCACTGTGCAAAGAATAATCCCTAGTGCACACCGGTAAATGAAGCGGACGATAGTGTCTAGTTGTTCGGGACGGAACCGAAAAGTTTAGACGACCCAACAAAGAGGACGAATCAATATCACCACTAATCAATTTATGCAGAAAAACAATTCCTAAAATTGTTCTGCGATGGAAGATCAACAAGCTGGAGCCTACTATGATAAGACGGTAATCGTAAATTACTGTCCCATCGAAGATCCCTTAAGGCAAAGAGAAGAAACTGTTTTTGGACCGATTCAATGCGATCCTGATGCAGTTTATGCTGCGGATACCAAACAACAGAGCAATACTCTAAGATGGGACGCACAAGCGACGTAAATAAACGCTTGGTGATAAAAGGATCTTTAAATTCCTTGGACCAACGTTTAATAAAGCCAAGCACACTTTTGGCTTCATTAATGATGGTAGAAATATGAAGATTAAAATTTAGTTTACAATCGAAAGAAAAACCAAGATCTTTGATTGTGTGGATGCGTCGTAAGGAAATATTGCTAATTTTATAATCAACAATTAGAGGAACGGTAAGACTGAAGGTCATTGTCATACACTTTGAGCAATTTAAGTCAAGCTGGTTTGCCACACACCAAAGTTGAAATGCATTTAGGTCATCTTGAAGGTGATGATGTCCAGTTGCACTGGAGTATGGAAGGCAAAGTTTTACATCGTCAACATACATAAATATAGTAGAATACGAGATACAACTAGGAAGGTCATTTATAAAAAGGAAAAAGAGTAATGGACCCAAATGGCTACCCTGAGGTACACCAGACGAAACAAAGATAACTTTAGACATAGCTGTTCTGAGCAGGACTCTTTGGGTTCTACCAATTAAATAGGATGAAATCCAACATACAAGTCTAGGCGAAAATCCTAAGCGTTCAAGCTTAAGAATTAGTATGTGATGATGTACTGAGTCAAATGCTTTACTGAAGTCAGTATAAATAACATCCGTTTGCATTTTTTTAGAAAAACCATCATTGACAAGCGAAATGAATTCAAGTAAATTAGTGGACGTTGATCGATTTTGAAAAAACCATGTTGAGATGGTTGAATAATCGATTTGCAAAAATGCTGCAAGGCCGATGTTATAATTTTCTCAAATAACTTCGGAATGACAGATAATTCCGCAATGCCTCTATAGTTGGAAATATCAGATCTTCCACCTTTTTTGTATAAGGGAATGATGAAAGATTCTTTCCATATTGAAGGGAACACAGCAGTACCCAAGGACAAGTTAAACAATTTTAGTAATTGTGACTGAAGAGAAACACTGCACTCTTTAATCACACAACTAGGAATATTATCGGCACCAGGAGAGAAAGATGATTTCAACGTCCTAATGGCCGCAGCCAGAAAGGCTGCAGTAACTTTGGGAATATTTATAGACCCATATTCAGAAAGAGGATATGGATATGAGTTGTTGTAGAGAAGAATAAGTTGATTGAAAAAAATCAGCAAATAGATCAGAGGAATCCTGGTCATTGCAAGTTTTTTCACCACCAAGGACAAATGAGGACGGCAAACCAGAAGATTTACGCTTCAAATTTACAAATGAATAAAATTGCTTGGGATCACGAGCAAACTGACGTTTGCAACGTATAAGATAATTCTCATAACAGCTAGAATTTAAAAGATTGAAGTTTGACTTGGCAATGGAATATTTGGACCAATCAACACTTGAACCAGACTTTTTATAATTTTTAAAACATTTAGTTTTAATGTTTCTCAAGTTCAAAAGAGTCTTGGTAAACCAAGGTGGCTTATTTGAAACTGGCGAAATACGGCAGAGAGGGACACAAACATCCAGAATATAGTTTAAGGTAGAGTAAAAAAACGATGCTGCCAAATTAATATCATTCGACTCATATAAAGTAGACCAGTCTGTTGAATTAATTAATTCATTAAGCAAAACAAAATCGCATTTACGATAACAACGACATGGATAAGAAGGCAAAGGAGTATAATTGGGATGATTATCGACAGCTAATAATACTTCCAAAGTGGGGTGATGTATATCCTCAGGTATACAGAATGGAGTCGTTCTCACGACATTTAAGAGCGAATCGTGATTAGTAAACACCAAATCAAGTGTGCGATTTAGGTGATTAGAAATAGAGTTAATCTGAAACAGAGACAGGTTAAACAATTTATCAAAAAGATAGTGATCAATTGTCGGAATTAAGTAATTTGTATTACAAGTTGCTAACCAAGAAGTGTTGGGAATGTTAAAATCCCCCAACACAAGAAGCAAGTCTGTATCATTCACATGCTCATAAACCTCTTTAATACAATTAATGTGATGAGCATAAACTTGTAAATCAGAAGAGGGAGGGATATAAGAACATGTGATAAACAGTGGCGCGATGAGAGAGTTAATTTAACCCCTAAAATCTCCGCATCATGAAGGGACGAAAAGGTAAACACATCAGAGAGGATACTGGATTTAACAGCAATTAGCACTCCACCCCCTCTGCGCATTGAACGATCAAGTCTAAAAATAGTGAAATTATTTGAAAGTATTTCACTATTAAGAATATTATTACTTAGCCACGTTTCAGTAAATGCAATAATATCATATTGTACACTAAAACTGTGTAAGAATAAACTATTAAGTTTAGAATTCAAGCCGCGTACATTTTGATAAAGCAGAGACAGCTGAGAAGAAGATAGGAAAGAATTTAGTTTTTTGGTACAGTGTTAGATGACGATTGCACCGAAGGTAGATTTACAGCAATAGGAGTAGATCTGTTACGATTTTTAGGTCTAAATTCATGAACTACCACATGAGGTGGCCAGAAGCTTGGATCACATAAAGTTTTAAAATGTTCTATCGGCACATTTATTTTAAAAGAGGCAATTTCGCGCGGAGCTGCGAAGCTAAACTCCGATATAAAAACCTTAGCCGAAGTCTTGCTTGCTATAAAAGCAGATACCGCCTCACAGGTCGTATCTGATGAAAGCCTAGATAAGAAAACTTGCTTTCGAGGAGAGACGACTGATAAGGATATGCCGGGAGTGGCTGAATTATTAACACTCATGGCTTGAACAGCAATTGGAGAAGATTCCAATTTTTGAACAGAATAGCATCAATAGCAGCCTCAACAGAAGAAACAATAGCTTCAGGAACAGGTGATATAGGATCGAGCGAATTAGGAGCGGATGACAAAACTGAAGCGCAAGGTGAGGGAGGGGCAAGCGAATTAGGTGACGGTGTTGGTACAGAGGGAGGTACCAACAACGATAAAGACTCCAAATGAGATAGGGGACTCTCGAAATTAAACTGGGTTAGTATTTCTTCAGCAGCAGCCATATCACTGGATAACTGCTTAGAAATCTTTTTCAGTTTTAAAAACTGAGCCCTTACAGCGCTGTACATTTTAGAAAAGTTGATTTGTCTTTCTATACAAATCGGACAAGACCAGCGTACACCCCCATTACCAAATTTTACCGTGGACATAATCTTGTCGTAATCACGACCAGTGAGACCTGCACATTTAATATGCATCATATTATCGCACAACCAGCAATTGACAAATTGCGCTTGTGCAGAGTCCACTGCCTGCCTGAACGTACAAGATTTTTTGCAACAGCTCATATTGGCAATTGGGATTACAGTAGAAATTAAAGAAAAGCAACAGAAATAAAAACAAAGAGAGTAAAATATGCTGACAGAGCGAGTCCAACAACAACCAGCCGTTGAAGAGCAGAACGAATGATTATATTGAGAGAGATAATCAACAACAAAAAACAGCCGTTACAGAGCGTAACGAAAGAAACTCAGAGAGTTATTTGCACAGCACGACGACCGAAATCGAGAGAGCAAGTAAGCTCACACGCACACTAACAAACGTGTAAAGAGTAAAGTCAGGGAGCAAAGTGCAAACTAAGTGTAAATACGACGCTGCACCAAACTTCAACAAGATTAAAAAACAATTTTAAAAGAAAACACAGCAAACCACGGATCAAACCTTGCAGAGGAATATTGAAACAAACCGACCGCAGTTGTGTGAACAATTAATAAAAATGATTAATTAAAAAATCAGGCAAATTTGCGGAGCAGAAAACAAAAGCGACCGTACACTCTCACTGAGAACTCTCTATGTATGTTTGTGTGTGTATGAATTGTTATGGAAATATCAGTTGCTTAGAGGGTTCAGGGGATCTCGTAGTCGAGCAGTCTCGCCTAGAGCTTTTTTACTTGTTTGTTTGTGTATTTGCTGTGGGAAGTATTTGTATGCGTACTGGATAGTGGTTGCTTCCATATAGATCTTCATGTACAGCCCAGGTGGCGTTAAGGTTAAGTGTTGGTTTTTGATCACCAGGCTAGGTAGTGTGAGTAGTGTGTAGGGTCTCCTTTGTTAAGAACTATTAGTTTACTGTTTTGTATGAAAATTGTTGGACTGGTAATCTACTATTCTATGTTGTAAATTGAATGATGAAGCCAACAGAGGTGTTGGCTTTAGGAGCTGACGATAAAGCGAAAACCGGTTTGGTATGGGAATTTTTTGGCTGGGATCGGTTATATGGGTTTCTTATAGAGCAACTATATATGGGTTTTGATTTTTTATTAATAGAGAGAGATTATGGTATGTGTGTTTTTATCCATTTATGTTGCATTGTAATATTTTTAGTCATTATGTGAGTGAGTGGGTTATGTTAAAGCGTTTTGCTTTTTGATTGATTGATATTTGTGTTAGTTTTATAATCCCTCTCTTACTCGCTCTCCATCTCGTGTAGCGAAGTTTCGCTTTAATGCAGTAAATCATTATAGGCTTTCGCAGATAACGAGAAAGAGAGCGAGCTTTGAGAGGTTTTATTATCCTCTATGATACTATCCGTATCAGAGAGCGTTGAGTGTTTTTGGTTGTTCGTCTTGTATTTACTTCTTAAGTAAGTGATGTCTATGTCTGTTTCTGAATTGCTTGAGGTAATCTTGTATTTTTGATTTGAGCGTTTCGTTGTTGTGTATGCTATGTTCCGACGTTTCTTTTGTATATTTTGTGTTTGTGAAGCCAAAGGGTTTTTCGTATGTGCTTCTAGTTTTTATATTGTATTTTGAATTAATTTCTATTTTTATACCCTGAACCCATTGAAAATGGGAAATCAGGGTATAATGGTTTTGTTAAAAGTATGTAACAGGCAGAAGGAGGCGTGGCAGACCCCACAAAGACATAGACATGTATTTTATACAATTTCGGTTTTTGTTAAAATTTACCCCCCACCCCTCAATTCACCCCCTCACCCTCATCTTTGTATAAGTCGTATATCAAATACTAGAGACTTGTGCTTCGGTATACACATACATTTTAACATTATGATTACGTTCTGAAAGTTTCATTACAATCGTACGTCTAGAAATTAAATTATTCAACAAATAAGTTTTCATTTATTGCCAACACTGCAGCGCAACCCAAGCGCAATCGCCTGTATATGTGAGTGTGAGTGTATGCGTGTGTTTATTTGTATGTGTATGTGTCTGCGTGTGTTTGTTTGTATGCGTGTGTGTGTGTGCGTGTGTGTTTGCTAATTATTATTGAAATATCAGTTGCTTGTAGGGTTCAGGGGATCTCGTAGTCGAGCAGTCTCGACTAGAGCTTTCTTTCTTGTTTCTATTTTCTTTTTCTATTTCTAGTGTGCGTTGTTTGTAATACTTCGTTTTGGCTTCGTATATGGTGTTTTTATTTTAATAATTTTTGGCGCTTCTTTAAATTTGGGAATGGCTTTGCTGCTAGCTGCATGCTCTTTATTACAGTTCACGCAGTAAGTGCGAGTGCACTCAGTTGGTTGTGAACTGATAGTCTTCATGGCACTAAGAAAATAAAACCGAAAAAATGAGCAAAAACGGTTAACAGTCTCAATAATAGAGGGTTCAGGCGATACGTTTGCATTTAAACTTCATTACTAATTTCCTCTTTTTGTAACACAAAGAATTTTTTTATTTTTTAGCTAAAATACACAAGAAAACATTGAAAAATTAGACAATGAGACAAATGTATATATATGTATTATAGTACATATTATTAGTAATGTTTTCCATTTTTAAAGTTTACCGCAGCATTAAACTTCAAAGTTTGACAATTTTCTTGCCCTTTTTTTGCATACAGAGAAACTCTGGGTCAGCTGACTTTCAACCCTACGTTATATAGTAAGGACAGTACATACAATTTTTTAAAAACACGTTTTACTTTAGTTAAGATGTTTATTATTGGAAAATAATAAAAAGTTTAAAAATTAACACATAAAAAATTGCATTTTTGCCAAAGTTTTGGGCTTTTTTCCTGTGCTGTGTGGCCTATAATTTAGCAATTTTTGAATCGCATTGAGTTAGGTATATATTGTTTAACTTTTACTACGTGCTATGAAATTTGCATTTTTGGGGGAAAGATTATACAAATCGAAGGTGAGCTGCACTACGCCAGACGGGATGGTTTTGCCATCAATGAGTTTGGTGTATTTGGATACATCGACAACTCCTTGAGACTTAAGTTCTTTAAGTATTTCAGCCTTTGTGACGTTATTAAGGAATCGCTATCTTGGTCTATGAACTGGCTAAATAATAAAAATGAAAATGAAATGAGACTAATCTATTTCCGAGTAGTATTCCGCAGTCGGTAACGCCCGACTGCAACATCCTTGCTCGTAAATTTACATATATACTCGCGATAACAACACAGCGGAAATTGCTTAAGAGCTAGAGTATCCGAATTTTGCACGTCAGATAATAGTCAAACTACTCAAGACTGTCTTGCATTAATAATTTGTAAACCACTTTGCGCCATGGCATATTACAAAGTACTTGTAATTTTCAATTTTTTTTCGCGCACTTCAAGGTTTTGCAGCTTAATTAACTTAGTCTTCTAATAATTTACTAATTACATACTTTATAAAATATAATTTATTTAATTTATTAATATACCCATATGTGTGTACAGATATGTATACCATTAAACAGTAATCTTATTTATGCTCTTATCTATATCGTTATCACATATACAGCTGCGAAAAAAAAAAGAAATAGCACACCTTGCTTTTTTTTTTAGTTTTTTAAGAATTATTTTTAAATATATAAAAACGTTAAATGTTTTTGTGATACTTTTTATTTTTTGCAATAACTAATTGTTATCTCCTTTTATACAAAAAATAAGTAGATCGATACATTGATAAATATATCGAGGAGAACTTCTTAGACTTTGCATTTGCAAGTGGTTCTATTTTATTTTTCGCAGCTGTGTATACAAATATATATAAAACTATACTTTTAATCACAGTAGCTTTGATTTTAATTAATTAATGAAAAGGCTACTTTCTTAAAAAAAAAGAAAGTAATACATTTAAGTATTTGTATTATATAAGCTTTATAATAATATTAATAAAACAAAATTTAAGAAATAAAAAAAAATGTCTATCATTGCGCATCGACATATGTTTTCTGGGCGCGAAAATATGGCGCACAATTAGCGTCAAATCACATTAGCTGGATCGCAAGCTTCGTTATTTTTTACAGATTTAAGATAATTCGATCTTAAGTTGGAATTGCCTACAACATCGATACCATCATTACCATCAGCGATACACGGCAGATGCATTACACCCTGACAACTATTAAACTCATGATCATCATTAAGTACTAATCCTGTACTCGATAACTTTGGTTTAAACTTACTTAAGAACTCCAATATCTTTAGATGATAAAATACTCCCTCGTTATCTATAGCATAAAACTGGGTAAAATCAACATTCGCATGGAAAGACACACCTTTGTTTCCTACAAATGTTATACATGCCAGCAGCTCCGACAACTTAGCGTGTCCCTTTTTCCCCCTCCAAAGTAATGATTTACTTTTCCCAGCTTCTAGCTGCTTATTAATACATTCTGACGGGTTTGACACAGTAACCGGTTGTTTGAGATCTTTTGGTATACCTGTCCATGGGGACGCATCGACTTCTTCGCGACCTTTTGGCAAGAACTGTGAAAAATGCAGATCCCGATTATATCGCCTGCTCCGACATTTGGAGGTCATTCGATTGCTAAGAATATAGTTCACGTCCCAAAAACACAATCGTTCTGCGCAACTAACAAGAATCTGTTTGCATGGTGAGAAGAGCAGTTTAATTGTGTGACAGGGCTCATGTCCTTGTGATATGGTAAAAATAAATTGCAAACGATTTTTATCATATATAAAAATCTGAAATTAAGTAAATTTTAATGTATTTCTAGTTAACGTATGAGTATATTATTTTTCGTTTACCTTAATTTGTCCATTTTTAAAGCCAATTGCAACTAATTGACCATCATGTGTGACTGTCAAGTCATTAATTATATATTGACTTCTTATAGTTTCTTCGCAGAGAGATTTGTAGTTTAACTTTTGGCCTGTACTATTAACTTCATAAATCTGTTAAGTATTGTTTTTAGTTCTTTCACTTTTTTCATTGGAAGTATTGTCAATTTACCTTAACAGTGCGATTTATAAAGGCTAAATAAAGTCGGTGTTCCTTCATATCAAATCCAACCAACCGATCATAAGATCCAGCAAAATCGTGTCTCTGTTGAGGGCTATACAAATCTATGTACTATTACATGTGTTGAAAAATAAAGAATAAGTCAAATATTTTAAGAATTTCAAAATTTTTCAGTACTTACAATCACACCATTCTCTGTAAAAATAAGAAGAAAATGCTCGTTCAAAAGTCGAGCAGACATTGTATATTTCGAAAGCTTTATCGGCCAAATTGATAAGGACGCTGTATTCATCTCTAATTTTGATAAGTTGAAAATTGAAGTAGCGTACTTAGATGATGTCTTAGATGATGTAATTAAAATTGTTGAGTTAATCATATTTAGATAATCAACTTGATCGGTCGAATACTCTTGCAGCAGCCTTTTGTTTTTGCTTATGTTAAAGATAACTCCATTACTACAACCAGCAATAATATCGTTATTTTTACAAATACATAAAGCGGTTATATGACTATTCCGATCCATCTGAGGTGTTGTAATCATTGACCAGTGGGATTCATCGTCTTTTATTTGAATTTTGTGAATACGTGACTTGGAATCAACGGCTAATAGTGTATCATTATTACATTTTATCAAAAGCGGGCGCAGGTATACATTAGGCTCAATATAGGATTGTAGATCAAACGTTGTAATATTTGAATAACCACATTCACTTTTAGCCTTATGAGTCCAGCTTATAGATTGATTCTCATTGGCTGGAATATTTCGTAAGGTATGCAAATGTAATATACTTTTACCGGCTGCTCCGCATAAAATAATATATTTTAGTGTTGGGCTATTTAAATCATAGATATCGATACAGATAATATGTTCACTGATGTTCCTTCGCAACACAGAATCAAAAAGTTTCAAGTCATATACAATAAGACCTTGAACAGTTCCAAGAACTAAATATCGCCCATCTTTGGATAATTTGCCACATGTAATAGATACGGCCTCCATATCAGTGAAGAGCAGTGGCTTTTTATCTATGGTACAAATATTGTCAGAATGCTTGAATCGAAGTTGCCAAACGCGCGATTTTAGTATTAACAATAACATTGTGTAATCTCCATTTTTATCTATATATGTTTCCATTGTGAGCGCTTCTTCATTTTCGAATTTATGTTCTGTTTCTTTCGAGCCACGGCGCAGGTCCCAAACAGTTAATGTACAGTCAACTGTGCATAGCACATAAAATCGATCCATTACTTTTGCGAAACATCGTAACTTTCGCTGATGGGTTTTTAAAATTGGTGTATGTGATTGCTTGAATTTTTCTTCCTTGATTTCCCAGTCGCATATGCAAATATCTCCGTTATTAAAAGCCAAATGTAATTGTATAAAGATATTATCGTGTTCATCGTCTTTCTCTTCAAGAAAAAATGAACATATTTGTTGATCCGCAGAAGTATTAGTCAAACGTTGAACGTCATTATTAACAAACTTCATATTGCAAAATATTTTCGAGTGTTTGACGGCTTGGCCAAGCCGTGGCCTTGCAGGTGAGTCGGTGTTGTGTCGACGAAGAAGGTGCTGCAGTGACAAAAGTTTTAAGCTTCCGTTGCTGTACAGCGTTAACAGATGTTTGTGCTTGTTGAATACACGCATATCTACTATGTCATACACATCATTGTCATCGCTAAGCAAATAGGTCATATCTCCATCTAATGATACGTCTGTAAGTAACAGTTGTTGATTGCTTAATGCCATTAAACAATAGTCATCGTCCAGATAAATTGCGTGCCGCACCTGATGTTTACCCAAATTAATAATTTCTCGATGCTGATTGAATTGCCCACTTTAATATAAAAAATACATATAAAAAAAATGCAAATTTATTCATAAATAACAAAAAAAATAATTACCATTCTGTAAACCATACATAAGAAGGCAAGCGCTGTGCTTGGCGAAATGCTTCATCGTAAACTACACCTACTTCAGTCATGAGGGCAATTTGTAATAGACAACTGAACTCTGATCTTATTAACTTCTCTTCAGAATTACGCAAAAAGGTTATCAGCTCATTAACGAAGAAATCATAATATATTACATTATCATTGTCTTTATAATCAGATGTTTGATGCGCGCACATGTATTGTTTCTCATTAATTCGTTGCACTTCGTAAAGTCTAAGATCCTGCAAAGTAGGTAACACATATCCCCGAGCATCCAATGGTGTACAATCATGTCGAATTTTTTGATCGAGGAAACGGAAGTCAAGATATACTTTGCGAAATAATGTCTCACGCTCTATATTATCATTGAGTTTGCTGATGTGGTAACCAATGTGTTTATAAAAATAGTTGTCTAGATTCGGTAGTAGTAATCCATTGGTTTCATCAAACACTTGAGATACGCTAAATAAGTTAACATTTGTTAAAATTTTAAAGAAAAGTCTTGTTTTAAATAACTTACTTATAGTACTCAATAATTTTTCTATGCAATACGGCCTCATTCACTATATGTATGTTCAGCTCAAAATAAATGCTTGGAAGGGTTATTGTCATACGTTTCTTATTGTCTAAATGTTTTTTAATTAAGGAATACTTATAAAATTTATTAACGATGGTTATCGGATCGTTAATTGACCAAACGATGCTTAAAAGCTGCAAAAAAGTTTTAATCAAATTTCATATTTAAATAAAATAAGAAAGCGTGTTTTGGTTGTACTACTTACATGTAGAGGTATATAAGCAGAATCACGAAATATAAATAAATTTTTATACAGTTGCCTCTCATCAGGATTCAATACATTTAAGGTGGTTTCTATAATTGAAGTCAATTTTTCCGAGTTTCTCCTGTTCGATATGTTTCAAATATAATAATATTTGTATAGTGAATATATATAATCATTTACTTACTGCTCCCAGTTATCTATTGTGCAATGACCATCACGAATACTCTTTGCGATTGTGGTTAGCAGAAGAGGGTTTGTTTTTTTATAATGTATAAGCGTTACCGTTAGCTTCTTAAGTGACTCGTATGTGATTTCAGGTATGAATTTGGAAAAAAGACATTCTATTTCAAAGGGACTAAGAGCATCTTTAAGTGTGACATGAGTGGTGGTTAAAGTCGACAAAAAATTTACTACGTTCTTGTGTCTCGTGGTCAGCAGTATTTTACATCCCAGATTAAATGCTTCCCATGTTTCTCTGTTCTGCACGTTACGTAAAACCAGAAGACAATTTTTGTATAGCTTACTCTTCAGCTTATCTCTTAATTGAGACTTCAACCACTCAGTGCGTAACTGAATGCTGCCATCGCAATTTGCTTGTTGGTTCTGGTCAATTATGTAAAGAAACGATTGGAGTGCTTCCAAACGACTTTTTGGTGAGCAGCATTTTCTCACATCTAACCAAAATATATTAAAATCCATTTTTTGTTGCACAATGTACGAGGAGCAAACGTCTAAGGCAAGCCACTGCTTGCCAGCCCCAAGATCTCCTTCAACTAAAACGTTTTTAGAAGGTCTTAGCTCTAGCAAAGCTTTCTGCAATTCCATATACTGCTCAATTCTTGACACATTATATTTCGTGAACTTTTGGTTGTCGTTATACAAGCGGTCAACTTTGGAAATATAATTTTTGGTATTCAAGCTGGGATCTTTACACTCTTTCTGGATTGCAGATAGTAGGAACCCATAATTCGGTCCATGCGAATCTTTCAGCACTTCTTCGACAAATCTTTTAACAACATCATTCTGTTGGTCCCGCAGCGTCCAAAATAAACGATATGTTTGCAATGGATATGGCTCATTCACAATATTATCAACTTCCTCTTTTTTCAATATTGCCCGCAAACCGTCCTCAATGTCTTTACAATCAAAATCCTTTTTGAAATCTTCCAGGAATACTGGGATTATATCCTTGTAGCAATATTGCATTTTAGACATTTCGCAGATACTCATTTATGTCGAAAATACTGAAAAGTAGACACATGTTTTCGTGAAAAAAAAAAAAAAAAATTAGTGTTTCATTTTCGTTGAGGGGCCGACTAATGTTTGAATATCATCGACTATACTGGGTTATTACAATCTTATAAAGGGTATATACATATATATTCTTGATTGTAGTGACGAGCTAAATTGATTGTCCTGGCTCAGTTCGAAGCATAACATGTACACACTTTTGTATCTATTGAAGTGGGCCGTGCTAAGTAAAATACCGAAAATATTGATCAAAACAAGGAAACTGTCTATTTACGTTCTCTTTCTTCTGATAAGAATGGATACAATCATTAAATTATCGCGTGGCATAAGTATTTTGACCTGCAGGTATAGTGATTTTTCAAATATGTTTATATTTTGGGCAATATTGATGCAATATAATATATGTATGTATATACTCGTGCTGGCCACCCAAAGCCAAAAAGTGTGGCGAACCGCAAAAGTTTATGTCTCCAAACTATAAGAGCTAGAAGCTTCAAATTTGGATAGTTAAGTTACTAGTAACCTCCTCTTTCGATTCCTCGAAAAGTATATATCGGTTACGCCCAACTGCAATGCTTTTTACGTGTTTTAAAGATAAACAATCATTTTTATACCCTGAACCCATTGAAAATGGGAAATCATGGTATAATGGTTTTGTGAAAAGTATGTTACAGGCGTAATAATCATTGCAAACCCCATAAAGTATATACATATATTCTTCATCAGCACGACGAGCTGAGTCGATATAGCACTGTCCGTCTGTCCGTTCGTCCGTTCGTATGAAGAGCTGAGAGAGAGCTGAAATTTGGTATGGATACTCGTGTGTACCATACGCAGCACAAGTTTGTCTTATTTTTTCGATAACTCAGTCGATAACTTTTTATTATACTTTTAGACCTATAGACTTCAGATTTACTCTATATACATATATGTTTGATGGACACACAGAATTTGTAATTTACAGATTTTGGATACCACGCCTCTTCGCCCACAATTTAAAGAAAACGTGTTTCAAGTACTAGGCACTTGTGCTTTAGAATGTACACACTTTTTAGTCCTTTTTAGTGTCGGTCTACAAAATAAATTATTCAACAAATAAATTTTCATAATATTGCCCACACTGCAGCGCAGCCGAAGCGCAGTCGTGTATATCACGCGCATAACGATCGTAATGGAACTTTCAGAATGTAATCATAATGTTTAAATGTATGTGTATACCGAAGCACAAGTCTCTAGTATTTGATATAAGACTTTTACAAAGATGATGGTGAGGGGGTGGATATAGCGGGGAGGGTAAAATAGAAAATATCGGAATGAGTTATCGTTTTTAGTGATAAACTCGATATGCGCGCGGTATATACGGACATTTAAAAAAAAAGTTGAAGTCTCTAGCTCATATATCTGAAATCGACGCGTTCAAACATACAGATAGACGGACAGACGGACAACTCGACTCAGCTCGTCGCCCTGATCAAGAATATATATAATTTTTGGGGTCTTCCATTCCTCTGCCTGTTACATACATTTTAACAAAACCATTATACCCTGATTTCCCATTTTCAATGGGGACTGCTCGACTAGGAGATACCCTGAACCATCCACGCTGATATTCGTATCATTCTGCACTTCTTTTTTATGCACGCACACATACATACATATGCATCCACCCTCACGTGCCCGCGCTTTACTAACTGCGCAGTAAAAAGCGACTGCGCTTGGACTGTGCTGCAGTGTGCGCAATAGTATGAAAAGTTATTTGGTGAATAACTTCTTTTGTGGACATACAATCTTAAAGCAACTTTCAGAAAGTAATCATAATGCTCAAATATATGTACGTTCTAAAGCACAAGTCTCAAGTATTTGAAATACGATTTTTATAAATAGGGGGCGAAGGGGGCGTAGTATCCAAAATCTGTTGATTACAAAATGTTTGTATTCATCATATGTATATGCACAGTAAATCTGTCTCCACGTCTAATAATAATAGCAAACTTATGGTATACACGAGTACGCATACCAAATTTCAGCTCTCTAGCTCTTATATCTTATGAGATCTCGGCGTTCATACGGACAGACGGACAGGTGCTGATCAAGAATATATATACTTTATGGGGTCTGCGATGATTCCTTCTGCTTGTTACATACTTTTTCACAAAAACATTTTACCCTGATTTCCCATTTTCAATAGGTTCAGGGCATAAAAAGCTTCTCCTGTAAAAACACATTTTTCGACAGGCGATAATTTCGTTGGAATGCGACGATATGCTGAAAATCTGATTAAAATCGGCTAAGTAAAACGAATGGGTTCAAAAAAACCTGACTAATTCGTAATTAATTGTGATGTTTACCAAACATGGATAGGCAACATTTTGACAGGGTTTTAATAGTGATTCACATTTTTACGTCAAGAACATCAATTTATACTATTATTTATCTAAACGTTTGATCTCGTCACAAGCATTTGTGTATTTTACGCGATCCTTCATATTGAAAGCTATACGCATATACTTATTTATTATTCATGAACTCATTGAAAATGGGAAATCAGGAAATCAAAAGCTAACACGTAAGAAAACTGTAGTCGAGACTGCTCGACTAGGAGATACCCTGAACCCTCCAATCTGAAATTCTACTCACTCTACAATTATTTTAAGCACACATACATACACAAGCATGTGTGTGTGCGCAGTAAGCATCCACTGCGCTTGGGCTGCGCTGCAGTGTGGGCAATATAATACGAATTTATTTTTTGAATAATTTAATTTACCGACGTACGATCATAATGAAACTTTCAGAACGTAAACATAATGTTTAAATGTATGTACATTCCGAAACGCAAGCCTCTACTACTTGAAATACGCCTTTTACAAAAGTCAGGGTGAGGGGGTGGATTTAGGAGTGGGGGTAAATTATAGCAAAAATTGAAATTATATAAAATACACATAAGTCTACATTTAAATTTGGAAACTCTAGCTCTAAAGGTGTAGAAGATATAAATAAATAACTAGCTTTTGATAAGGATTTTATTCGATAATAAAATATCGGTAGTTGTTATCGATTTTAAGAGATAAACTCGATATGCGCGTGATATACACGGATCTAGGAATAAAATTTCAAGTGTCTAGCTCTTATACATATCTTCTGAGATCGACACACTGCAGCGCAGCCCAAGCGCTTACTATGCAGTTAGCAGAGCGCGTTTTTATACATACGTGTGTTTGGATGCATGTGTATGGTTGTATTTATAAAAGAAGTACACAATGATCAGAATATCAGATTGGAGGGTTCAGGGTATCTCCTAGTCGAACAGTCTCGACTAGAACCCTCTGGTTTTATTTATCAGTTTATTTAACGGAAAGAAAAAAATCAAAACAAATTGAGCAAATTCGATTGAATATAAGAGTCATGAAAACATATGTACATAAATTAACCTCGCCAGTGCTCAGGATGATATGACTAACATTACTTTGAGATTTGCTTAGTACACAAAAGATACACTCATTCATTCAATGATTGATATAATTGAAGCATATACAAAATCTATTTTAAATTGAATATTTTTAAGAATTATAGTTTGGACATATATTTTTATATTAATTTTTGGGATTTAATTAATTAACCCTGTCCTATAATTTATGATAGGATGCATTTGCTAAGTTCATTGACTTGACCGCAGTTTTTTGAGACTATGGCACTCACAAATTTTGTTATTGTATGTGCAGCTGATTTCCAATACTCTACTCATTTACAAAAGATGCACAAGTAAAACGCGCAAATTAAAGATATTTGTATCAGCTTCTTAACATTTGTTCTTATTTGTTGCAACACACACAGATACAGCTCACTTTACTGACACTATCAGTTTGTTATTATATTTTCTTTATTTTTAAAGTGAGACCAAAGAAAAAAAGAAATATTTGTATACAAAAAACTACTGACAAATTATCGATAAATATAAAAACATCAACTCTACGAAGCTGTCTGACTGAAAACAAAATTATCGCAATTTATTGCAACAATTTCAGAAGAAGGGAAAAGCAGACCTGGTAAGAGTTTCGGCTGCAAATTGTATTTTACATGTATAACTTTATACATTATGTATTTCGAATTTAACTTAGGTATACATATATTTTACAAAAAATAGAGCACACGAGAAAAAAAGTTTAATTGGCAGTGAAAGGTGACAACGCAAGCAAGACGAAAAAATTATCATCTACGTATACGTAAAATTTAAAAGACAATTAAGGTAGGCAATGAAAATAACTTAATATAAATTTGACATTAAGTGATTGGCAGAAATACTAGTCCAGTCATCGTCGATTTGGATTGGTGACCAGAATTGAGCAAAAAAATAAAATAAAACAAAAGTAAAAATAATTTTTAACAAGAAAAACAAAATGTCCGCTGCTTTGACCGAATTAGCAACACTCGACGTAACCGCAATGGAGCGTGAATGTGATTTGAATTATTAATGTTTATAAGTGCCCAAACAAATTTAAATATGGTTTTACACATATTTTTTCAGTTTTTGAGTCCGACACCGCTACCGCCATGTCATGCCGTGCACCCTTTCAACCCGATGAACAATACGAGCAGTTACGTCGACCGAATCCTGGACCAAGTGCAGCAGTTCCCATCGCACCACAACTTGCTCAAACTATGCATCTAGAGCAACATCTATTCAATGAGTTTACTCCTGTTGGTTATGCCCCGGCAGCTTTTACACCAGGCCCGCCTGTTATTTATGCAGCTCCTTCACAAGCACCAATTATGGGCGACTTAGCAAGTGGCTTTGGGCATTCCAAACTGTCGGCCAGTGCAGCTGAATATATACCTAACGCATCGAATAACACTAACATGGGTAAGCGTGGAGTGCCACCACAGTCTTATCAACATCAATCGCCAGGGACAACACCTTACGCAGTACAGCAGCAACATCGTTATTTGAATGGTCACAAGCAGCAACAGCAACAGCATCAACATCAGCAGCACAAAAATTATAACCACCATCCACAAAATCAGCAGTATAATAATGACATGCAAAAGCTGTCTAACTCAGTGCAGGCTCGTCTAAATATTGGTCAACTACCACCGCATAATGGTGCAATGAGTAATTACTACCAACAGCAGCAGGTACAAACATTGCAACACCAACAGCACACACAACAATCACAAACAAAATTTCAACGCCATGCGCATTTAAATAATTCATTCCAACAAATTGCACAACAGCCGCCGCAGCAACAGCAATATTTCCACCAGGCACCACAACCGTCGACTTCATCTGCTGCAGTTTCGAATTCGTCGACCTCTTCTCATCCTGATATGGAAACCATTGCTTTGGAATATCTTGATACTGTAATACATTGTCTTAACCAGGTGCTTATTGCTTAAAACCATATAATCAAGACAATCCCGAATTTAAAATGTCTATTCCTTTCAGAATCCAGGCCAATTTGATACAATCGCATCACGTTTCCTTACCATCTTTGAAGGAATGGAGAGTAATAATTATGTGCTCTCTATCGCTATGGAAGATATATTTGAAAAGTCAATTGAGCAACCCAATTTTAGATACATGGGCGCCAAGTTGTACAACCTGTTGCATGTGCTCAATTCTAAACCGGATTCCTTATTTCACACTCTGCTTAAATTTAAGCTGGATTATCACCGAGCAGAAGTAGACAAATATATGCAGTCGGTGGAGCAACAGCAAAAAGTTAGAGAGACGGCCCTATTTCTCGCTGAATTGTACATGCAACTACGTGGAGACGACGACGCTCGCATCCAACTTATTGCCGTTAACATAGTATACTCTTTGAAAAAACTTTTAGCATACGAGAGTTCTGAAAATGTGCGCTGTATCTGCCAAACACTGAAGTTGGCCGGTTACGATCTAAGTGCAGATTGCAAACAAGACATGCAATTTATTATTGCTTCGTTACAGGATTTTGAATACAAGTCGCCTGGTAAATATGCTATGGTTGCAAATGTCATAGCTTTGCAGAAAAATAATTGGGGACGAAAAGTTTCAAATGCTCTAGGTGGAGATGATGATTCAGTTGGAAACCCACCAGAGCCACCACGTTTAAGCGATGAGCCTGTATTTTATGGCCCAGATGGGCGTGAACTTACAGCAGAAGAAACCGATTTCCTAGCTGCCGAAGATGATGATGCCACTGGCAGCGACGGCGAATTTGATGTAAGAGATAACGATTTGGATCTCGACCCTGAAATGGACGAAGAGTCTGAGCGCGCTTATAAGGAATTTTGTAAACAAGGAAAACAAATGCAGGCAACCAAGCAAACTTAAATTTTGTATGTGCGAAATCTGCGTGGTGTT
The DNA here is from genome assembly GCF_054131105.1 of Drosophila navojoa. Classification (NCBI taxonomy): domain Eukaryota; kingdom Metazoa; phylum Arthropoda; class Insecta; order Diptera; family Drosophilidae; genus Drosophila; species Drosophila navojoa. The sequence continues at coordinate 26,355,226 of NC_142893.1, read as the reverse complement.
AATTTGGCGTGACAGCAAGGTTACACTTTAATTATACTCAAATATTCAAGGGAGACGCCTGACAAATTATTGGTTGTATAGTTGCTATTTTTTTAAATTTTAAAATAATTGTTTTAATTGGTTACAAATTATTTGTGATATTTGACTTCCGTGCATAGCCTTTATATTTTTTTTATATTATATATATATATATATATATATATATATATATATATATATATATATATATATATATATATATATATATATATATGATAAATGCAGATTTTAAACACCCTGCTATGCAATTTACAAATTTAACAAAATTTTTAAATATTTAATCATTTCTTCTTCTGTCACGCCGGTGCATAATGACTCGCATTTTGGGACATACAAATTGTATTCGCATGCCTACATACCCATACATACATGTGTAGATTCATAACTGCAGCACATTCAATTAAAAATGCATTCTCTTGATCATATAATACTAAAAATCACAGCCACGCTTAATTTTTTAAATTAATTTTAAATAATGTTATAAAAAACGATAGAAATATATACATATATAAATTAACATATGAAACGCAATACCAGTATGGGCAACGTTCTTACCAATATGGCTCGGATTTGAACTAGATTGGCACTGGGGTGGTGGCGCTTTCAACAACTTTTGAAAGTATCGATAATATTCGATGAATATCGGATCATATTTGCGTTTCATAACTCATTTATGCGTTCTCTATCTGTGTTCTGTTTGGGTCTAGAGAATTGCAAGTTTTAATAAATAATGTACAAAATATTATAAAAAGGAATAGCGTTCTATGTAAAATAAGTGGTGCGAAGTGATTACCTACATGACTTATTAGAACTGAAGACATAATTAAATTTGGCTTTAAACTCTGTGTGATGTCATTGTGGTGCTATATATTCAAGCACTCATGTATATACATATGTATGTAGATATACTACATATGTATGTACACAGAATACTTACGTATACGTACATACATATATACATGTAATATTTTGTTAGTATCTTGCTATGAATACTGTGGGTACAAAGCAAAAATATCGTATATTATAAGAATTAAATAAGATTTTTGGCAAATCTATATTTTTAGCTGATTTTCATATTTGATAACTATGTATTTTTCTATATTTCAATATCAACTGACACTTAAAGGTCAAAAATTTATGAAAAATACACAGGCATGTATATATACCTAAAACAAAAAAATTAAACACAAAATATGTTTCGACAAGCAAAGTAATTGCATTGTTTTTGTCGGTGTATGTATATATGTATTTTCGTATCTCAATCATTTTCAAAATTTATATGCATACAAACATACATACATATATGCATATAAAGTTGTATACTTATTTGCTGTAAAGTATAGTATGTACATACAGATGTATGTATGTATATATTTATACCCTTTCTACTTGTATTATATAATATAGGCAAGCGTCTATTCCCAACCGTAAGGCAAATGTAACATTTTTCGTAGGATAAAGCTGAATTATGTAAGGTTTTTTGAGTGTCAAATAGATGATAGAGTAGTTTCTCAGAATTATACATAATTTATGCGACATTTATTAATTCTAATTAAAATCTAAGAATATAAAATAAAAATATAAACAACTAATATAATTTTAATTTTAAATATAACGTATATTATAAAATTTTTAATTTTTTACAGAATTGAGTTTTGTGTTTAAGTAAACTGGGATATAGGCGAAAACAAATATTCTTGGGAGGGAACTATAACTCGTATAGTGCGTTTATAGGTGATTACACTTGTAAAGAAAAAAATATAAAACTTCGAATGTGAATTAAGCGTGTGCCTTAGTTTAATAAACTATTAGATCTAAAGAGATCATAATGGGCAGTGTCTGGAAACGTTTACAGAGAGTTAACAAACGTGCGGCAAAATTTCAGTTTACTGCTTCGTATCATGAACTTCGACTGGAGACCACGGCTAAGTGGTAAGCTAAATCATTTTACTTATGCATTTCTTCCTTGGAACATTTTTTCTTGTTTGTTGTATTTTAGGCCCTCTTTTCGTTTTTATCACTGTCGCTATAGAGCACTATTGATTTTTACAAGTTCAGTTCCGTCAATCTGAGCTCAAATACAATATAATATACAAATACATATTGTAGGCGAGTACTTACTTCGATTCTGGCTAATGACACTTTAAAATAATAATAATATCGCAATTATGCCTGCGACTTGATGCACTAAAACTCAACGTAGCGTTAATTCGAGCTTTCGCAGCATCGCTTCTTATCTGCTACACTTAGGAAAAACATTTAAGAAGGCGCTAGTCGAGACTACTCGACTAGGGAATACCCTGAACATATATACACATATACATTGCATCCAAATACACGTATAATAATGAGTTTGCCTACTGAGCAGTAAGCAGTGATGGAAATTTATTTGTTGAATAAATTAATTTCTACAACGTAATCAGAATATGTGTGATTCTGTTCAAATGTATATACATTCCGAAGCAGAAGTCTCTAGTACTTTTTTTTTTACAAATTTGCTCGACTAGGTACTACCACTAACCAGAGAGGTAGTGGTACTAACCTGAACCAAACAAATACTGAATGGTTAAATTTTCAATTTCGATGTATTTAAAAATATAAATGAAATAGAAAACTCGGTGGATATTAGGGGTGTTAATAACAACAAAACCCGAAATTATATCAAATATACAAAGGTCTACATTAAAAATTTAAAAGCTCTAGCTTTAAAGGTGTAGGAACAATAAGTATTTAACTAGCTTTCGATAAGGTTTCTAATCGATAATAAAATATCGAGTAGTTATCGATTTTTAGAGAAAAGCCGATATACGCGTGATATACACGGTCCTTAGCTCTTATATCTTCTGAGATCGACGCGTACGCATACGGACGGACTCATACATATCGACTCAGCTCATCATTCTAATCAAGAATATATTTACTTTATGGGGTCTGCGATGATTCCTTCTGTTTGTTACATATTCAAAAAAACATTATACGCTAATTTCCCATTTTCAATGGGTTCCGGGTATAGAAACGGTATATATATCATATAGTAAATTTCTAAGACCAATTTGTTTTGTTTTTTATTTTTTATTATTATACATACTATCAACGGTATTTTTAAATATGCTTTCGTAGGCGTCCTACAAATCTATCTGTAGTTTGGACACGCCGTTCGAGGCGTGTTGCTAGCTCACCATTACCATGGGAACCAGATATGATGAGCCCCCTAATGGGAAACATTTCGTGGCCAGTTCCCGACAATCACGCAATATCCGTAACTTTATTCAAAGATCCTCGCACTCATGAACTTGAGGATAAAGACTGGACATTTGTAATCGAAGATGTGAGTAGATACGAACAAAGAATATTATAGTTTCGCTTGCGGTTATTAAATAATGAAAAAAATATACTAAAATTACATTTCAATACGAGTACAGCTTTAATCAATCATGTTTATAGATATCACTCCTGGGTAAAAAACGAGTATTAGCAAGTGCAAGCATAAATATGCGTAAATATGCCAGCATCGAGTCTACACAGCAGAGTTTTACATTAAGCCTCAAGCCAGTTTCTCGCAAAATAACATCCGCTGACTTGGAATTAACAATTAGTTGTGTGTTCTTGCGAGAGGGAAAAGCAACGTAAGTTATAAAAACATTAATAAAAACTCGCGTTTGAATAGAAATTTATTGTTGTCAACTTTTTTGCAGTGATGAAGATATGCAAAGCGTTATATCATTTATGTCGGTCAATAACAATTGTGATATCGCGCCACTGGATGACCTAGAGGATATTCCTGATTTAGAAACCTCTGGTGATATCTCTGATAATTTATATGACTTCACCCAACAATTAGAGCAAATGACAACAAGCTTAAACGGTTGTACCGATGTGCCAACACCGCTAAGTGGTAAGGAATTTAATACCCTAAACCCATCGAAAAAGTGAAATCGGGGTGTGCTTTTGTTAAAAGTATGTAACAAGCCGATGGGGGCGTGGCAGACCTCACCAAGTATATATATTCTCGACCAGGCCGACGAGCTGAGTCGATTTAGCCCCGTCCGTCTGCCTGTCGGTCCGTCCGTATGTATGAACGCGTCGATCGAGATATAAGACCTAGAGCTTTTCTCTAAAAATATCTATCTCCTACACCATTAGAGCTAGAGCTTCCAATCTTCAAATGTAGTTTTTTGTATATTTTATATAATATCGACTTTTATTGTAAAACATACGCTTTGATATGACAAATCTTCGAAGAGGTCAGAGATTTCGTAGTTGAGCAGTCTCGACTAGAGCTTTCGTACTTGTTCTGTATACGTTTTGTATTACTTGTGTCACTAAATTATTAAACATATTTAATGTAGGGCTAAGATTTATTTATTTAAAAGATATTGACAAAACTAGAGTCAACTAAAAAAGCCTATAAAAAGTACAGCACATTATAACAATAGTATGACCAAACCGATGAGGGTATTTTATTTGTCAGTCCGGCCAGCTATGTATGTACATGAATGCAAACATTTTGTAATCAACACATTTTGGATACCACGCCCCCTTCGCCCCCAATTTGTAAAAAACGTATTTCAAGTACTAGAGATTTGAGCTTTGGAATGTACACACATTTTGACAATATGATTACGCCCAGAAAATTTCATTAGGATTGTATGTTTACAAAAGAAGATATTCACCAAGTAAATTCTCATAGTATTGCCAAAACTGCAGCGCAGCCCAAGCGCAGTCGCTGCTTACTGCACAGTTAGCAGAGCGCGGGATTATGCATGCTGAATGTGTATGTGTGTGTGTGTACATAAAAGAAGTGCAGAATGGAGGGTTCAGGGTATCTCCTAGTCGAGCAGTCTCGACTAGAGCCTTCTTACTTGTTTATATAGGGGAATGATGAAAGATTCTTTCCAAATCGAAAGGAACACACAGAAGTTTCCAAACACAAATTAAACAATTTTTGTAATGGTGACTGAAGAGAAACACTGCACTCTTTAATCACATAACTTGGAATATTATCAGCACCAGGAGTGATCTTAGGAGCGTTAATGGACCCATATTCAGGAAGTGAATATGGATAAGAGTTGCTATAAATTAGACTTAGCTATGGAATATTTAGATTAGTCGACACCTGATCCAGACTTTTGATAGCTCTTAAAACATTTAGATTTAATGTTTCTTAAATTCGAAAGAGTGAACCAAGGCGGCTTATTGGAAACGGGCGAAATACGGCAGAAAAAGACACACACATCCAGAATAGAGTTTAGGGTTGTATAAAAAAGCGATACTGCCAAAATAATATCAACCGACTCATATAAAAGAGACCAGTTCGTTGAACAAATCGAAATTGCATTTCCGATAACAGCAACTTAGAGAATAAAGGAGTATACAGATAATAAAACCTCTAAAGTGGAATGATGTATTTCCTTTTGTAAGCAGAATGGAGTAGATCTCAATACATTAATTACGGATATAAGAACATGTGATTAACAATGAGCACGATGGGAGTGTTAATTTAACCCCTATAATCTCCGCATCAAAGGTAAACAATTCGGAGAGGAATCAACACTCCACCCCCTCTGCGCTTCGAACGATCGAGTCTATAAGTAGTGGAATTACTTGAAAAGATTTCACTATTATGAATGTTATTATTTAGACATGTTTCATTGAATTCAATATTATATGCTAAAACTGTGCAAGAATAGACTTTTCAGTTTAGAATTTAAGCCACGTACATTTTCTTACCTGTTAGTTTTGAGTTCATGAACAACTACATGAAGAGGCCAGAAATTAGGATCGATATAAAAACATTAGCCGAAGTATTGCTTGAAATAAAAGCACATACTGCCTCACAGGTCTTTGTTTGAAGAACAATTGGAGAAGAGTCAAACTTTTTAACAGGGAATTGAGTTTCTATAGCAGCCCCAACAAAAGAAACCATTAGATTCAGGAGTAGGTGCTGTAGGATCAAGTGAATTAGGAGTGGACGACAAAACTGAAGCACAAGGTGAGGGAGGGGCAAGCGAATTGGATGAGATCGGGCACGGAAAGAGGTACCAACAACGAAGAAGCCTCCAATTGAGAAAGGGGACTCTTAAAGCTATACTGAGTTAATATCTGTTCAGCAGCAGTCATATCACTGGATAGCTGCTTAGAAATTTTCTTCAGTTTTAACAAGTAAGAAGGCTCCAGTCGAAACTGCTCTACTAGGAGATACTCTGAACACAGTAAATCTGAAGTCTCCACGTCTAGTAATATTCCATTGAGGCTTAAAAAAACAAAATCAATTTTTCGATTATTCTCGATAAAAAAGTTATAGGATGAGTTATCGAAAAAATAATGGTATACACGAGTATGCACACAAAATTAGAGCGCTCTAGCTCTTATATCTTCTGAGATTTCGACATTCATACGGACAGACGGACGGACGGACAGACGGACAGGGCTATATCGACTCAGCTCGTCGTGCTGATCAAGAATATATATGATGATTTCTTCCGCCTGTTACATACTTTTTCACAAAACCATTGTACCCTGATTTCACGATATCATGAGAATTTATTTGTTGAATAATTTAATTTATTCATCATATATATTACACAGTAAAGTCTTCAGGTCAAAAAGTGTTAAAATGGGGTTGATTCCTTCTGCCCGTTACATACTTTTTCACAAAACCATTATGATTTCCCATTTTCCATTTGTTCAGGGTATAGCCTAATAATTATCGTATATTGATATTTTAATATAAAATCTGTTATAATAAAAGTAATAGAGCAATTGTTCGTCGACTAGCACTATTATCCAGTTTATATTCATTTTATTCACTAATATATCCTTGTAAATGCAATTTTTTAACTTGAAGCGTATTTTAAAATCATTGGTATGAGTGCTCTCTGTTAAATCGATTCTATTAGATTAGATTCTATTACATAATTTTATTTACTTATTTTTTTAGTTCCCTCGTTATCGGAAGATCCAACTCCTTTGGCAGACTCCCTTAACCATCTACACTTTGAAGTAGAAACGGATCGTGCAAATCATTTAGCTGTCGGATTACAGCCCCAGGTAATAGTTGACGCTGATGAACCATTAAGTATTCCGTCTGCAGCTGATGCACAGCTTATTACGCCTACTAAAGACAAAGAAAGTCATCAGAATAATATCGTTTATAAGCCGTTGGAATGTAATCTAAACGAAAGTTTTCATGGATTGCTGGCATCTACTCCTATTAAAGAAAAACCAAATACCACAGTAAAATTAAATAATAAGAACGACTTAAGTAAAGCTTTAACCTCTGACAAGCAAGATTGCAGTGCTGCGGATGTACTAAAACTCCAAGAAAATAATTCTTACAATGATCAATCAACCACTGACTGGAATGTAACTCCAGTCTGCACAAAGTCAACTGGATCAGTGAAATCCATCGAAAATTCAACGAATTCGATAGACGACGCAGCAATAATATCAAGTGTTAAACGCTCGGAGCTTCAGCCCTTGAATTTAAAGAAAAGTTATGATACTACACCCGCTGTAAATAATACAGCTAAAATAAATAACTCCGATTTAAAGCCATTAGAGAAGATCGTGCTTAAGGATAATACCCCCGGACAAGATTTGTTGGAGTGGTGTAAAGAGGTAACCAAAGATTATCCAAATGTGAAGGTCACAAATTTAACTACTAGCTGGCGTAATGGAATGGCTTTCTGCGCAATAATTCATCATTTTATGCCGCACTTGATGTGAGTAGATAAGTAGTTGACGTAAGTAAAACATTTATTAAAATTATTTTACATTTTTCATTTACATTTTATATCAGAGATATGTCAAAACTTACTGCCCATGACGTTGTTGGCAACTGTCGTACAGCCTTTGATGCAGCAGAAACATTGGGAATACCACGTGTTATTGAGCCACGTGATATGGATTTACTCACAGTACCGGATAAATTAGCGGTCATGACATACTTGCACCAACTGAGGGCTCATTTCACTGGAAAGCAATTGCAAATTGAACAAATCGGTAAGCAATTGTTAACCGAAAATAAGCTCATTAATTCATCCTTAAACTCTCTATGCTCAGGTCCAACATCGGATGAGTCTAGCTACGTCATCGGCAACTATAAATCTGATAATTTATCTCAAAATCTTATAAATTTTTCTCATTTGAAGACACAGATTTTACATCAAAATTCGTTCGACGAAGATAACTTTTGTCAACTATCACCCTCCAGTAAAAAAGACGTGAAAAATATTATAATTACTAGTTCAAAGAGTATATTGGGTAAAGTTCTGTCACCGACAAGAGATAAAAATACAGCCAACGCAGCACACACCACAAGTCAAAATAAAAAATCAATATTAATTCGTCGGTCCCCAACGCCGCCCCCTATTGATGACGATGTAAATGAAGAAATGGCAAAGCTTAGTAAGGAAGCTATATTGCCTATGTCTCTCGATGCCAATGCAACAAGTGTAAGTAAATCCAGCAGAAGAGTTTCTAGTTATAGTAAGCTATGCGAATTGTTTATATTAATGACACACACAAGTATCAATATGATTTGTAATATTGTTTTAAGCTTGTTCGTTTCGCAATTTAATTAGCATCTTTTAATTTATATATCATTTTACGGCTGCTTTGTCTTTGGCTTTTGCTACTGTTTTATGTTTTGTTTGTATTTATTTTCATAGCGCATTTTAATACGTCACAAAGAAATGAGCGAAAAAGCTAAATTAATGATGGAAAAATTAAAAATTAGTTATGACGAACGCCTCGATCCAAGTGATGTAAGTAACAATGGGCACAATTATACTACCGCTTTGCCTGTTCACATCGTTAATTCTAAAAAATAAGTCAAATATAATATCTATTAATTGAATGATATTTATTATATTCACAGCAGGAGGAACGCCAGCAAAAGTTGCGGGAACAAGCACGACGACTTATTTTAGAAACGCGAAATAAAATAGCCGGACCTGTAAATAACGCTTTTGGAAGTCCCACATCTCCTACTAAGTTGAAGAGATTTAATTTTACTCCTGAGCTCACGATTTCACCTACTCACAATGGCAATATTTGCGGAAAATCTGACGTCGACGTTCTATCCAATAAAATAGCCTCCACTCGAGATAAGACCGTAGAACATGCTGTTCACATGAGTCCTAGTCATAGATTAAGTGATGGAACCCTTACTCCACTACAATCCTTTAACGCAGTCGTGGAAAGGATTTCACCAAAACACGAAAAAAGAGTAAGTACTCTTTTAAATGTAATGTTCTATTTATTTCAATCTAGTTGATTTTGTAGAATGATAGACTTACCTATATTGAGTCTGAGCTGGAAGCATTGGAACGCGAGCAAGAGGCAATTGACCAAAAGGCTAGCAATCTAGAGGCCAAACTCCGTGCAGTCATGGGCGGTAATCCAAGTAATAATCGAAATGGTACAAATCCCTTCCTTAGATTAATTCGGAATAGCATTGGTGGTGGTGATGTCATACGCATTAAGCTCCTTGACTCGGATGATGAAAGTTTATTTGGTAGTGGTATAAGCGGTGCTAGCAGTGATACTGATGAGAACCATAATGACGACGATGAGGTTTATAGTGACACTTCCAGCACCTCTGGCAGGAAAGAAATGCATCACCGTGTAAATCAAGCTATATCAATGCAATCGATGCAGAAGATACCAACACGGTCGCGGCCTCGTGCTCACTCTTGTTTTGTAAATGTAAATCTTAACTACCCACTAATACAGCCCACATATCAACACCAAACAGAAACAAATTACCATCATTGTCAGCAACATCATCAACATGGCACGAGCCAAACTCCTCACCACGTTCATCACGTGGAACCTTATAGTCATTTACTATGTAATTCTGCCTCAGTTGCGACTTCCCAACAATCCTGTGATAACGTACACGTCTTTAATGGGGAAGGTGACAATTCTCCAAGTGTAGCTGCCACTGGTCACGCTGCTTGTTGTCGACGAAGACGTAATGACCACAAAAGGGGCCAGCAAAAACATCGACAGTCGCGTTCCCGCGGTGTTTGTGGTAATGTGGTATCTCTAAGGACGATTAAGTTAACTGCTTTTGCCATGCCCGCAACAGCACGCAACGCCTGCCGCTCTCATATCTGTGTTATGTGTTTTTGCTTTTTACTACTCTGTCAAAGCGCTGCATTTGTTAAAAAATATCTATTACAAGCCTTGACATACCCCAAACAAATTTCCCTTCAAATTTGTACCATAACCATAAAGAGTATCACTAATCACAATTTAGCGCTCTACGACAGCGAGATTATACTGACACCTAAAAATGTTTCTTAAAAAACCAATTTCCTTGGAATATTAAATATTACCACAGTTTTTCTTATGCAGTATATAACAATATTTTTCTTTTCTCCAGAAACAGAAGAGACGGAAGAACAATTACTTTCGCAGTGGTTTACGCTTGTAAACAAGAAAAATGCACTTCTTAGGAGGCAGATGCAGTTAAATATTCTGTGAGAAATAATAAATTACACATCTAATTTAGAGATAATCATTTTTAATTTCTTGAAGTGAACAAGAAAAGGATCTTGAGCGTAAATTTACAATGCTCAATCAGGAGCTCCGCGCTGCTCAATCTGTGGAGGACTGGCGCAAAACCGAAGTACAACGAGAAAAGGAGCGTCTATTGCTAGAGGAATTGGTGACGATCGTTGATAAAAGAGATCAACTAGTGCAGCATTTGCATAACCAAGAAATAGCGTATGTAATTTTACTAAATATGTATCTTGCGCATCATATAATGTTTATCTTGTAGTATTGAGGACGACCAGGAAATAGCACGCGAGCTTGAACAAGTTGACATTACCGGTGGAAAAGAAAAGTGTATTATACAATAAAAACCGTTTGTGTTTTTTTCACGTACTTGACCTTGATTGGAGATTAAACATTAACATAAATATTTATCTTCATATTTATTTGATAAAAAATAAAACAAAGATTCAATAGACCTTTCAATAAATCTTGTAGACTGGAAATTCATAAAAAAAAACGTAATAATTTTCACATCAGAACGTCCGATAGCAAGTGTCAGCAGATCTTAAGACTTATACTACTACTAAAAAAAAAAAAAAAAAAAAAAAAAAAAACAATTACTATTCGCATTCAATGACCATTTTTGAAACAATGAATTATTTAAACCCATTCAACTTATCTTTTTAAATATATTTTTATACCCTGAACCCATTGAAAATGGAAAATCAGGGTATAATGGCTTTGTTAAAATGTATGTAACAGGCAGAATGAGGCGTGGCAGACCTCACAAAGTATATAAATTCTTGATCAGGGCGACGAGCTGAGTCGATTTAGCCCTGTCCGTCTGTCTGTCACAACGGATGTCGTGTATATCTTTAAAAATCGACTCTATCCCCGATATTTTATTATCGATTAAAAACATCAATCAAGTCAGATGCCACTGTGGCTAATTGTGAATTATTTTTAATTTGTCAAGTATTTTATAAAATATGTAGATCATATGCTGAAAGTTTCAATAAATTCGGTTAAGTCAATCGACGTTAAAAAATAACAAAATGATTGGCCAGTTAACAAACGCACGTGCAGCATACATTCAAACTTCTAGACATTCTTAGAAGCTCATCAGCAGTTTCGTTTAGTTTTGCTAGATGGCACTACATCAATGAATCTGTTTCAGTTTTGCCATTAAAATTTCAGAGTGAAGTGGCGTCGTGATTAGCAGTGAGACGCATTAGCAGACCGCCGCAATTGATGATTATTTTTATACCCTGAACCCATTGAAAATGGGAAATCAGGGTATAAGGTTTTCTGTAAAAGTAGTAGCAGAAGGAATCATCGCAGATCCCATAAAGTATATATATTCTTGATCAGGACGACGAGCTGAGACGATATAGTCCGTCTGTCTGTATGAGTGTGTCGATCTCAGAAGATACAAAAGCTAGAGAGCTGAAATTTGTGTGTATACTCGTGTATACCATACGCAAAAAACGCATTTCCAATACTAGAGACTTGTGCTTTGGAATTTACATACATTTGATCATTATGATTACGTCCCGGAAATTTCATGAAGATTGTATGTCTACAAAAGAAGTTATTCAACAAATAGATTGCACAAAATATTGCACACACTTCAGCGCAGCCCAAGTGAAGTCGCTGCTTACTGCGCAGTTAGCAGAGCGCGGGCTTATGCATGCGTTTGGATGCATGTGTGTATGTGTGTGCATAAAAGAAGTAGAACATTAGCTTGGAGGGCTCAGGGTATATCCTAGTCGAGCAGTTTCGACTAGAGCCTTCTTACTTGTTTTAATTGTTTCCAAATATATACATATTTAATTAAATGAGTTTTCTGTTTCATTTATAATTTTAAATATGTACATCGAAATTGAAATTTTAACCATACTGAATGTGCGTTTTTATTAGTTTGGATCAGGGTAGTATCTAGTCGAGCACTCTCGACTAGAGTTTTCTTACTTGTGCAATATACAAACTAAAATAAATCCCATGTGTACTGTACATTTTTTACACTAATTTTATTTTAGATTTTTCATAGTATATATTTTTGGAAAAATCTGTAGCCTATGAATAAGTATACACTATTTTATGCAGACACGTCTTTTATTTAGTTGTAAAGTTATCTTGACTTACTATATTATTCTGGTTTACTTATATATTCTCGAAACAAATGGTTTTGTAATGGTGTTTGTAACAGCCCGAAGGAAGAAAGGCACATCTCATAAAGTACATTCTGTGCAGTATGCACAGAGTGTAAAGTTGCGTCCATGCGTATATGTATGTGGAGCACACGTGTTGTTTCTAATACATACATACATATGTACGTATGTACATACCAGAAGAGTGATACACGGCTACACTCCCACATACATACAACTCATTCAGATAAGTTAGTGGGCGGCACGCAACATATTGAGTGAGTTTATTTTTGGGCACCCGTGGACCCTTAAACCATACGGTCTTCAATTAAATGACTGAGCATTAATGAGCCATATAAATCATAAATTGGCAAAACAGGCGTCCATTTGCTCATTTTTATGTTTATTTCTTTCGAATAAACTGAACTTGTGCGAAAAATATTCGTTTGTTTTTTGTTTCTATTTTTGATTACCAAATACACACATTAACATATATACAAACAAACAAATAAAGGGAGTGTAGAATAACTGGATTATTTCTCGCTAGCACTTATTGGTTAGGGTGCAAGGTCTGTCAAGGTCAGTTTAGTTGACCCAAACACTTTAAGGTATGAGAGAGTGTTCGTATCAAAACAAGTTTAGATTAAGATATACATATGTATACATGCATCCATATTTATTTTTAAAATTCAATAATAGTATATTACATTATGGCTCGAAGTGGCTTATCAGTTGGCATAATATATAGCTGTTGATAGCAAAGAAAATTGAACTCTGGGTGCCAATCCAATAAAATGTTGGCCATGTTTGAAACTCTAATAAATATCCCGGCAGCAGCCAAAAAGCTTGTCCACAGAGCCAAAGAAAGAGTAGCAATGTACACTTTGCCAATGACAAAGACCTCAAATTTCTTATGCATACTGGAAGCACAGCCAAATACCATATAAAGTACTGTGAAGTAACCACAGAATTATAAGTGACAACAACGAATGCCAAAGTGAAAACACAAAAAGATAGTGTACGCCTAGACCGTCCCAAACTAAAGCTTAAGTAAACGATAAGTAACAACTGAGGTGCTACTATAAGAAATTTTACAGTCGGTGATGATTCTCCAACTCCGTTTTCATTAGTCAAGTATTGTAGTAAGAACTGAAGCGAAAAGTTATGGCGTACATCCTTTCGAAACAAGTGATACAAATATGCCTCGTACATATATTTCCAGCCATATAGAACATAAAAAGTCGAAGTAAAGCTTACTAACCCTATAAGTGTTCCGATTATTAGGTAAATTTGCTGCGCATTCGGAAAGATTTTTTGAAACAGTCCAAGAGGTTTTTTTGATAGGCCGTTCGCCGATATTGCCAAATAGTATGTTAAACTGAATACTATTGGATAGAGCCGTAAGTGTATAACGAATCCATGAACCAGACCTGCACTAAACGCAATCCATAATTTAAGCCCCGAATACTGCGTTCTCATTAGAAGATACACATTTAGTATTACAAAGAATCCTGACAAACTATCGCCATTGCCACGGGTTGATATTACAGCCGTGAGGGGATTGTATAGCCAAAAGCAGGCCGAGTTGCTCGCAGTTTTTGTAGATTCTTTATCTCTGTGTTCTGGATTATGTGAAGATATCTTCATTGACCGTTCGAATTTTATGTGCGAAGGGCTGGGCTCTTTCATTTGTAATTCCAAACGCACTAAGGCATAAATAAGCCATCCGAGTAGTAGATCAAACAGTCCGTAAATTACTTTTCCGATTGCTGGATGTAAAATAACGTTTGGAATTTGCATGTAGGCCAAAATAGGACTGTATCGGTAGGTGTGCCGAGCAAACGGTGTGTCTCCCATCAGCACTAGCCGGGCCCCGTCCGTTGTCACTTTATAGTCAATGTCTGTATATGGAACAGTTGATCTGTTATCGTGTACTTGGGCATAGAAAATAAGTATAAGTCGGAGCACTGCAGAAATTACTAAATGTGATTGAATGCTTAAATTCAATATGTTCTGTCCTTTATCTTGCAGCCATGAGGGCTTCCTATTTTGCTCCGACATGATTATAAAAGTATATTTATAGCTTTGTTTTTAGGTCTTTGGCAGTTTTACGCATACAGTCTAAGAATTCCTTAAACTCGGTTTCGCAAACTTTTTGATGCACATTAATATCCCGAGATACGCACTTCGCATATAGTGACGCTTTTTCTGAACACTTTGTCAACAGTAATGGATAGTTACGTAGTCGGATATTGGCCTTGCGTACAGATTCCATGCCTTAACGTTTATGTGCTGGTATAATACCCTTCGAGGGTAAAGGATCCGCTATGAATGCGTCGTACAGTGGTTTAGAGAAAAAAATAATCAATGATGAGGTCAAAAAGGTAATTTGAAATAGCCGCGGATTGCGCTTTATCCAAGAACGCTTCGGTAAAACAGCAGTTCTCTTGCGTATATTTCTTTGCTCTCTCTTCAAAAAATCTTGAATATCGTTGGGCGGCTTGTATGAAGGTACGGGTGTTGGTGTTGGCATTATTTGTTACTACTAGGAAACATTATATTACTTTCGATTGTCTAGAATATGAAAAGAATTTTTGTACCATACCTGCGTGAAATCTTTGGGTTAATTTCAACTTCTGGATTTTGTAAATAAGACTTTTCCAAATTGATACCACTACAACAAAGTGACTCCTTATGCCACTTGAGGCAGCACAGGCGCATTCGCTCAAGCACTTCACTGCATTTATGTTCTTGAAAGTTATTTTCTGCAAAAACGTTTTAGTTAATTGTATTTATGCATGATGCATATATGTATATAGGTGTAGATTTATATTAAGTCCCCATTGCATAATATTGTGGATCAATTTTGTTACTTACCTACTAAACAAGCTTGTATGGCACAGGCGAAAGGCTTACATGGATCCTTATTAGACTTAACCATCAATTAAAATCAGCTAAATTCAGGGAACAGAGTTGGATAAAATTCTTTCTTAACTACGCAAAGCAAATGTTACTATCTTTAAATGATGTAAACGTTGTCATTCACATGGAATTGTTTAAGAGTTGCCACACCGCCAAAATTTACTTTTTTTGAAATTAGAAGACATTCCTATTTAACAACAAGCAATTTGCAACGTTGCCCAAATATACATAGTACATATTTCTTATAAAGTAAATACAAAAATATTTCAAAACGCAGAATATGATTTTTATATTTTTGATATTAGTTTATAGTACAACAAATTACTGACCAAAAAAAAACTTTGTACTACATGTCTAGTCTATGTGTTCTCTGGTTAGTGGTGTCAGTGAACAAATTTAGTATATAGTATAGTATATTTCTGGGTGAATGCTGAATTAACTCTATTTTATGTGAATTGTTGCCATTCCCAAATACTTCTATTAGGAACTATTTTTGTGTAAAGACAACCAAATAAAAATTGAAGTGAATTAATATAACTTATTATTGTTGTATTCGACGATATTCAACTAAACAGTGTAGCAATGCCATCAAAAAAGAAAAAGTACAATGCACGGTTTCCAGCGGTAAGTTAAAAGATATGTACATATGTATAGAATTTTTAGTAAATGTGCATTTTATGCGTAAAGTTCTGCGTGTAGCATTTTCACATCAATGAGTTTATCAGTTTTATTTGGTGCAAACGCAATATGTGCATTGAAATAATTATGTGACAATTTTTTAAATTGACAGGGTCGCATTAAGAAAATTATGCAGAGTGATGAGGAAATTGGTAAGGTTGCACAGGCGGTACCTGTTATCATATCACGGACTTTGGAGCTATTTGTGGAGTCGCTTTTAACTAAAACTCTGCGTATAACAAATTCACGAAACGCTAAGACCCTTTCGCCATCTCATATGAAACAGTGCATTATGTCTGAACAACGATTCGATTTCTTAAAAGAGCTAGTAAGAAATATACCAGATATCAGTGTCGCCGAAGAAGCTGCGTTTACTTATAATGACGATGATGTACACAGCTCCGAAGAACAATACCCAGACTCAGATACACCATATGATTTAAGTCTGCCGTCGACTTCACTGCGAGCGTTGCCCAATGGAAATAATTCTTACGTGCGCTCTATTAGTTTAAATGGAGGTGGGCAAAAGCGAAACTTCAATCCCTCCACACCCACAGTTATAGTGCAAACAGCACCATCCCTTGCACAGATTCATCAGGCTGGTCATTTGCCCACAAAGTTAGCACGGTCTGAGTCGATGCCTATATACACACCGATTTGTAGGTCCAACGACATCAATGACCACAGTAGTAGACTACCACAAGACACTGCCATAGCTCCACCGATATGCAACTATGATTTGCTCAGCAAACCTATAGTAAAAATCGATTATAGCAACGTCCAAATGACAACGACGACATTATGCCCGTCAGGCGATGATAATGGCAGTACATCAACTGCCATGTTAAATCTTAATATTGTACCTCCAGTTATAAACATTGATCTTACAAATATTGTGACAACTGGTGCGCTTCCCACTCCAACGAAGATTAGCTATGGAAAAATGTCGGCGGATAAAACCAACATAAACGGAAATAATAACAATTCAATCACTAAATTTGGATCATCCGTCAATTATATCGCTGAAAAGATCAAAACTCCAAACATTCCAAAGGCCACTTCGGCATCAGCGCCGATAAGCGAATCGCTATTCGAATTAGATGAAGACTATGACAACATTTAAGTATAAATTTTATAAATGCGCTTTTAAATTATTACAATAATATGTACTTTAGGTTTAAGTAAGCAATAATTTTAACGAATAAAGACAATGTTGGATTTTAAGATTTTTGGATTTTTGAATTCATTTATATAATCACCTACATAAAAAATGAAGCTACATACAAATGAAATTAAAAAAAAACAGACTATTCAATTTTGTTCCTTACCTACGAAGACTTGGGCTAAGCGACCAATTTTCGAGAGAGTACCTTTGTATCAGCAATATAATATTGAACAGCTTCGATGTTGAAGTCCCACCATTCTGAATTTCATTTGAATTCCCTTTGGATGGGCTCAGGTAATACACTATTTATTTTTAATATAGTAAACCAAGGCTTCCTCTGCCGACTTCTACATTTTCAGAAAACTGTGATCTGCATAAGAATCGTGTGAAGAAACATTAAGTATCACAGAACTCAATAAATATCAATTTAAATATATATTTTCTGAAATACTGCGCATTTAATATTTTAAGGATAAAAAGTCCCCTAGGAGCAAATTTTTTTAACACAGGGTTTCTATCAGAATTTTTTAAAACTAAAATTCGTGTACAAAAGTTAGGCAATAAAAACACATTATTACTTATATTACCGAGGCACTTTGGATGCTTCTTATATCATTACAGATGTGAAATAAAAATAAATGTTCAGTAATTATTGCTACTAAAACTAGCTATTAACAAAAAGCAATGTATAATAAACCAAACATTATTTGGTCTAAAAACTGTATTCTTGGTAGTTACCTCGCACAATTAATGTATGTATGTTATGAATTTTGGCACGCGGAATAGGTAATGTGTGTGTTTTATTTTCGTTTTTTATATTATTAATTAGACTTAACTTTAATCTATATGAGTAATTTTATTATTAGTTTTCATTGTGGAAATCGTAGACAATTCTTGACGTACACTACTAATAAATGTCGTTCGGAAAATAAAACTTAACGAGATCGATATTTATAATGATTATAGCTTTACATCTTACACAAGTTAATCATTATGCACCAAGGTTAACACTAAGAAAATAAATATTAATTATCAAATGGCCTTCTTCATAAAAAATAAATTTTAATATTTACAATTTGTGTACAGAAATAATGTAGGCATAATGTCGACGCATTGTTCGTCTCTACTAGTAAAAATTAAAACTTAAATCTTTATATATAAGACTCGAAATGTTACGTAAATCCACGACTTGGCGATTGCACTGGTGATGGGGGAGGCGGTAGTGGTGAAAAATACGTAGAACTGCGCGATGATGGCGATGGTGGACATGAAGACTCCGGCACAATGCGAACATCGCTATGATAATGCGAACGTGGAGTCGGTGGCGGCGGATATGGCTCGCTGTCATAGCCAAACTGAAGGCAGGCGGCAGCCGAAGTAGATGGCAATTTAGTGGTGCCCCCATTACTGTTATTGCTATTTGATTTACAAGTATAGTTTGAGTCTGATTCGTCACATATATCCGTTGAGCACGGTGTGGGCGGTGGAGGCTGATTAATGATCTTGTAGTGCCTGTAAGGACGACGCGAACGCGTTGCGGGTGAAGGTGGTGGATTGATTGGATACGCCACCATGCTGCTTCCATTAGTCGTTGAACTTGAGGCGCCTGTTATGTGATTGCGATCATACGAGTTCATACTGTTTCTTGAGTTCAGTGTCGACATGCGTACCGCGTCAGCTACGGAGGCAATTTTCGAAACTCTTTGTGATTTAGTCAGTGTCGAGGGCGACAGAGGATCTGAGGCCTGATCATCCTTGGGCTCTGTGCGGCTTTTGCCTAAACGTGTTCGACAAAATTGTAGCAGATAAACAATTGAAAATATTATTATCATTGTGGCTCCAATTAAAATCATAAAAATGCGTTTATCAGATGCTGGTGCCATACGTCGCTGTAG
Source organism: Drosophila navojoa (assembly GCF_054131105.1). Classification (NCBI taxonomy): domain Eukaryota; kingdom Metazoa; phylum Arthropoda; class Insecta; order Diptera; family Drosophilidae; genus Drosophila; species Drosophila navojoa. The sequence continues at coordinate 26,335,868 of NC_142893.1, read as the reverse complement.
ACATATATCCACAGATTCATCAGCTCCATCAGCACAGTTTTCCCAGCCATCACAAAGTAGGGCAGCCGAGATGCAAAGCTACAAAAAAATATAACTGAATTGTTAATATTCGATTTGTACAATATTGCTCCTAACTCATTTTCGTTCGAGAAAACGGCACTCATTTACTTACCTTATTTATGGGACATTGAAATTCACCAGGTCGCTTGCAGCAGTCTGCTTCATCATGGCCATTGGCACAGTTGGTAGTTCCATCGCACACAAGTGATTTATCAATACATTCTCCAGACTGACAGCTAAACTGATCCGCTCTGCAAGAAGGACATCCAATTTCGTCTGACTTGTCAGGACAATCTTTTTGGCCGTCACATCGCCATGACGCTGGTATGCAATCTTTGTTCATATCACTATTTCCTGCAACAGGTGCTGCACAGGTAAAGTGACCAGGTCCACAGGCAGGCAAAGCGCCACAGTTTTCCCTGTCCTCGAGCAACATTAAATGCTTGGGACAGGAACAAATATCGCGTGGGTGATCCACCTCCTCGTCGTTTGCTATGCAAATATGTGAGCACTTGGTATGACCATGTAGGCAGGTATGATTACGAAATAGTTTTACGTCCGGAGTCCACACAGCTCGGATATCCGTAATTTGTGGTAGTCGCTGAAGCTCTGCTGAGCGATGTTCTCCCGTCACTGTAATTCGTTCCACTCCAGTTTTGTCATCCAACCAGTAGACAAATCCATCTAGCGCCGCAATGTTGATAACCTGTGAGATGTGCATGGACACAAGTGTTTTTCTAGGAGTAATAGAATAAGTTAGGGAATGGCTATATCCATGATGCCTTGCTTTGCAGACTCGGTTCTACATCGTATGTACATAAGTTTTAATGTCTAATCAGATTTATACTGTTCACTTACACGTTCTTCCCATTGATATCCATTGCATCAATTCGCTTTCCATGTGCATAATAAATCATATCAGACTGTGCATCCAAGGCAATTGTTGTAACACCCTCAAGCTTGTAAGCCAATTCCATGCGCTCATTGCCATCTACACGAGCTCTTATAATAGCTTGATGACTACCCACATCCGACCAAAATATCAACCTCTTTACAGAATGTACAGCAATGTTCCGTGGCTTTTCTGAATCCCCGGTGTCAATTACACCAATTGACTCTCCAAGAAAGCTAAATGTTCACAGTTAGGTTTTTAAATAATATTGCAAACATTAAGTTTTAATTTATTTATTTGATATTATTATTTTTCTAAATTTAAATACCTGGTTACATTGATACTGTTTGAGTAGGAGCACGTCCAGAAGAGTAATCGACCAATAATGTCTACAGCAATGTCGAATGGTTGCCCGGAATTGACCAGCACAGTTGTTTTGGTACCATTTGCCAAAGACCTTTTAATGCTGTGACTGCGTCCCTCGATCTTTTTTTTTTTTTTTGAGTGGGTCAAGTATACAAAACAAATGGGATTATATGAATTACTTGATTTCCTCAAGGGTGTTTAAGCTTACCCAGTATATGTGATGCGTTATGGGATCATAATCAACAGCTCTTATATTCTTGCCTGAAACCGGCAAAGGCACATTGGGACAATCCGTTGTATTTGGAAGCAAGCGGCCGAAACTGTTACGTTGACTAAAGATGATGTAGTTCCGTGGCGGTATGCACGACACGCCATCCTTCGCAATCTGATAGTGGGTGGGGCAGGCGCAAGTCATGCCGCGTTTACTGGGCTGAGCAAGGCATAAGTGTTGGCAGTTGCCGTTATTTAATTTGCAGGGATTACTGCCCGTCTGCCTCTGTTCGTTGAAAACTAGCAGTGAAGTTATGTATGTCATGCCAGAGTGCACAAGACTGCGATTTTGTCCTGTTACTTTGTGCACGCGCTCAATATCTCCAGTGTTCCAGTCACTCCAATAAATGTAGTCTCGATATAAAGACACAGCGTAAGGTTCATCGATGTCACTATTTACTAGGAACTGTCGCCGTTTTCCATCCCAGTCGGCACACTCAATCTTTGCTGGCCGCGATTGCGTTGCCCAGTAAATGCGTCTAGTGTCCTGATCAAAAGTCAACCCCGCGGCGTGATTAGCAGCTGCTATAATTGTTTGCAGTTCATTTCCATCCATCGTGGCGCGGCGAATAGAATCGGATGGGGATTCCGTCCAGTACATATAGCCACGTCGTGGCTCGAGTACAAGAGAACGCGGCTCTTCCACTCCCTTCCATAAGAGTACCCGGCGGTTGCTACCATCGAGACGAGCCACTTCAATGCGCCGTGCTTCTGCGTCCGACCAGTATATATTATGTCCTAGCCAATCAACGGCAATGCCGTCAGGTCCAATCAGGCCAGAATCGACAATGCGCTGTACAAAAGATCCGTTGAGGAAAGCCCGATATATGCATTTACCCTTTTGATCCGTCCAATAAATACGGCGCTCAGCTACAGATACATCCAGGGAATGTGCATCGCGTACATCTTTAAAGGGAATGCGCTCATCGTTGTGATTTCCCTCATTGTATTCAATAGATATTCGACCAATATGCTCCTGTCGCGAGAATAATAGAAAGGCGGCTGGCACTACACATGTGCGTTTGTCATTGGACAGTTCATAATCGATGGCACAACGGCAGACGTAGTCCCGTGGACGATTTAAGCACAGATGAGAGCATCCACCATTACGGTCAGCACAGGCATTTAGTCCACGCACTTCGCGAAGACGAGTTACTTTCAGACCCATTAGATCGGGATATTGATCAACAACCACAATACGATTGTTGCCTGTGATTTTATGGGCTCGATCAATAGAGCGACGTTGCCAATCTGTCCAGTAGAGATAATCATCCAGGATACTCAATCCAAACAAATGCTTGAGATTCTCGCTGATAACCACGCGTCTGTCCGATCCGTCCATATTAGCTACCTCTATTTTATCGGTCTTTCCATCACACCAGTATATGGTTTTATGGTCGATATCCAGAGCAATACCATTAGGCCAACCAAGATTCTCTGATACGAGAACGACACGTTCAGAGCCATCGAGCGATGCACGCTCAACTTTGGGCTTGCGCTCGTTCCAATCACTCCAAAACATCCAGCCAAGCGACGGAGCCACAGCAATGGCGCGCGGCTCTTCTAGGTGCTCGTAGATAAGTACCTTACGCGCAGAACCATCCAAACGACATACCTCAATACGATCGGTCACAGTGTCAGTCCAGTAAAGATTACGTGCCAGCCAATCCAAGGCCAAGCCGTCAGGGTGTCGCACCTCAGAGGTAACAAAATCAGTAATCCCGCTACCATCTACGTGGGACCGCCTAATAGTATAGGCCTCTACATCGGACCAGTAAATGTGTTCATCTACAGGATCATAATCAATGGCAATAGCATACTTGACTTTGCCAAGAGGCAGAGGGAAAATCGTGTAATCGGGCGAATCGAGTGATATTTTACTAATTTGTGTTCGTTGCACTATGAATAACATTTCCTGCGAATCGTTGGCGCAGCTATTGGAGGTCAACAGCTTCACACCCGTTGGACAGGCGCAGCTATAGCCTTGCATATTCGTCGAGAGTAAACACAAATGTGAACAGTTGCCATTATTCTGAGCACATGGGTTATTTTCAAAAGGCTGCAGCGATGGCGACCAGGCACGCACAGAGTTGGGCGCCTTTGTCGTGTCAATAAGTTCTTTCAACTCCTTAGTCTGCAAATCTAATGTATTTAGAGAGTCGCGCAACCAGTCTGTCCAGTACAAGCGATTTTCGAAGTATGTTAAACTAAATGGATATTTTAGATTGTTGACTATAGTGCGTCGATTACTTCCATCGAGTTTCATGACATCAATGAAACGATACTTCCCGTCCGTCCAGTAAATCAGTTCACTTTGTAAATCGACAGCTAATCCGTTCGGCCAAAACACATTTTCTTTTACAAGAGTCATGCGTGTCAAGGGGTCTCCATCCATTCCAGCGCGCTCAATCTTGGGATACTCCCCCCAGTCTGTCCAAATCAGTAGCCGTTTGGCGGGTACTACAGCTATAGCACGTGGTTGATCCAAATCCGTCCAGAAAAGGACCTTTTGATAGTAGCCATCCAGTGTTGCTACTTCTATCCGATTTTTCTCTCCATCCGTCCAATATATTTTATCCGTATACCAGTCGATGGCTAGACCCTCCGGTTTATCCAGGCCCGTTGATATCACAGTTTGTTTGGCACCCTTGGCCAGGGGCTGGGAGGAATTTGTCGAAGCACATTCTATAATTTCACGGCCACAGTCGGTCCAACATACTAAATTTTTAGCATAGTAGAAGTCTATGGCCATCGCATCAGCCAAGTCTTTAACAATCACATCGACTTGAGGTCCACCCGTTGGTTTCGTTATGTTAGCCACTTGAATGTCATGCCGAGTAGTGAATAAAAGTGTTGCTGGTGTATTGATGAACTGTTGAGTTAAAGATGTAGAAACCGTCGAGGAAGCAACTAATGGCCCGTGCACTAAAAATAAAAAAATATTTAAAACGAACGGAAAGTACATTTTTCAACATCGTGCAATATCCACCCACATAATAATATATATATATATATATATATACATAATAATACACAGACAGACCAGGATGGGATCTCTATAATATAACCTATTCAATGTCTGTTAACTTAAAAACATAAATATCTTAATAGTACTGAACATAAAATGCCAACAAACTATATTTTATTTATATATCAAATTTCATAAAAGGGTATACCGAAATTTGTAAAGCGTTTGCCACGTTCATACAAAATGCTAGTTTTTTCATGATCATTTCTAAAAAGGGTATGAATGCGTTGATGCTCATAATAATCATCATAATGTTTCCGCAATGAGCATGCACACACACACACACTCGCTTGCTACATGTACTATAAGCATTGGTATTTTCATTATGAGCATCAACGCATGCATACCCTTTTTAGAAATTATCATGAAAGCTATCATTTTGTATGAACGTGGCAAACGCTTTACAAATTTCGGTATACCCTTCACTTAAAAGGAAAGAGCTGGGATCGTCGCGAACAAAAATTTCAATTTTTGTGCGCGGCTGAGAGTGAAGATTTCAGCGAGAGAGAGGGACTGCGAGAGAGAGAGTAGAAAAAATGGCTCACAGCTGTGCTTCATACGGAATTGGGACCATTTCGATTGAGCGCTCACAGCGCAGTTTTTGTCGTGCAGTATTTTCACTGCCCGAACCTCCAGCGACCGAGCCGAGAAAATACGAAGTATAGTGGTACGTAAACTTAACAGTTTCTAGTCTATGTGTTGTCTGGTCAGTGATATTTCCCTGATCTAAATATGTATATACACAGTTAACCTGAAGTTTCCAGGTCTAAAACTGTTCAAATGAAAAAACAGAATAAATTTTTTGATTATTCTCGATAAAAAAGTTATCGGATTTATCGAAAACATAAAGCAAACTCGTACTGCGTATGGTATACACGAGTATACACACAAATTTCAGCTCTCTAGTTTTTTTATCTTCTGAGATCGACACACTCATACAGACGGACGGACAGACGGACAGGGCTATATCGTCTCAGCTCGTCGTCCTGATCAAGAATATATATACTTTATGGGGTCTGCGATGATCTGCGATGATCTGCCCGTTACATACTTTTACAGAAAACCTTATACCCTGATTTCCCATTTTCAATGGGTTCAGGGTATAAAGTAAACATCAATTGCGGCGGTCTGGATTCGAGCCCGAGACTTCTCGATCTAGCGTCTCACCGCTAATCACAACGCCACTTCACTCTGAAATTTTAATGGCAAAACTGAAATAGATTCATTGATACAGCGCCATCTAGAGGATCTAAACGAAACTGCTGATGAGATTCTAAGAATGTCTAGAAGTTTGAATGTATGTACGCACACGTATAGGAAAAGTGTAGCTGCTGCACGTGAGTTTGTTAACTGGCCAATAACTTTGTTATTTTTTAACGTCGATTGACCTAACCGAATTTATTGAAACTTTCAGCATATGATCTACATATTTTATTAAATACTTCACAATAATAATTCACAATTAGCCACAGTGGCATCTGACTTGATTGATAATGTTTTTAATCGATAATAAAATATCGGGAATAGATGTCGATTTTTGAAGATAAACTCGACATCCGTTGTATATACGTCCATTTAAAAATATCAAGTCTTTAGCTCTTATATCTTCTGAAATCGACGCGTTCAAGCATACGGACAGACAGACGGACAGGGCTAAATCGACTCAGCTCGTCGCCCTGATCAAGAATTTATATACTTTGTGGGGTCGGCCACGCCTCCTTCTGCCTGTTACATACATTTTAACAAAACCATTATGCCCTGATTATAATTACTCAATAAATATACTCTCATAATATTGCCCACACTGCACAGTGGTTCCGCCCGAGGTAAAATTTGAAAGTCCGAATTTTCCAAAATATAACAAAAGTCTAAATTGTATAAAATGCATATTAAATATACATTTTAAATTTGGAGACTTTGCCTTTAAGGATGTGAAAGATATAATTTTATACCTGCTTTCCGATGTTTTTTATCGATAAAAAATAAACTCGATATGCGAGCGATATATACGGGCATCTTAAAAAAATTTGAAATTTTATAAGATTGACGCGTTCATACTTACGGACAGACGGACAGGGCCAAATCGGCTCAGCTCGTCTCCCTGATCAAGGATATATACATCTTAACAAAACCTTATACCCTGATTTCCCTTTTTCAATGGGTTCAGGGTATACAGCTTCACTTTAACTTCATATTAAATCACAAATGTGGTCCCGGCCGGCGCAGTAATAACCATATGCACTTAAACGCAAAATGCTAAATGAGTGCAAGTACTCTTTTCTAGAACTGAAAAAGCCGAGGTTGCATAACTTTAAGTGAGCAAGCTGCATGCTTGTTCATTAATGCAACGCACGCTCATTCCTATTCCCACGACTTCTTCTCGCGCAGAGCGGGTGCTCGATGCTCCGAGCAATGCTAGTTGAGGGCACCTGTACAGGTGGTTATCTCTGGCAGTTGCAGATATTTAATTGCGTTGAGGGTTTGGTTAGCTAAATAGAGACGGTTGATGGTTGGAAAGGGACTGAGTGCTCAAGGGACTCAGCCATGACTGCCGGCAAACCACGCAGTATACATTGTGGACTATGTGCTGTTGCTCTAATTTGAATGAACAAACCGAAGGAAGAAATATGCTTTACTTACTCCAATTGTAAGTAAACTACTTGAAGAGATTACCCTACACAGGGCGGCTGCTAATAGTTTCCACCTTAAGTAGTGGTTTGAAACTTTAAATTTTGCGATCTCGATGATTATATATGTATGTTGTTTGAATTCATTTAAATCGTTTGCATGGACAAAATGCCCTACAATCTACAATCACTTCTTTTCTCCCGGCAATCTGGAACACACGCCCGACTGCAATGCTCTTACTGGGTTTTATACCCTGAACCCATTGATAATGGAATATCTGGGTATAATGGTTTTGTTGAAATGTATGTAACAGGCAGAAGGAGGCGTGGCAGACCCCATAAAGTAAATATAGTCTTGATTAGGGCGACGAACTGAGTCTATCACTAAAAATCGATAATTCACCCCGTTACTTTGTTATCGATAAAAAACCTTATTGAAAATCAGTTATAAAATTATATCTCCTATAGCTACAGTCTTCAAATTTTAAATATATATTAAGACGCATTTTATACAATTTCGGATTTTGTTAATTTTTACCTCCCGCCCCTTTGTCCAACCCCTCACCAACATATTTGTAAAGGGCGTATTTCAAATACTAGAGACTTGTGCTTTGGAATATACATACATTTGAACATTATGATAACGTTCTGAAAGTTTCATTAGGATCGTACGCCTAGAAATTAATTTATTCAACAAATAAATTCTCAAAATATTGCCAGCACTGCAACGCAGCCAAAGCGCATTTGCCTGTGTATGTGCGTGTAGGTGTTTGTGCGAATTATTATTGAAGGGATCAAGGGAACTCGAAATCGAGCAGTCTCGATAGAGCTTTCTTTTTTTGCTTTAGAAGAACCCAATATATGCGCGTGATAACACGGACCTCGGAAAAAACATTTATGTCTTCTGAGATCGACGCGTTCAAGCATACGGACAGACGGATAGTGGTATAGTGATCAAGAATACATATACTTTACGGGGTCTGCAACGCCTGCTTCTGCCTGGTACTTACATCTATCTAAACTATTATACCTAATTTCCTATTAAAAAGGGTTCAGGGTATAAATCATCATAAGAGCCTGTTCACCTGTGTTCGATGTTCTGATATTGTGTTAATACTTTCAGCTGCTGTTGTTTTTGTTTATTACCTTTAAGGTTTTCAATTCGAACGCTGATTTACTTCTTCAACATTTGGCTTGGCAAATATGTCTTATCTTGGTCAACTTGGCAGTTGATAAACCTCGAATTTGATTTTATAAGAACTACATTTCGGTACACATAAGTAAAATAAGTAAGTCAATGCATTTTATTATTGCGTCTGACCTGGATATATTTGAAAATACACACATATCTCATGTATTAGCATGTATTCAGGTATACGCGCACACGGCACACATAGTTATATGAGTTATGTCATATTTTAAGGCACCAGACAGACTGTACAAAATGTATATAAAATAACCTTGTCGTCGTCGCAGAACGCAGATATGATCGTTATAAAGCCGTCGAGAGCCAATGCAAGGTGCGCGCTCAGTGGTTCTGCTAGCAACGCTGGACGTTAAAAACGCTTTAATAGTGTCAGTTAGAGCGATATGCTTGCCTCCTTGGAGCACCGCTTCCAGAGTACCTCATGAATATGATCAGGAGCTATTTGCAAGATCGAATACTCCTGTACTCCACACAGACGGGTACGAAACGGTATAGAGTGACTGGAGGAGCTGCACAGGGGTCAATGGATATGCCGACGAAAAAGAGACTTACCCAAGTCATGATCCGTACGCACGGCTTAGCTCTCGAGGATTGGAACTTGTCACCCATAAAACAGATTTACTTCTGTTCACAGAAAAGCAGATCCCAACCGAAAAAGAAATGCGAGTAAGCGAAAACCTTGCTATCGCAAGGGGGTCTTTGAGTAGATTGATATCAAACGTTGACGGCCCGACGGCATTAATCTGGGCTGCCATGAAAGCGACAAACGCAATACTATTATATGATAGTGAAGTATGGACTGACACCTTAAAGGCGATACCCGATGTTATCTCTGCAACGAAGAGCAGCCCTAAGGATAACTTCGGCGTACCGCACAGTCTTTGGGGCTGCCGTGACTGCAGTCATACCGATTGACTTCCTTTCCCAAGAGCGCCAAGGCAAGATGGTCATGCAAAAGGTATAGAAGATGGACCGCTTGAAGAAGTGGATAAATAGAAAACATGGTGAAACGTCGCGACGTTCTATCTGACACAACTGCTCTCCGGACATAAATACGTTCGAAAGTACCTCAATAAGATGAGGAAAACTGCCGCGTCCATCTGTATTTACTGCGAAAATTCAATGGACTATGCAGAACACACTTACATCAACTGCAAAAGATGGTCGGAAGAAAGAACCGAACTTGGAGCTTGGAAAAAAGTCGATGACTTCGCCGAAAAGATTCTGCAGCGGAAGAAGTATTACTTGGACGCAGACACACAGAGAGCAACGCTCATTTAGAGCACACTGTGCGGCTCCAGCTTGAAGGTTAATGCGGGATAGCTCTTGGTTCCAAGGTGGATTCGAGCCGGTAAGCAGTCATGCAGTCATGCATAAAGCATTTTTTCCTATCTCAGTCTAAGCCTCAGCAAGGTACAAGACTATCTGAGCATCGCAATCGCACACGACTGCATCAATATATGTATATACTGCAACTTCTCATAGAACGATATCACTCAACAATATTGGTAAACGTTTTTGATATTAAGTTAATTACACCATAAATTTTAAACTGATTATCATATATTTTTCCATAAAAATGTTCAAACATTACCATTTTTGTACTGAAAACTTTTAGAGATGCAGCAGCAAATGATGAAAATCTTTATCACATAACTAAAGTGAGAAATTCTGCTGAAATTTGTTACACATTTTGTTGGCGTTACTTTGCGATATTGTTTAAACTTAATATTACTATAATCACTTCTGTGTGGACGACGAGTCATTTTACACGCTCCGACCCAAGAACAAAATCATTAAAAAAAATTCGGAGAAGTGCAAATCAACCGGACGCCACTATCACTGTCATTTGGAGTTTCCCGACACCTACGTATATTGCAATTTATCATACAGACACATAACTGCAAACGCCAAATGTCAATACAGATTTGGGCGGTGAACGCCTCGTCACGGCATTGTCTTACTTCCTTTCTTGTTTTTGCTTTTGCAAGCAATGCGCCATTGTTATGGTTAAATATTGTGTGTCGGTTTTATTTTGTTGTTTCCTTTGGTAGAGTCTTAGCCGTGGAACAAGCCGGTAACTGTAACACACAAATATGTTAAGCAACGACATGAACTTGATAGACAAAATATTTTACGGGTCTTTATAGCAGGTTATATTGTCGCTTCGTGGGCCATACTTTAGAAATATGTACATTTAAATTACACCTGGTTAAAACTTGTTTTTTTTTTTTAGACTAGAGTAACACACACAACTTAAAAGACGGTGTACACAATGTTTTAATAAATCGCGAGAACGCATCGCTAAGTCAATTTACATCTAAAATGGTATACGGAACACAAAGCGTTAACCATTTTTTTGTAATTTATTTGAATAACTTTAATTTATTAAACCTTGTGATGCTTCTATTCCACGCTCGATACTACTCGATACTATATGTAAGCAGCCATATACCAACCAGTTCAGCAATTCAGCAATCAACAGAAAAAAATAACTTTAGCATTGATTAATCTGTTATTAACAGAAAATTATTAATTTCGGACAAGAATTTAAATTTTCCTTCTAATGTAATTATTTAACTTTCACATCGTAGATAAATAATTGGAGAAATAAATAAAAATCGGCGTTGTTAGTTATTTAGTCTAGTACCCCTAGATAATGTTCAATCATTTCGTATTTTACAAACATAAGTATGTGGTGTTTTTTATAGCCTAAAACCAGTTTGTCTATTTAATTTAGAATAAAATATCGACTAACAGTCCCAGTTGAGTAGTTTCTTTAGAAATAAACAGAGCTGCCAACTCAACTCCCCAGCGCCTTTACAAACCAAATCACCAATCGAAAATGGCTAGAAAAGGCTAAAAAATAAAATTTTATATAAAGAGCATTTTTTGTATAATTAATCAATTAATACCATTACCTTTACTTGAACACATATGTACTTCCGTGAATAACTAGCAATTATTCATATTCGCAAAATTGGGTGGAGCGTTACCCCTTATTAAGGATTGAGAAAGGCTTTAAATATTGACTTGGTATTTTTCGGTTTAGAATGTTATTATTTTTAGCATTTTCATTTTTCGCTATTTCATCGTTTTTTCGACGGCCAGACTTCAATGGAAAAAACTGGAAGTAACGGGCTTTTATAAATAAACCAAGTAAATGATCGATCTGAATATCGATTACATCCAGTTTAGCAATAAAGCTATCGGATTATGATCGGACTGTGAATATTTAATTGCGTTTTCATTTAATATATTTTTAAATAAATAAAAAAGATAAAAATTTTTATTTTATTCAATTAAAATTTTGTTTTTAAATCGGATTATTTTTGTTTTGGCATAACATCTGGAACAACACACCGTTTGGAAATTACTCTAAAATTAAAATTTCTATTGGACATCTAAGAAAATACATGTCAATGAAAAGATAAATACATACATATGTATGTACATATGTGAACAAATTCATGCGTTAGGCATGATTGTCCATAAACTGTACTTCAGACCACAATAACAACGCATTCGGCGGCAAAGGACGTGGCTGTGGTGACAGCAGCATTACAGATTGTCGCTCCATGTCCACTTCAGTACTTTAACAAGAGGAACACAAATGTATCATCGATATCTTCATAAAATAACAAATTAACTTACACGCAACAAAACCCAGCAACATTAGTGCCAATGACATTTTCATCCGTAGACTCTGCAAAGCTTAACGTGAGAATGTGATGTAGTAGAGATGGCGTCGGCGTAACCGGTACAACTTTTTTTTTGTTATCTTCCGCCTTCATACCAATGGGCATACATGAATCAGGCAACGGGGGAGCACCAATTTTGTAAAGACGTAGATCTTGAAATTTGACTTCAAACGAAAATGGATAAAAAGGCGTACGTATATTGCCATAAAAATATTCCTTTATGCGTTGCTCGCGCGATTCATGCCGTAATTCTTTAGTTCTCTCTACCACGCCGCCACTTTTTGGCAAGAGGACAACATGAACATTGCTCGGTACATCCCGCAACAGGTCATTGTACAGACGCTCCTGGTTTAATACAAAAATGGCACGAGCGCGATAAGCTCGGGCTGCATGCAGCAAGTGCTTGTAGCCATAGCCCTTAACCCAACCACACGTGTTGACAATGATGCCTGAGCTTTTGGCTGCAAAACAATTGCATTACACATAAAGCTATTGAACTAATATCTTATACATATGTATATTCTTAACATACTTCGTTTATTGGCGTCTAACGATTGCAGTGTCACTTCCGCCATTTTTGATACTACAGCATTATAGAGCACGCTGTTGCCACTAGGAGATTTGTGACCAAAGTGGTAAACTAAAGGTGCTGTTTTCGCAAATCCTTCCTCGACACTGGCTGGTCGTTCAATGAGAACAGTAGCTATATTGCCAGGGATTGAAATAGCACCTTGGCCCACATCGAGATCTGCATAAAGCGGTCTTCGGCCTACTCGCACTGCATAGTTCAACAGAATACGACAGAGGGTACTCTTTCCCACGTCCATGGGCCCTACTACTAGAATAACTGGGCCCCGTTTATCATGTTCTTCGGCATCAATACGAAACTGCTCCAATGCTGCATGACAGTTTATATATTGTATCATCGGTGTCTCTTTAGAGATATAACAGACATCCATTTTGCCCGTTACTTGCAGAACGCAGCCTTGGTAGGTAAATATCGCCACTTTTGCCCCTATTCCGAATTCATATTTCTTTTTCTTTACCAATTCAGTGCCAAAGAGCTCTGCAAGCCCAGAGATGAGCTGAAGTATTTATATATTTTTTTATAGAATCAGAAGCAACACATTAATCTACACATTACCGTCAAAAACACTTTAGCCTCTTTTTGCTCGATTTCGAATCGCAGCTCAGAGTCTGCATCCAATATATATTCTCTACCATTATTATTATCTTCTGACATCTCTACTTCGAAACTTGATAGCAAACACTGACCAAACAACACAGTGTCAGTGTAGCAAATAAACAATGCCAGTGTGACTGCTTGATAAAATACTAATCAACAAAAATTTAAAACCTAAAAATACTAAAAATACTACATTCAAATGTTATAGTAGTATTGAAAACGTGCAGTGCTGTATGTAATTATTTAATTTCGTTTTGCATCCCTTACACAGCAATGCTTAGAAAAAAGGCGGCAATTTAGTTTGATTTTTGTCGAGTTTCAGATTCTATACTAAGCTCATTTATTATAGATATAATCAGCGAAAACAAAGAGATGATTCATTCAGATAGCATTGCTGATGAGGAAAGTGCATTCCAAACGCCAGAGCACGACAACGAGACTGACTATGGATTAGAATTTACCACTAGTCGTACTAGTCGTACCACTCGTAAATGCTCAACGCTGCGCAAGAACTCTTCAGGAAACCGTGCTCAAAAGATCACAATAGATAATGTTAGCAGCGATGAAGAAAACTTATCACCGATAGCAACCCCTCCTAGTAGGCAACGCCAACAATCATCAGTATCCAACAAACATAACCCAAAGCAGCCGCCAGCAACCGCAAAATCATCGAGACGCAAAAAAAATGCTCCAGAGCATCGTTTGAAAAAACTGCACCGTGAAATTGAATGTTTACAGAAGCACCAGGGCTTTTTGATACCCCGATTAGCATTTTCACGCCTGTTACGTGAAATTTTGATACAACATTCAAAAATTCCATTCAAAATAACCACTGGCGCCCTAGAGGCTGTGCAGACCGCAACCGAGATGTATTTAACGCAACGCTTCCAAGATGCTTACTTGCTAACGCAATATCGCAGTCGGGTCACTTTAGAGGTTCGCGACATGGCATTAGTCGCATACTTCTGCAAAACCTACGGCAATCTGTAAAAACAACTTTAAGAACTGAATTGATTGTTTATTTGTATGTTTATCGATAAGTATTGAAATTCATGTAATTCGTGTTCTATTGCTCAAAAATTATTTTTATATTTGAATACAGCATAAATTTTGTTAAATCAAAATCGAATGCATTTTTAGTTCAGTGACCACTGAGAATGATTATAGGCAATTTCTATGCTTACTACACAAATTAGTATAATATACTTCAGTACTAATATCATAACATATAGTACATACATCATAGAATTGTATATTCTCTCAGTGAGTAAGAAATAAAGTGCTAATTTCCTATACGAATTTAATTAATAACATAAAAGAAATATGATTCAGTATCAGACGATTGCTCAATTAAATTAAAGAAAATTATCGTTTAATGAAATCCAACTATTAACTTTGACTTAACAGTTAATTGAGCTTTAAGCACGCCAAAAATGTAAGTTTTGGCGTTTGATTATTATTTTTTATTCATTTCTTCCGCTAAAATCTGGATTCTGTAGTTTTTACAATTTACATAACTATATAAAATATTTTTACACACCAAATATATATATATATATATATATATATATATATATATATATATATATATATATATATATTGATTAAATTTGCCTCCAGTTCTTTTATCTTTTTGGTTACAACATTTATAAATTAGTTATACTATTTGTTGATTTAACATTTCGACGGTAAATTTTGGTTGGTTAAGCTTAAAACTGTTTAAACTTTCTCTAACACCGAAAATATTTGAAAGTTTCTTAGGAATTTGAATGAAATCAATGCAACATATAGTTAGTGCAATTTGCTTTTAGACTTTCGGTGCGATGTGCTACCATTTTTTTCCCCTCCGAAATTGATCTGGCTGCCCACCGACGAGGTACTCGAGACCTTGGCGCTATACGGTATTCTAAACAGGTCGATCCGCAGATGCTGGCAAATCTCGAAGCAAACCTGCGCACAGTATCGGAGTAAATCCTGGGTGCTCCAGGCTAGCGTAAACCAAAGCAACCAAATCTCTGGCACAATACAATTAAAGTACTGATTGAGGAACAATAATGCTGGGCCCAGTAATGACCAGTCCAAATATTCCATCTCAGCTTTCGTCATGTGGGCAATCTGCGTTGCAAAAAGAGTAATATTAATAGATCACATATATATTCGCTTCGATTGCTGATTCATACTAATTTTTTATCGTATAAGCACTTACCACTAGTTTATTGGTGATTTTAGCCGCTACCATGCCAAAGGCCAGAATAAAAACAGAAGCGTGCTCCGTAAAAATATTATCCGGGGACTTTTGGGCAATCATGAGCGCCGGCAGGACCACTAGAGTCAGTGGTATACTAGGCGATAGTACGCTGGTACCCTTTATGTAGTTGAGATCGGTTAGTTAGTATAAAATTTTTTTATTCAAAAAAAAAAAAAAAAAAAAAATTAAAAAAAATGCGCTACGTCGTTTTTGTTGAGAAGATTTGCAAATTGTTGCAAACTTTGCAAATCTACAGCAAACACGTTGACTAATAACAAAATTTATTTTTGTTGGCTCTAATGTGACATTTATGTTTGAAGGTTGTAAGTTATAGCAAGTTACATTGTCTAGCGCCAATTAGTAGGTGTGAGTAAGCGAGTGGGTGAGTGGTTGGGACATATGATTTGTAAGCCAAACCAGATACACAAGAAAGCATTATTGAAATCATCCAATACCAAATGACCTAACCAGTAATGATAACAATAAACATGAAGGGGAATGAAAGTAACTCAAAATAAAGTTTAGATAGCTTCGGATTACCGAGGACTACTCATATATATATATATATATATATATATATATATATATATATATATATATATATATATATATATATGAGTAGTCTGAAAAATATAAATAGATATATACACATATATATTTATTTTTAAAGATTTTTTTGTTCAGGATTTGCAACATTCGGACAGTATATCATTATGCATCGAAACAATGTACAAGTACATTACTTGACCCTCTATGGGTATAAATATATAAATAAAAAATTAAGCACACAACTTCTTCCTAACGTAAGTTCATCTATTTTTTAGTAATCAAGCTAATTACAATGCCTTCGGTTTTTGTGCTATACGAATATGTTAAATCTTACTGCAACGGATGATCCATTCTTTCCACAGCCTTCGTTCAAAATTGATTTCGAGTATCGTAATGCTAAACTCAAGTCAATTCCACTGGCCATATAAAACGGCAAGCAGCGTGTTTCACACTCGAGATAAGGCATCTGATTAAATTAATAAATTTTTTAAATGCGTTACATTTTTAAAATTTAAAAGAAAAACCATAATTAGGATAGAAAAACTTATAAATTGATAACAATTTCAAAACATATTCAACAAATCGCTTAATATAAAAGTTAACATTTTAGAAAAAAAAACTAATTTATAGTCTAAAGTTTTAATAAAATGAATAACTTGAAATATTAAATAAGCGATCTATTAAGCTGATTTCAATTAAAGCTAACAATTAATCCTAGGAGTGCATGTCTAAAAAGTATTCTAATAAGTAGTACACTTTATTGTATGAAATAATAGTCTTCATTTTCTTTTGCTATAACTAAACATGAACGAGTATTTAATATGGAATGAAAAGTGGTGCCGTCTATTATAGGTAATTAGTGATGCTAATATTAATAACAGCACAAGCCGCATACAAATTCTGTACGATATTGAAGATTTTTCCCTCCTTTCGGGATGCCCGACTTGAAGTACCCCAAGACTATTGGCAACGCGCTCCACCCTTACCAACACCACTACTGCTTACTGAACTTGAATGAGAACATTCCCTTTGAGATTATGTAATTGAGTAAGAGTCTGTTTAGAGACGTGTCGTCAGACAGATATGGTCTCTACTTCAGTTATTCGAATGAAAATGATAATAATAATAGTGATTGGAGGCCTCAGTTAATTTCGATTCCCAGTTGGACATATACAATTACAATATAAAATAATAATATCTGCAATTGTATTAGGTGATAAAGCCATGTGTCCGTGTAAGATAACTATTTTTAATTTAATAATTAATGTAATTAATAATTATATTTAATCCAGTAAATGTTTCAGTTTGAATGATTTAGTATATTAGTAAATACATATATGGAATTGAAAAGTTTGCACTTTCATTAAATGGAAAGCAATGCTTACAGCAACTGATGAGCCGTTTTTGCCACTGCCGCCTTCAATAAACATTTTTTGAAAATTGATTATATTCAAGGTATAACCGAAAGTGATAAATACTAATATGGTATAATTCCACGAAACTCCCACGATAGGAATCTATTGTAGATGGAAATAAAAATCACAGAACGAAACAAATAAACAATAATAACAACATTGAACAAAACAAATTAGAATATTTTCACAATTAATTTCTAAGTTATAAATCTTAGTCCGTCTAGCTATTGAGCAGGTTGAGTTAAGAAAATATCTACTTTTTTACAGATTTTCTGTAAATGACACGATGAATAATTGACAAATGTAACATCTAGTCAATACTCACATAAAATTTCTACGGATATTTGAGCAATTCAACTATATGCTATTAATAATTAAATACGTAATTTTTTATTACAATAAATTGACTGAAACTAGAACCAGTTTCCCATAATATAAAGACATACATTCACATACATATAGAGAATAATAATACTTAAAAAATGCCTACAAAACAAAATACAATGCAGCCCATATTATAATAACATCCTATAAATTATAGTTTAAGCAGTCAACAGAATTCAAGCATGCCAATGTAAGACATAACCAGTATTAGGTATTTCATTATGCTTTAAAGACGAGTAGAAGCAGAAAAAGATGCGGATAAATATAATTCTCAAACCTATATATTTTGTATCGTATGTAATAAGTATTAATAGTAAAATAAGTAGTGGCAAGCAATAGGAGTTATCAGAAAGATAATGAAAACAAGAACCCACTCCACGCTTTCACGAAACGCCCGGATTGTAAATTCGTTTTCCGTTTTCAAATTTTTCAAATCATAAGCCAAAATAATTTTTGTTGTATGTTCTGTGTCTTTTGTGTTTGTGTTTGCGATAAACCAAGAACAACATATACAAATTTTTGGGGCTTTACTATACAATAATTTAGTAAAATCATTTTTTCTCAATTTTAAGGATTAAATTTTGAGTTTCTTACTCAATTTTAAAGGCACATCGATTCAATTTGCACTAGAGAGGAAACTCTCCGACAAGAATTTTTCAATCCAAATATAAAATATTTCCACTGTGTTGAACATACCAATGATTATGATTATTCTATTTTAGCTCAACATATTTATGATCAAAAGAAAAGCCCAGAAAATTTGCTAGAAGTCACTTTGAGAGCTGTGCTCATAACGGCTGTTTGATATATCCTTAAATGTATAGTATTCGATTGTTTAAGAGTGTTTAAACTTACAGCAACTGTGGAGCCGTTTTTGCCAACACCGCCGGCGACAACGATGGAAAAAACATATGTTAAGGATATTACACCACACACAATGGTCGTTATAGCCGGACCATACCACAGCTCAATCTTGCCAAAGCCAACCTATATATAACCAACATATATACATACATACATACATACACATATATAAATATATATATATATATTTTTTTATTTATGTATATATATATATATATATATATATATATATATATATATATATATATATATATATTATTTTTTTTTATTTTTTATTTGTTTATTTATATATATTATTTTATTATTATTATTATTTTTTTTTTTTTGTAACGATTGATTATGCGTGATTTTGTGTTGCATTGTTGTGGCAGTGGAACGGATTTGTATATAACATAAAAGTAAAAGGTATTAAGACTATTACAATTGGAAACCTTTTGTTATACTTGGTGTATCTATGATGATGAGTGATTAAAAATATAATTTAGGTTAAGTTAAAGTTGCATTTAGCTTGGTTAAATTTAGTGTATTTCATTTTGGTGTTTAAATTTATATTACTGCCATTACTTAACAAAGTACAGGAATATTACTAGTGAAAGAACTCAGATAGCAAATATCAGGCCAAGAAATAAGCTCAATTAATCGAAACCAAGCGCATACAACTTTAAAAGAATATCGGCAATACATCTTAAAGTAAATACGTTTATAAATACATTTAATATAGGATATGACTATATTATAGCCCTAAATGAATTAAGAAAACGCAATATCGCCGAACATAACTAATAACTCCCAAATATAATTATAACTTCACAGTGAGACTCGCATCATTCTCTATGTTAATCTAATATACATTTTAGTCGCTAGAGCTCTATCAGATAAATGCTGAAAATGCTAAATCCTAACAAAATATATATTATTTTTGTACAAATTTAATCCGCCCAAAATGACTTACCTTGGTCAACCAAATCTCCGGACCCAAGATGGCGGATACTAAGTGTATGGCAATAATCGAAAATTGTGCTTCAGTGACGTCAATGCGTCCAAATCGCATCGTTCCAGACACATAAGTTTGCCAGTGGGCACAATAGAACAATGCTATCGCACAGAAGCACTGAAAGCAACAAAGAACGAATGATAACGATTGTTAACGTATTTTTTTAAGATAAAGTTTTCAAATACCTGGAAGAAAAGCCAGTTCGGGTAGTGGCCTAGTTGGCAGGATATACACGCCGAAAGCGCCACGAATATAGTTGATATGGAGTCACAGCCATGGTCGAAGAGCTCACCTAGCGGTGATGAAGTGTTGGTGCGCCGCGCCTGCTTCCCATCTATAGAGTCTAAACTCTGATAGACAAAGAGTCCAAGAGCACAGAGAAAGCATGTCCAACGTGGTGGCGGCTCGACTCCGTTGGGACTGTAGCTGAAATTTAGAAGAAAATTTAGTTGATACGTCTACAATAAATAATCACAATATCCGAAAATTTGTCCGCCTTTGTTGACGTCAGTAAATGAATCAAGCTAGTATTTCAGTTTTTCAGTGTCATTAAGCTGCAGAGTAAGTCACTGCCATCGTCATTTTGCTAATAAAGAAAGTAGACAGTTTTTATGCCTAACTTCTTACCTAAGAGACCATGTTACTAAAATAATACTGACAAAGTGAACAATCTTAAGACCCAATTTCAACCAAACAATACTAAATCAACTAGTTAGTCTGTATTCATGTATAATTTTATAGCGAATGTTAATTTCAATTTTTTTTTTGTTATAGATAACAACAAATGTATGTACCTAAGATAGCTTGAACTCAAAATATTTCAATTCAAAACTCAAACAATTTGTTCATTATATTAATGGATCGACTTTTACATTTTTTGACCAAACAATTTGATATGCAAATTCTAATTTAATTCAATCGAAGCAATCATCGATCAAGCAACGAAGAGCATTGCAAAGGTACTTGAAAATAATTTACTCTTAGGGTTAATTAAATTGATCTTATAGAAAGTCTGACAGTATATGAGCCAAAAGCCCAATGATAATCAACGTAAAAATATCTGCCCATTGACTAGTGCACTGATTTTTTGTCTTCCCTTATCATGAATGTATTATATTAACCTAATTTAACAAAACAAAATGACCGATCAGTTTAAAAAAATGTTTTGCTGCAAACAGTAACGTAAGCGATATATTTACTATCTAATCATAGTATTTTCGCGAGACCCACCCTCCTACGCAGGTTGGCATGATCATATCTGAGTTCCCTTGCATTTTGAAATGATATGCAAATACAACTTACAACCTAGAGATTTAATCTATAGTATCAAGTTGTAATTGAGTATTTGATATGAGTATTGAGTATTGAGATGATCGGCGTAAGATATTGATAAAGATTTCCAGCGGCGAGCAAAAGTGAAAATTTACACGTCCACCTAATTCTACTGACTCATTAAGCATAGGAAAACACGCCACCAAAGTTGTGACTTTAACTGAGTTGAACTAAATATAAGTACAAACATATGCAGAGTCTATATTATATACACATACATATGTATATAAAGTTCATTTGTATATGTACACAGTTCTTCAATCAATAAAAAGATTTGAAAGAAACACTCACCAAATTAATATCAGCGTTGTCACAATGTTGAGCATTAGACCGACGATTGTTATGAGATTGGGCGCTAGCCAAAGTGGCGTTTGGGCGACCAACCAATTCCACCACGGTTGGAGCAATGGATCTAGCAGACTTGCACTGAAACATGAGTATTTATGTTCGCTAAGCTTGCGTAGTTGCTGGGGACTTAGAATGCGTTGTTCCTTATAGGCAAGTAGCGGCATTATTTAGTAAGCGGGCGACAAAGGTTACACCAACAAAAAAAACGTAGAGCTTGACTGTATGACAAGGCGCGCAAATTATCGATATTGCACTTTTATGTACACACACCACACGCCTTTCTTCAAATGGTCTTTGCTATATTCATTCGGCTGCATACACATGTACTACATCTACTAAGTCTCTAAAGCGCTTGTGTGTGCGGTATGTCAAAATTTTTTATGTCACATTAACAATTCTTAAGAGCTCTTGGAAATTAATCTTATTTTCACCAAAACACCAATCTTATTCTGCTTTTTACGTTAGGTTAAAAAATTTTCGTATGCCAATACGCCCAAATTTTGCTAACATATATTTTTGTCATATAATTATTTTTTACTCCCATACGCGTAACAAATCGCCTGACATGCCTTTCGTCGTAGCTACGAGTGCAATGTGACCGTTTACCCATACAGCAAATGAACTAAACTAAACCAAAACAAAAAGTTAGGGAAAGTTTTTACATTATATTGATTAAAATTGAATGAAATAATGTATTGACAAGAAACAGAAAAACGTGTTGATCAAATTGGAGGTACTAAATCCTTTTTAAAGAAAATTATATCGAATATAAGTTATCGATTCTTGGGTAATGACAGATTAACTAAGCTTACAGTTATTTTACAACCAAGAAAAATGCCTTTATATGTATATGCAATAGTTAATTTATTATTATTTTATTTATGATTTATCCGTATCTACTAAATTGTTTTTCTTTTATCAAACTCAATTCTCATTTGTAATAGTTGAAATTTAGTTTTTAATATTTGTTTCCAATTTGATTTTAATTCAAAACGTTACATATATATACATTTCTGGACTTCTAATTATATATACAAATACCTGCATATTAAGACAAAACGTACTCTTAATCGTCCATTAAATTGTGCATAGGTAACTACGAAAATTAAATAAGTCGAAAAAATTAATGAGGCAACATTGTTTTTTGTTTAATATTCATTTATGTTAGGAAATACATATAAAAATATTAATTTATTTATCTCGGTGTAATTAATGATATTGGCCACTTCATTTTTTATTGTTATATTAATTATAAAATGCGGATAATTGGTAAAGTGTTATGACAAAAAAAAATGTTTAAGCACAATCAAAATAATGTTAAATAGAATAAACATATGAAGCATGTATTGTAGAATTTTCGAATGATCAAAGGCTAACTAATAAAGCAAATTTTACACAACTTTTTAAATACTATTCAAAAAGCACGTAAATAAAATTTATACTTAATACCGATTGCTTAATATATGTAAATATATTATTTATAAAGGCTTATTTTGATAATAATTTTAAATGTCTTCGGTTTGAGACATTTAGGCAAAATTGTCAAAGTTTTTTTTTGTTTTATTTATTTTTTTAATGTGTGGTAGTTTTGTTGATTTTTATTGGTAATTTTTTATATTTAATTATAATAAATTGATTTCTTTCTCCCGCGCCCGGGCGTACACAAAATAAATAACACATTTAGTGTGGTGTTCGTAGAAAGTTACATTATTGAACTTAATTATGTGTATAATTTTTTTTTTAATATATCAAAAATTGTTACAATAATCATATATAGTGAGAAGTTCTATATATTCGCCATAAAAAAAGACTGTCAGTTTTGTTAGTTCTTGTAATTTTACATAACTTTAGAATATAACAGCTATAAACTGCTTGTCAATAATGTAAAAAATGCATTCGGTTTATACAATATCTATCTGCGTTGCCTAGTACATATATTTGTATGTTGTACGAACTGGTATTCTTCTCTTTCGTAGTTCATAGTGTAATTTATGTTTTATGTTTATGTGTGTGCGTTAGGGTATAGGTTTTTATGAATGATATGGCGTTACATAAGTTGCTGGGAAAATGCCTTTTCTATTGCCGATCTCGCCATTCCACCAATTCTGATCTGAACGATCTGTAACGGTAATCACATCGCCGCGTCGAAAGTCCAACTCTCCCGATTCCTGAGGCACAAAATCGTAAAGCGCCTGCACAAGCATCTGCAAAAGTTAAAAATGATTTATTAAAATGAAAAATTATAGTTTTCGACTAGTAAAAGTTGTTTTCGTATGTTAAGCTCACAAACACAACATAATGCAACCACGTAAATATAAGCTACTCAACAATAGAGAGTAAGATGATTTTTAAAAAATTTCATAAAAAACTAATAAAACTCTAGTCGAGACTAAACCCTTCGAACAACTGATATTTCAATAATTATTACACATGCACAGACGCACTCCCACACACAGACATACACATTTTCGCATAAACACGCATTGGTTGCAGTGTTGGCTCACTATTTAATATTTAAATAACTTTTCTTGTGGATGAACTATCTTCATGAAGATTATGATTATTACATGGACTATGAATGTATTTGCAAAGGCACAAGTCTCTAGTATTTGAAATACGCCTTTTTTGAGGGGGTGTATAGGGGTTGAGAGTAAATTTTAACTAAAATCGAAATTGTGTAAAATGCGTCTTAATATATTCTTTAAAGATGTAAGATATATAATTTTATAATATGTTTGCTATAAGGTTTTTATCGATAAAAAATAACGGGATGAGTTATCGATTTTATGGATACATTCGATTTCCGCTCTATATAGCTCTTATATCTTCTGAGATCGACGCGTTCAAACATACGGACAGCGCCAAATTGACTCAGCTCGTCTCCCTGATCAAGAATAGGTATACTTTTTGGGGTCTGCCACGCCTCCTTCTGCCTATTACATACTTTAAAAAACCGTTATACCCTGATTTCCCATTTTCAATGGGTAATCAATAGAGATATAAAAATCGACTCAGCTCCTCGCCCTTATCTAGGATATACATATATATTGCCAGTTAGACAAAACCATTAAACCAATAAAAAAACATACCTCTTCAGGTACCATATCGCGCAATTTTACATCCTGTGATCGCGATACGCTCGCTGTTCGATGATATTCGACCAATTCGTTTAGGGAATTAAATTTGACAACCCAAAGGAAAAATTTACTCTGGGCGTCCCGCAGTACTTTAAAATGTTGAACTCCATCGGGGCATCTGTTAAATAATGCGAAAATATTATATTCATTACTGGAAAAACGCTCAACGTTGCATACTTGACGGATAGTGAGAAATCGCCGGGGCTTGACTCGCTAATGCGTATTAAAAAAGCACCTTCTAGTTTATTTGACAGCAACTTCTCCGCATCGGCACGTGTTATGCGTCCATAATACCAGCTATATAAATATAAGAAATATACAAATGTTATGAAATGTGTAGTTGATTTTCATTATATACTGTTTACTCATGATTTTTCATTTCTATATAATTGCTAGGAATAAGTCCTTCTTTTCCATCCAATTCGGCGCGATACCAATTCGAATCGTCCTCCATGTTTAATATCTGAAAAATATATTTTTTTAATTTAATTAATATCAACGAGTTCTAATCTTTTTAGATGGATACATTTACCTAAAATTATTGCGAAAATGATAATTATATTTTACTTGCTTACACTCAATTTATACATATATTGTATTTAACTCGTAGATAACATGTATTTAACACAAATTCCAACACGACATTTGGATTTCAACATTACAATATTTGTGAAGTAATTCGAGCGTACTTTGAATCTTACTGCCAAATCAAATCTGTATGCATCTGATATTCCCAATTATTCCACGATTCTTTTTTGAATAAATTCTCTTCTTGAAGGACTATCTTCATCAGTTTCAGAAAGCGATTAAAACCGTAAAATGTATGTATTTGCCAAAGAAAAAGTTAGCAGAGCACAGACTTATGCTGCGTGTCGATCCATTTGTATGTACATTTGTGTGCATAAATGAAATGAATGATTAGAGTATCAGATTGGAGGGTTCAGGGTACCTCCTAGTCGAGCAGTCTCGACTAGAGCCTTCTTACTTGTTTTTGTGTTTTTTCGGAGCCACAAATTTTCCCAATTTCCCATTTTTTTTTTTTTTTTGGTTCCACGGTATTCAAAAATTCGGTTTGCTTTTATAGTACAGTGGTGGCGGCAATATGAAATAAAAAACTAGACTGACAAACTAATCTCATGTTCGTTTGATCTGAAGTGAATTCAGTTAATAAACAATCAATAGTTGCTTGTGTACCAAGTAAGTCACTGACATCATTAATCAATATGAACAGTTTAGAAGCGACTCTGCCAGACAATAAAAATAAAATAAATAAAAAAATTAAAATATATGAAAATGAAATTGAAAACTGAGTGACTAACCTACGACAAGAACGGATAGACAGCAAAACAGAACTTGCCCGCAGTCAGTAGATGCCAGCAAACAACGAGAACCAATTGGTTAAAAGGACCACAGATATGGCGAGCACACACCTGACAAAAAGACAATCGTGCAGTAAGGAAAAAACTAGATTAACCAATTGAATTTGGGCCAAGTCTATGCCGAACATACAAATGTATGTATACATATGAATATTCCTTTATTTATATGCATTGCTTTAATCGTTTTTTGGATTATTATCCAATTGGAACTAACGTTCTTTTGGGAGTCTAGCATATCGAAAATATCCTTAATACAATTTTGTGTCAATTACGTTTTAGTATACTACTGAGAATTATTCCCATTTTTACAGCTTTAATCTACAAACGAGTAGTATGCATTCTAGTTTGTTTTTCTTCATATGAAACGTATTCTAGGTAATACAGATCCTACAAATAGATGTTAATTAAATATGGTGTATAAATAGTACCTCACATATTTGTTGGCGCAATGTCTTAATAAACCAAACTAAGATTTTAATATAAGGTATAAGACAAGTGAGCTGAAGATAGTTCATGCATGTACATCTTATATGAATTTAATAATGCTTATGGATCGATCAACAATGATTGATCGCGAGATGCAGTTTGAAGAATCTTTGAGTGCGTTTTCCAGCATTGTAGTTTATTTAAACAGGCAAAAATAATATATTACTAATACCCGAACTAAAAAAGTATTTGGGTAAACTTCGAGAACGTACACAACTCAGTCAACAAATGAGGCTTGCTTATATACATATGAACATACATAGATACATATGCATATTCTCTTATTAGTGTTGATGAGTATGTGTATATAAATATGTTTGGTTACGCTGTATGCAAAGATGCATGCAAAAGTAAATTTTAACATATGTAGTTCAATTTATTCCTATATTTATATCATAGTATTTGCTTACCTTCAGAATTTGAGTTTTACGGAAACTGAGCTCATCATCGGCAGTCGCAGAGAAATCGTGTTTGGCAATTGCTTCCATTTTGTATTATATTTTTTGATTTGTATAGAAATTGTTGATTTTCTAAGTACTATTTGTTTAGTTTTTGTAGATTTATTTTTTATCAGCCTTGTTACTCACTCACACACATACATATACATATACGCCCATACATATGAGAATTTTTTTAGATGCCTACTCTCTTAGCCCTGCTCTTTGCTTTGTCACGTATATTTTCACATATGCAACGAAACTTATTATATAAACGATAACTCATATATTTTATTGCACGTCTCCAAATTAGTACAATATTTTCAAAGCTACAGGCAGCGAGAAGTGATTAAAAATACACCGACAACGATGACGGGGCCGCAGCCAGGCCAGCAACAGAGCAACAAACACAAAGTGATAGCGGCACTCACGACGAATCAACTGAGAATGACGGACATATAGGAATGCGTGTGTGAGAAAAATAGAAAGAGAGGAATTGAGCTTGCATAGCGTTGCCAGCAACAAGTTTATTAAAGATTACTACTTACTACCTTGTTAAAAGCAAATAACTCTAAAGATTATTCAAAATAAATCACAACAAATATTATTATTCTTGGAAGTTATTCGCGATATTTATATTTCAGACGTAGAAAACGAGTTCTACTCACAACAGAGCGTGTAATTTTAGCTGGCAATGCTGTTCTGCTCAGTGCCTGGTTGTTTTTGTTGTTGTTATTTTTTAACCCCTCTGTATGCACATGTATGTATGTATAAAATCAATGTATGTATGTATGATCGCACACACACTCATACCTAATCCTAAAGACACACAATCCTGCTATTGCAAATTTTATTTTTTATTTATTTTATTTTCCTTTCCAATATTTTTGATGTATTTTTCTTGTGGGTTAGCGCCGATGTTATTGTATGCGATATATTGAAATCGTAAATACATAAATACATATGTATGTATGTTTGATATTTTTGGTATATAACCAAAACATATTCATGAACAAAGTATGGTCACACGCTATCGCTTAATATGACAATATACTGGGATTGAGTTTTATTTTGAAATGTATTTTCACGGTGTTTATTATTAGGTAATGTTGTTAATTATTTATTTTTAGCTTTTGAGCATTTTCCGGTAATCGTTTAATTGCTTGTTGAACTTCAGGTTTAACAAAAAAGATCAAGTGGAAAATGTGGCATTGTAACAGAGCTGTTAGTTAACAGTAAAAGTAACGGAATTGATGTATGCATAGCCTTTTAACAGGGGCGACATAAATGGCGGCACTTCAAGCGACCGCTGCAATAATACATTTCTAGTTTTCGTTTCAAAACTACAAATTCGAAATAAACAAAACAAAACAAGCTACAAGTAAAATACAATTGGAGTCATACTGCCAACGATGGAAAATCATAGAAACTTATTTAAGGTGACATCTGGAGATTTAAGACGCCAAAACTATATTGAATCTAACCGCGAGCACCGTCGCGTTGCTCGATGCAAAAAGCGCGAGGATCTATTTCAAAAAAATCGCAGTACAAGTCTCATTCAAACACTGTCGGAGGCGACCCTAGAAAAGCAAGTGAAGTTAAATAATCTGCAGTTCTCAGCTGCAAATATCGACCAGGAAAATAAACTTTCTTCGCAAAATGAAATTTCCACGAATAATAAAATGTCAAAACGTCATGCTAATTATTTGCAACGCTTTCTCAAATGGAAATCGATTGATAAGTACCAAGCTTCCGAAAAACACGGCAATGGATGCAAGAACAGGCAAGCCTTATCGCAGCCAACTGCATCAATTGAATCAGAGAAGGAGGACAAAAGACGCTCACTATATGTTTTTAACAATATACCAAAGAGCCCATCAACAGCAAAAAATTGCAAATATCCAGATATAAATAAGATATCAACAGTGCCATTCTCTTTTCAACAAAATTTTGAAAAGAAACCCGAGAAATCGTTAGCTTCTGCCGCTCCTCACACTACAAAGAAAAAAACACCTGCAAATCGGACAATAAATTCTTCTATTGCAAATGTTGTGAAGTCAAACCAGCTAATAGATGAAGTAAAACCATTTGTTTTTGGAGCGAAACAGCAAGAGGTTAAAGCAAAGCCTCAGTCTGGACTATCGAATCGGCCTGCGGTAAATCCCCTGAAAGTAGCAGGTGAACCTATAAGGGAAAAGCCTGCAATTCAAATTAAGCGAAATCGACTACCGGCAAAACCAACAGTACGATCAGTTAAAAGCACAATTGCACAAAATGGTGTGACCAATTTGTTCGAATCACCCGCAACTAGAGCAAACTCTCGAGGAGGTCGTGCTGTCCAACTGAAAACATTGGTACAGAGAAGGGGTGTTAACCCTCTATCCTCAGAGCTGTCAGTACGCATGAAGGCTGAAAACCCACACTGCAGACAAAACCAAATTAGACAGAAGCTTTCTACAAAATTGAATCTTCAAGAAATATGCAATTTAAAGACACCATTCACTTCTGACCTTAGAGCACAGGCAACAAGTCAGAAGAAGTCATACAAGAATGACGCCAATATATTTAAGTCAAACGGAGACACTTTCAATAAATCTACTATGGCAAGTTGGGAGCCAAATGGGGCACCTCATGCCGCCAAGAAGCAGCTGTCGCCTTTGCCGTCGAAAGTATTGGAGTTAGAGAGCAGTCTGAACGCAGGAAAGGGTACGATTTTGGCTAAAAATTCAAATTTAATAAATGAAATAGTAATTGATAATTTGAAACTTTGTAAAATTTTAGATGAAATTGCTACTTTGGCTCACAACAATTCAGAAACTCCCGTTGCAGTACGTCGCATATTGGACACTGTTACATACTTTCGATTCCAGCTGGATAATGAAATTAAACGCCTTCATTGCCTCTGCGATGAATGGAATTTGTATAGCAACAAAAATGAAGAGCGACTTTTAGAGACTGGGGCTAAGGATAGTATAGATGCGGCTATTGGGCAAACTAAATTGCTTACTAGCAAAAAATTTATGCAGTTCAAAGGTCTAATTGATCGCTGTGAAGCAGGAGCTACAGGAAGAGATCAGCTTCCAAATGATGGCAGCGAGGCTTCTAAGCCCGTCTTTGTTGATGACTTAGAGGGGTGGTGGGATATGTTGCGCTTGCAAAGCGAAAATGTAGATAAGCGATTTGATAATCTGCAGCGCTTAAAAGCAAATAATTGGATTGATCCAGACACAGAGACGTTGCCTAAAGCAAAACCTAAAGCAGGCCCAATAACTAAGCGAAAGACCGCCACTAAGCCAAGCAGCGACTTAAGATCTTTTTTGCGTAAGGCATTTGCAGAAAATCGAAAAAAACAAGCAGCTCAAGAGATTGCCGAGGAAAGCAATCAGTTGAATCAAACTCCGAAACGTTGCTCACAGTATCGTCACATTTTTGTTCGCGATCGCAAATCGTTTTCACCAGTTCCTACCGTGCTTCGCGTGTCTAATGGCAGTGCAAAGCGTGGGTCAACGGGAGTAAAAAGTTTACTAAAGTCTGCTATTATTGGCGCAACGGAGCACTTAGCTCGTGAGCAAGTGACACCAACCAGAGAGCAGCCAATATCTATTTTAAAAACGCCAGGAACCAAGAGACGTCAATCTACGACCAATCGAAATGTCATATTCAGCGCAAAAAAAAAGGTTCGTCGTTTCCAGTTCACATTTGAGGAAGGTAATGTCAGTGGAGATGAGGTGGACCTGCGATCTGCGAAATTAGATGACTGTGAGGAAGACATGAGCTTGGAGAGAGTCTCTTTGCACGACGGCCAGTCAGTAACTTCAACGATTGGGGAGAATTGTCCGATTACGCCTAGAACTTATTCACTGCGTAATCGTGTAATAAAACTTAGGCCGTCATCGGAGTTTATGTAAAATATTCTGGACCGTTGAAAATGTATAGTCAGCGTATAATGTTTCTGTGGAACTGCATAACATGTCTGTTTTTTCTTGCCTGTCTGTTTATCCGTCTGTCCGTATGTATTCCGTTTTCGAATAAAACCATTAACGAAAATCAGTGATACAATTACATTTTTTAGGGCTAGAGACTCCAAATTTTGATGTATTTTATAGAACTCGATTTTTGTTATATTATAATTATAAAGATCATTACTCTTTAAAGTTAGTTTATAATTACTCAAATGGTAATGTTTTTTTTTTAACTGTGGTACTAATCCCAGTGAATTAATATAATTCATTTGATTCTGAAATCTTTTAAAATAAAACATATCATTTTATTAAATTTGTATTTATTTATATACACAGCGGAGTTTTTAGGATATTTCTGATCTAAATGACGAAAAATCTACCAAAGCTCTTACGTTTTCTAATGCTAACGGAAATGCTATATATATACAATAGCCTAATTAAGAGATATTGAAACAGAAACAGGCATTTGCTTTTCTTTGAACTTATAAAATAATATAGTATGTCCATTAATGTTACCCACAGAAGAGCGAAAGTGTTAAGTTCTAAGAATATAAATAGAATTCATCTCGGTTTTTAGGCCGCTGTCGATTTGGGGTCGTCCGTGTGAAATGTGTCGTTCTTCTCCTTGGCGAAAGTTATTATTTGATTTAAGCTTTCTCCCAACTCTTCCATCACCTCACGCTCCGTATCTTCTATAGGCAAATTTTGCTTTTCATGCAGAACAATACGCGAAATCATGCACATTATAGTCGCCTCTATCACATCGTCCGTAAGATAAACATTCGAGCGATTGTCCTGCAGATATGTTCCGTTGAGGTCTTTTACTTTATTTGTCTGCAATTTGGCATCAACCAGGCTATCCATAGAGTCCATGTCCACATCAGGACGATCCTCCATATTACGACATCCTATCGATTGACAAAAGAATAAAACATGTGCATATGAATATATATTCAAGAAATAAATTTGTATTGCGATTTGTTTAGACTTTGTTCTACCGTATACATACCCACGCATTTACACATAGTGGAGCAGGGTATTTTGGCTTCATAGCATTCGCAGTAATTTTTTAGGCATCCAGATCGTTTGCAATTACAGCCCTTGTTGTGAAGGCGAATGTCACCGGAATTCGGAGCCGTAATTTTTGGTCTATAAAATGCAAAGCACAATTCAATTAGGAATTAGGAATTGTAAAAAGCAATTGTAACCAAAAGCAACTTACTTAAATGCGCTAGGATTACGTTCCAAGCAATTGCGAATAGCTTCCTCTCGCTTCACCTCATAGTCCAGATTGTTGAAGCAATCCTTGCAGGTGCAATCTTGACAGAACTCTCCATTAGCAAAACAGTCACAGTATAGCTTGAGACATTGAGATTTGCTACAGTTACAGTGCTTCCGTCGAGAACCACCTAAGGCGTCGAGTGCTGCAGCTGCTCCAGACGCAGGTGCTTGAAGTGGCGGCGGCTTCAGTATATCAAATAGTGGCTTGCTCGGAATTGCTATTTTACTTTCCTGCCTTGCCGTCGACTTTAGTGTTTGTTGTTGTTGTGACTTGGTTATGGTGGACTGATGTTTCTGTAGCTGCTGTAGTTGTTGCCGCTGCTTAAGCTGTGCTGGTAGCATCAGCCTGTGCTGATGCTGTTTCATTTGTTTAAGGCGCGCCTGTTGAGTAGCCAGTGGGCGACGCAGCTTACTATCGGCTAGAGTGTAGCCGCGTCGCATCGTCGTATTAAAAACTGTTCGTGGCTTTCCTTCGCCTCCCTTGTTGCATATCATATACTTAACGCCGTTCGCATCACTCTTTGTCACCAAGTTGTAAACCTTTCGGGTGGGGGGGTTATTGCTGCCGGTCATATTGGCGCCCTGCACCGTGACGCGTTGCAGTTGCGTTGTTCGTGCTCCCATTATTTTTTGCATATTTTTTTGCGCTGCTGGAGCTGTTGCCGGTGCTGGGCCTGTGGTTGATGTCATAGAGGTATGCGGCATTGATATAACGTAACGTGCTTTTTTTGCTTCTGGGGCTCCAGCATCGCTGGCGCTGTCGCTGGACAGCTGTTTTATTTGCACATTTATATCGGATAACCGGTGCTTATGTGCTCCATCCAAGCTGCTGCTATTGCCGAGGGGCTTTGCATATGCCGTATTAGGTGTAGCGCCAGGAGTTCGCTGTGACAGAATGTTAGAGATAATTTAATGTAACATTTCACAGTTTACAATTTTCAGCTATGTACTTACCCTAGGCACCAGAGTTTGCATTGATGGTAGTGGCACTATGCTTCCACCCGTTGTTTTCATAACAATTTTTGTAGTGTTGCCAACTGAAACAGTTGCGCTGGAATTGTTGCTGGTCGTTCGAGGACGTTCCAGTGAGACCTTCTGTGGACTAGTTGTTGTCTCATTGCTGGCACTGCTGTTGTTGCTGTTGTTAGGTAAAACGCGCACATACTGCAGCCCACTTTTTCCCGGTAGTTGAATTGCATGCAGACCACTGGCAGCGGCATTTGGATTTGTTGTTGTTGTTGTTGTGCTGGTGCTTGGCATTGGCCATAGCTTTATTATATCTTTGTTGGCCACAACAATTTGTTTTCCTGTAGAGCTTTGAACAAGCATTTTACCACTTGGTATAGATGAACCAGCCGAGGTTGTTATAGTTGTCGATGCTACAGCACTGCTGCTGCTGATAGCTGCTTTGTTGCTGCTGCCTGAATTATTGATAATAGGTCGAAGCGAGGATCCAGCCGGCAACTGCTTCAACGGTCCCTTTATTATAACTTGTGTAGTCGGCTTGCTCATTACTTTATTAGCATTGTTGCCTGAAACAGATGTTGGCATTGCTGGCTGTGTTGAACTAACTGAAGTCCTTACGCCCAAAGTTGCTGGCTTGGTGTTTAAGAGTACAGAAGGAGACCCCTGATTTAGTTTGATCAGCTTACCATCGGCGGTGCGCACCACTTGTATCTTAGTAGCCACTGGTGTAGATACTGCGTCTGCGGAAAATGTACCTTTAATCAAGCTAGATGATGCACTTGGCGCCACAGCATTTGTGGATCCATGAGCTGCTGGCTTAGCCATTTCAACTGCAGTCAATCCGCGGACTGTTGCTGATGACAAGCTCGAGGCGTTGCTTTTGATTGTAGACGTACCACTTAGAGTCACACCCTTCGAGAGTATGGCGTGGCGAATGTTTGAGCCGGTTGGTAACAGGCGATCTGATGTGCCACTTACTAATGGTACCTTTGAAGTCGTTCCACCTGTCACAGGCAATGACTTTTGCAGATAGAGGACCTTACCATCAGCAGTTTTTATTGGAGTCATTTTCACGCCAATATTCTTTGGTGACGTCGTTGGTGCAGCGATAGTTGTGCTGCCGATTTTAACGGGTACATTGCCAAAAGCATTCAAGGGTTTTGCTTGTAACTTGTTTAGGATCTTAATCTCAGTTGTTGATGAGGTTTTCGTTGGAGCTGTTGCCACCCGAACAGTTTCTCCTAATATATTTTTCAAAGCTGATCCCATGGGCGCGGTCAGCCGTTTGTTTTCCAATATTCGAACAATTGGCGCCTTTTTTTGTCCCGACGTATTCAGCAATTCATTCGTTGTAGCTGATGGTTCTTTTTTTTCCAGATACCCCCGCTTCATATCTATATTTGTATCACAGCCACCACCATTATCATCGATGTCCAAGTTTTGTTGTTTGGATGCCATTGATGGTTCTATAAAATCGTAAAGTGTAAGTCCTGGCAATGTAGTGGTCTCATCCAGTTCGTCTGTGAATCATAAGCATTTCAAATTAACACGATAAATAATTCAAATATAAAGAGTCAATAACGAAGTACACCCGAAAGATCTGGAAACCGGAATGCAAACATATTTCCAGGTAAATGGATACTTCTTTTTCAAAATTATTTTAGCAAGAGCGTCAGCTGCGTAGCCGTTCGATCACCAACTTGGTCAACACTGATTGCCCCAAAGTAGGGCCGCTTTTATTTTGTTATCGATTATTGGTTCGTGACAAAGAAGTTTAATTCCCTCAATCATTTTCTAACAGCACAAAACAGTGTAGGAACACTAAACTAGTCTGGTTAGTGGTAAAAAACTATTAAATTGGATGTTCCTACTTTTAATACGTGGCACCACTGCAATAATTTGATATTGTCATTATTAATAATCATATATTCCTATTAGAGGCTTCAGTCCAATGAGTGCAACTACTTCTAGCCCTTTTTTATTTATGAACTTTAGAGCTGTTAATATGAATATGAAGTAAAAATGATTCAATATATAAATGTAACAGATAATTAAATTAAAAATATATTTATTTGTATACGACCGAGTTTAGAATAAGTATTTGATGAATACAAGTTTTATTTTTTGGCAGCAACCTTTTTCTCACGCGCCTTTTTACCCTCAGTTAGCTCAGAACGCTGGCTTTCTGTAAGTGCCGGCAAAACATTGGTAACAACGCCAGTGCCCAAGGTTAAATTGCCATCACGAAGCGTAAAACGCTGACCTTGCTCTAAGACCATTGGACGTATCAGCCGCAATATAAGTTTCGTATCCTCTCCAGGCATAACCATCTCCTTGTCCGGTATTTGTACTTGCACAGCACAATCCCATGTACGAGAAAACATCTGAAGCTGAATGAATGACATAAACGGTTTGGTCCGACCACCTTCCTCCTTGGACAGTATATACACTTGAGCCTCCAACTGATCTAGAGCTTTGACACTCCCTGGTTTGCACATGACCATTCCACGTTTAATATCATCACGCTTTACGCCTCGTACTAAGGCGCCCAGTTGATCACCAGCTTGTGCCTCCTCAAGAATCTGATGAAACATTTCTACTCCGGTAACTGTGGATTTTAAGACCTTGTTGTAGCCCACGAACTCGCATTCCATTCCCTTCTTAACGACTCCGCGCTCTAGACGACCCGTAACGACTGTACCACGGCCAGGAATAGAGTATACATTTTCCACAGGCAACAAGAATGGTTTATCCAACTCTCGCACTGGCGTAGGAATGAAATTATCTACCTCTTCAAGCAATTTAAGTATCGCATTAGCGCCAATTTCAGGATTTTTGTCCTCAAGAGCACACAATGCTGAGCCCTTCACTACGGGAATTTTATCGCCATCGTACCCCATTTCGGTAAGAAGTTCACGTATTTCCATTTCGACAAGATCCACCATTTCTTGATCGGCTGCATCGACTTTGTTGATAAACACTACAATATGGTCGATGCCAATTTGTTTTGCTAACAACATATGCTCACGCGTTTGCGGCATCGCACCATCTGTAGCGGCTACTACTAATATAGCGCCGTCCATTTGTGCGGTGCCTGTTATCATGTTCTTAATGTAGTCAGCATGTCCGGGACAATCAGTATGACCGTAGTGACGCGTCTCGGTCTGATACTCAACGTGCGCCACATTAATGGTTATGCCACGAGCTTTCTCTTCAGGCGCGTTGTCAATCTCGTTGTATTTTTTGCTCTCTGCCAGCTGCTTATCAGCCAATACTTTCGTTATGGCCGCCGTCAGGGTTGTCTTGCCGTGATCCACATGACCAATGGTGCCAACATTACAATGAGGTTTAGTGCGTTCAAACACTTTTTTTTCATTTGCGTACTGCCGCATATATTGCTGCAAATTGCCAATAGTGGCAGGGATACAATTTGCAGTTGGGAAACTTTTAATGAAGGGAGTACTGGTTGCCAAGCGTGGACGTGTGACACTGCGCAGAAATCTCGCCGTGCTCAAACTACGCCGGTTCCAACGTAGTGCAACTCCAGTTCGACTAATAGCAGATGCAAATGCCTGAGACATCATTTTAGTTTGAGTTTACGCTTGCCTATTATCACTTAAATTGATTATTGGCACAAACTTCAATTTTAAATCATAAGTTACTTACAACGAGTTCGAAATGTGATCTATTTTTACAATTTTATTGGAATTGAAGAGAATTGCGTAAACCTCAAAATGTGCTGCTATCTAGAGCTGCCAGACTGTAATATTAACATTGCCACTTAATTATAAATATAATCATAATTACCAAGGTGGCAAGTTCATGTACGTTATGCAGGTCATGTTTCATATAATTTGTAAAAAGCTTTTTTGTTTCGATTAGCGTTGTTTATTTTTGCTTAATTTAAATCATTAAATTTTTGAGTCTAGTTTATTTTATTTATAATCGTATATTTATATATTAGCGTTAATTAGAAAACAAGCCCCACAGACTGTACCTGTGTGACCAGCAAGAATACTATTGGTGCGTTGGAGCGTTGCCAGATCAATTAAACATATCGGGATTTTTCACCTTGTAAAAATAATATAATGAATACTGTTTTTGACGAACTATTTGCAACACTTTTCAATATAAAATTGTCATTTGAATGCGTAATGTACAAAATGTAAATGGCGCACTGCTGAAACACTCCCATAACTTGTCAACAATTTGCGCGCCAGCAAACGTATGTACGCACATATGTATATCTGGCGCCTGGGCAATTGACGTACACACGCTGTAGTGTACCAACCATGGAGGTTAAAAATTCAATTCAAACTATAAAATTCCATTCACAGCAATTCAACAACTTACCCAATTCAGAGCTTACATTGGTATCCATTATTTTTTAATGCTAATTAAAATACAAGTTGTTAATTGTTATTGTTGTGATTATGTGCGCGCACAACTCAAAACAAAAAAGAAAAAAGTTATGGCTGCTTTTCTTGCTTGCGCGAACAGCAGTTACGCCAGCGAAGTTCAATAACGTCTAGATGTAATCACTGTAGTATATATAACATATATTAATCGTATTTACTTTGTCTACACTTTCACTTTACATCTGTAAGTCCCGTTTGCACTCTTAATGCCCTTTACGAAAAGTATTCAAAACACAATTTAAAAGACTAAAGTCACAACTGCATGTTGACGATGAGGTTACAGTTGTTTATCTGTAGCCCATACACAAGGTTGTACGGCGACAGAACTTTACATTCTGATCTACTGTTAGTTAACAGTAAATCGAATTATGTTTTAGAAAATATCGTTACTTGACTTTAGCCACTGACCAGACAGTCTGGTCAGTGCCTTAGCATATAAAAAAACGTAATGATAAATTGCAAAAATTAAAAAAATCTTTTTTCTATTTCCAACGTCAGCCAGTTAAAAACAAATAAACATTATCATTGCGGAAATTAGAATTTGTGAGTCATTAGTTCGATTTACGAACGAAATGAACAAATGCTAAATTCAAAGGAACGAAAGAAAATGGCGCGCAAAACATATTTGTTTAGCTTTAGCACTGACCAAACACAGTTGCCACGACCACCCAAGATCACGAGCTATGGCGGATATATCTATGCCCATTGGGGGCGTGGCAAATCGGATGAATTTGTATCTATAATTGTATGTGTACGCCCACCAGGGGCGTGGTAATTTGAAACTAAATATATAGTGTTTTTTTTTAATTCTGCTATATTTTGAACAATATTAAAGCTAGAGACTTCAAATTTTGTATATGTATGTATATACTTGGGCAGACCAAAGGCCAAAAAGCTTCGACGGATATATGTATGTCCTAAACTATAAAAGCTAGAAGCTTCAAATTTGTATAGTTTAGTTACTAGTAGCCTCCTCTATCGATGACCCAAAAATAATTTTTACGCCTCTTTAGGGGCGTGGAATATCGAAAAATACGCTCTATTCACATTTTTGAAGTGCAAGTATCCAAATTTTGCTCGTTCTAAGAACTGGCCAAAACTGGATTGTCTACGCCTAGTAGGGGCGTGGCAAATGGAGAAAAACTACATTTTCTTCTGTATTAAACTAGGCTACTAACGCCCGACTGCAACGTCCTTATTTTTATATGAAATATATACAATATACAAAAATGTTGAAAAAAAAATTGAAAATAAAACATATTTTTTACAAACTTTAATTTGTTTTGAATTTAGCTTGTTTATTCACCAACAACTTCAATTACATGTATGTATTTGTGTCGTTTATTTAATATCTTGTTAGAGTAAAATGTAACGAAACGATGTTTTGTTTTTTTTTTAATAATACCTTAGCAGTTTTCCATTATTTAGCCTTCTTTATATTGATCAAATGTCAAATAAAGATGTCATAATGTATAAGTTGTATATTTTCTAATAATATATGTATTTATTGATTTCCCAATTTTAATACTTAATGGAAACAGTTTTTTCTTCTCGAGAATTCCAAGTCAGGTTTTGTCACTTTTAGAAGACTACATATGGATATTAATACATAGTTTGAGTATGTAATGTAATACATGTGGCAAACATTACTTGTTATATAATTTAATGTAATATAATATAGTAAGTACGCGTATTTGCAGTAGGTATATTTGAATCTCTAAATTCCGATTAATAGGCTTGAATTAAGCTTTAAAACATAAACCTTCTAAAGAGAGTATATGTGTGTGCGGATATAATAAATATTTCTCTACTTTTATCATAGTATGCATCATTGATGTGCACAAAACATGAGATATTGCCGCCAATATTATATTATGATACTTGTTTTATAGTTTTCTTGACCCCATACCAGCTTTTATTTTGTATGATGTAGTATATGTATATATGTATGTATATAATAACATTATAACAGCGGTTTCATATCGGTATACGTTTTATGTTTTACGTTATATGTTTTATGTCTTATGCTATATTGTCTAATTCACAAGTATTCAAGCAGGCTTTTTTAACACGCACAACAGCCAAATCGAAACAGAACTAATATTGATTTGATAATTATTTACTTATTACCCTGCACAATGCTTTTGTACTACATTATTTAATAAGTATATGTGTATATGGGAGTATTAATATTGTTAGTAATAATGTTTGGTGAGTGCATGATTGCATTTTGCAATTCTTAAAAACACGATTTTCGTAGTCAATTCATATGCATAGACAATTGATATTCAATATGTTATTTGATTATTGTTTTATGTTGTATTAGTATGCATAAATATTGTGAACAGTAAAACAACAACAATAATCAGCAAGTATTTCAGCTTCGCATATTTACAAATGTTTGAATCGAATCGTAATCTCATTGTATACCTGCGATTAAATAAACATACATATGTATGTAGGTATGTGTGTATATGCTTTTAAGCTCTTTTTCACTGCGTCAGCTAATTAAGACAATTATGTATGTATGTATAAAATTTTCTTTGCTATGTTGTATGCGCATAAAAATGTTGATAATATGCCCATTGGGTGGCAATTTGATGGTTTAAAGTATTTGGATTTTACGTAGCCTTTAATAGGACTTACAACGCGTGGAGAAACTTGCAGCCATTCAAGTGACTCGCGTCAATATCCGGTTTGATTCATTCAATCTTTTAAAGTTAAGAAATAAATGGAATTAAGTGTACATGATTATCATTTGTACGCGCATACATCATACATTAAAACGAAGATTAATCAATGCAAAAACGCCCGATGCAGTTCGACCTTTTAGTTCCCTTATTTTGTCAGATATACATAATACTTATATACATATATATGTATGTATATATTTATGCATTTAGTATTAGGCTATGTTTATAATATATTGGTTATTTTCATATAGTAGTTAGCTATAATAATATAAACGACACGAAAAACAATTCTATACTATTGTCGTATTATTAATGTACTTTAAATTGATTTGCTTAAAGAAGGCTGGTCCCTACGACCCAAATGCTGCACAAATCTGCACCCTGTTGCTCATGTATGTAGTTCAAATGTGCGCTACGAAAACTCAACAAACCAGACCAAAATCATTTAGATTACAGTTAAACAAAGTCTTCATTGACAAATTTTTCATTTTTAACATGAGCAATATTTTCAAAAATCTAGATGAATGCAGCGCAATACTACTTTGTACCACTTTGGCCCAAGTCCTTGAAAAGTACTAAATTTCTTGCATATAATGAGTCGAGAATGGTGTGAGTAAATAAGTTATACTCTTCAGATTATATATATTTATATATATATATATATATATATATATATATATATATATATATATATATATATAAAAATATATATATTTTTTTTTAAAGAAAATAATTTCCAAAGCCTTCTTATTGACAGATGCTCCCTGTACCGATTACTCACGTCGTCAGTCTGCGGAGATTTTTTACAACGACCCATTTAAAATCCAATCGTATAACTTTCGTTACGCTGATCGACCCGCATATCCAGTCCAGAATTACCAACGGGCTCAACCGAGTCAATCGATCCAATCAAAGACTCTTACTTTTGAGACATATTACCAAAATCCAAAGTTTAGTGCCAGAAATGATGAAACAAGGGCAGCTGCAGCGACCCATTCGAGTGCGTTTGCTGAGAATCGACGTCGTAATTTTCTGCGCGATTTCAAATGCTTTCGAACGCAACCAAACAGAGTTTGCGACGTACTGGCACCCACTGTAGCTTCTGGGTCTAAGAATTCTGTGCCTACTCAGCCGCTGCTGCGGTCCTCCTGCAATCGACGCGAATATCAGGTTCCTCGAGGCCAAAGCGTCACCAGTTTGAATCAAACCTCCACCCATACAAAAAGTGCCACCCGCAGGGCAGGGGGAGCGGTCATGGGTAGAAGTGCTTCCGTTTGTAGTGTTAGAGGCCCCGAAAAAAATTGGTCTACATCCACCTTTCAGCTGTCACCGAGGCGCAGCGTTAGCACTTGCAGCGGCTGTGCGATCAACATAAATATAAATGGTTTTGATTCTGAGGCAGAACTGACCAAGAACCTAAAAATTAATATTCAAGCAGATGCGTGTTTGCGTAACAATACTGACAGTTGTAAGATTGTCCCTAACTTGCAAACAGCGCCTCGCAGCTCGGGTTGTTTTATCATTGACAAGCGCCTGTCCAAGTTCAGTCTGCCAGAAGACTGGGTGCCAGGCAGTGGACAGTACGATGTGCTTAAGACTGAGCTGCATTCAGAAGGAAAACGTGTGGTGCAAGCGTGTCGTTCAGATCTGCTGAAGGATCAGTCGCCTATGAGAGTGTATGGACAAAAATATGAGCGCTCAGCAGAGTTCGACGGGCAGCGAGAGAGACTCCAGCAACAAGAATTGGAGAGTACAAGACGCAGTGCTCGTGTGATAGAAGAGAGGAAGAGGGAATGCGAATGGGACCGTTGCCGCTCTGATAATAGACAGAAGCATCAGCCAATGCGTGCCATTTCCATGCCTACCTCAATCTCTTCGTCCGTTGTTATGACGCCACAATTGCAGAGGCGACCTTTGACGGTTCGTTTGCCTGGAATGGCCCCATGTCATCTAAACCAATCGAGAGCGCATGCAGCTCGAGCTGAGCGACTGCAAAACTGCACACGGAATCTGACAATATTTCAACGCCCGAAACCCACATTAAGTTCTCAGACGGACAAAAGTCCATCGAGAAAATTGGAACGTCGCAGCTCGGGCAGCTCCAATAATTACAATGCCACCGTCGTCGTAAGTGGCAGTAACTGCAGCGTTGGAGGTCATTTGGCGACTCATCCGAACGAGCGCAAGTTACTTAATTTGCACGTAAA
This sequence comes from Drosophila navojoa, assembly GCF_054131105.1. Lineage (NCBI taxonomy): Eukaryota > Metazoa > Arthropoda > Insecta > Diptera > Drosophilidae > Drosophila > Drosophila navojoa. The sequence goes on along the minus strand of NC_142893.1, from coordinate 26,293,431 downwards.
CGGCATGCCAGTTAGCACTAACCAGCCCATGTACACACGAATAAACAATATGCCCATTCGGATAACGACGTCGAAGCCGTCAGATGAGCACTTGCAGTTCTCCATGAATAAGGTGCGTGTTCGCAATTCCTCGCCAGCAAGAACGAGTCCACTTAACGAGTGTAGGCGCAGCTTCAGCGGCGGAGGCTGCGGCGGCAACAGCCGGTCGGGTGAGCAGTTGCCAAAGCCCTACAATGTCAACATCAGTGTCTACGCCGATAGTCAATAACGGATAATCGATGAAGTGAATATTTGCGACTGTTGCAACGTCAGCATAACTGTCATCTCTGTGTGTGTTTTTGAATGTGTACAGTACAGTTATATTGGCCTTCTAACAGCCTTAAATGTTCAAAAAATGAGCTTTATTCGTCTGTGATTCAATATTGCTTTTGTCGTCTGAAGTTAGTTGCCAACTTCGTATACAATTCCTTAGTATTCTTAAAAAAAAAAAAAAAATATTTTCCATAAACGAATTTGGTCTAGTTTTTTTTTAAACTGAGTTTTAGTCCACACCGAACAATTGCATTTGTGGGCACTTTGTGCAAGCAAGTACCTTCCATTCTGGGAGTAAAATGTACTTAGGCGTAATGAAAGCAAATAGCTAAACAGATTCTCTGCTTTGCTGTATAACGTTTGCTCAATACTGTTTTCTTCACTACCAAAACAATTATATTTATGTTTTCTACAGTATTAAAAAGTTCACTCAATTCGTAGACTAACTCAGTAATCTATTCGGCTTTAAAAGTTATCTACTTCAAGCGGATTTGTATGCTTTCATTTTATGAACAAAGTGTGTTCATCCATCATTTTCTGATATACTTTCTTATTTAATTAGTTTTCTCCTTTGTCTTACTTTACATAAAGTGTTCATTATTTTTGTCTGAGTATAATAATTATTAATATTTGATTGCAAGTTTTTCATAACGGCCTTCTCATATATATAGATATTGTAAGCATTGCGTTTAACCTGAAGCGTAAATGTGCAACTTTAAAGTCTAACAATCATAGCAAATTACTTGAGCTCATATGATAATATTGATATTTTTGGTTGAATTTTCCTTTTCCCTTTTTATTAATTTTGTTGTTTGCGTTGATTTGTTCTGTTTTAGTATTTTTCAACTTTTTTTTTTTTTTGGTCATTTTTAAATGACATTGCCGAGGAGTTCGATTATTTAACTAAATTGGTCGATTATTCGTCGTCGTCGTAGTTTTGATAGGTTACATAACGTACCTGGGAGCGATCGCGTCCATATATTAACGACTGTAACGGTTAAGGGATGAGTAATGGTTAGTTATTATTCTTAGACTTCGAGTATAAAACGGGGAAAGTAGCATAAATGGAAGTATATTTTTACGAACTTAGCAACCAAAACAAGGACTAACAAAATCCATACCTACACAAACACATACAATTAAATCATAAATACTGATGTAAATATGTATACAATGTACGGAAACTATGAAAAGGTTTACAAAGTAATCATGTCAGTTAATATAAGGAGTCTTAGCAAAGAAAAAAATATGGTAATCATAATCGTTCACTTTCAAACGCCTCATTCGTTTTGCCTTCCACATCGACTGAAGTGTTAATGGATGGGCAGAATTGAATTTCTTTTGCTTTTGCATCATTTAGAACAGCTTGAGCAGTTGCAGCAGCCTCTCTAGCCATACGCACCTTCTTTTCATCGCTGGTTGGTGGGTTCTTGAGGAGCGTCAATAGAGGTGCATATAAGAAACAGAGTATGGCGATGCCGAACAACATCCACTCGAACCCAATACTCTTTACAAGGGAACCAGATAGAGCCGGGCCGACCGCAAAGCCAACGCAAAAGGCAACATCACCCAGGGCATAGACGCTGCCGTAAACAGCCGAGTGCCGAATATCCACAAGGTATCCCAGCTCCGGCATCATCGATGAGTCAACCATGCCGATAGCAAAGCCAAGGCCAGCATTAGGAATAATCAGGTGCGTAATAGAGGTAGCCATGGGAATCTGCACAGGAAGGCATTGAAAAGGGAGTCTAGAAGTCTAGGGAAGATACATACAAATATTAAGCAGGCGCCAATGATAACCAGGCCCAGGCAGGCCGCAAACCATCTTCCAATCTTATGTCCAAGTGGCCCAAAGAGATTTGTACCAATCAAATAGCTAATGGAAGCGGGCAAAAACGCTACCCCCTGCTCCCAGCGTGTTGCCCCCATGTTGTCAACCATCCATAACGGTAAGGACGGCTCTAGCATGGCAATGCCCATGTTAGCGAAAGTTATGGCCCCAGCAGCTATCAGGATGTATGGATCGCTTATCAAACTTTTCAGGGATGGTGGCTCCTCTGACTCAGCCTTCTGAATGGACGGCTGCAACATGAACAGCTGCAGTAATCCATCGCCCAAGGCCAGCGCAGCCAGCACTAGAAACGGCGCCGACTTGCCGACGAACTCGTACATAACACCCCCAAAGGGCGGACCAATAAGGACACCAAGTGCGAGTCCACCAAGAGCAATGCCCATGGCATTGCCGCGTTCTTTGTCATCTGTGAAGCGATCTGCAAGCATTCCCATGCCAGAAACGGAGGAGCACGATGAGCCAATGCCCTGAAGGGCTCGAGCAATGAATAGGACCAGATATGAGCGGCCAAAGGCAAAAACTAGAAAGAAGAAAGCAACATATTACAGATATTACAGATACAATGAAAGATTCTTAATTGAGCACTTACTCAGCGTAGAGAGGAACATTATTACGAAGCCGGCAAACATTGGTATACTATAGCCTATGCTGTAATTGGAGATATAATGTTTGTTAGGCTTATAGCAATTTATTGATCACTATTCAATAAACGAGCCATTAATAACTCACCGATGGGTCAGGGGTCCCACAATCGGATTAACCAGCAATTGCACAATCGCCTTCGATGCAAAAAGGAGGCCTACCTCAACGGTTTCGCCGACCAATTCATTATGCCGTTCCTCCAGCTCACGATAATACGTTTCATTGTCTATAGAAGACATGGACTGCTTGGTATCTGGGAGAATCTAACATTTGATTATATTATATCTACCTTCGGCGCTTGGCGTGACAATCTCTAACGGGGCCGTCTCATCATTAGCACCATCCTTACATGGACAGGTCGTGGGCGGGGGAGGCGTGTTGAGAGTGAGGGGAGTACGCGGGTAGCTGTCAAGAGGTGCGTCCGGATGTCGTATGTCGTATAAAAACTCGGGTATGATGGGCACTATATAACGGAGAGAGTCGGGTAATGGCTTTGTAATTGAGTTGCAACAAAGAATTTACGTACAATTAGCCTAACGGGTAGCTGTTAAATGACGCAACGAAAGCAATTTTCTTCAGCCGTTCCTCTAATTGCATTTAGAGGCCGCGTAAAATTGTTCCTGCTAAAAGTTATAATGGCTTCTAGGCATCTTTGCAGGGAGCAGATTGCTTCCCCTAATTGAGTTATTCGGCCATGCCAACAAAGGTTGCAAAAATTTCGCATTTGCTGCATGTAACCGGAAGCATGTGAGTGTAGACCTCTGTTGGCTGGCTCGCCCTTCCATTCCCCCGTTCCCCTAGGAGGCACTTGGATGTCTGTCCCCGCCGCCAATTCTGCCCGTGCCTGTGTCTGTGGCCATGTCCTACAAGTCTATTGCATGTTTCGACTATGTTTACATTTATTATCAACACCCGGAGACAGTGGGATGCGTTCTACATTGAAATGGGGCTCGTTTCACTACTGTAATTGCATTTGCTGGCATAATGCGAGTCAGCGGCACTTCACATAGGGCCAAGTTTATGGGCATGTTTCAATTTGAAATTCAAGTTGGTAAGTGCTGGCCGATTACTGATGCCAAGGGTCGTCATTGTTTGATTTGAAGTGTTGTTGCTGCCCGAGTTTGCGGATAGCGCACAGACAGCACTGCGGTGTGCTCGACGAGAGCTGGTTAGCTGTTCAACCAATCAGGTTTGTATGCTACCAACCTTTCATTACTCATTACTCCTTTTGTATTGCATTTGTCTCATAATCAATTTGATGCGAATCATATAAAGTTATCATTAGGCAGCTATTTGAAAAAGAGATAACCAAAGCACTCACCTCTGTAGCACCCACTATTATTCTGTAACTGCCTAGACTATTTATGTTCTTTTGGTTGCAATGAATTTCTTGGCGTGCAGAAATAATTCCTTTTTTGACATGCATAACCTTAAGTGTAGCATCGCGCTAATTCAGAAATACATAGCTCCCATACGTGTATCTCGGTGACTTCAAGACTGAGAGAAATGGTGCCCTTATAGGCTTTGGAAATGTAATTGGTCATGCCATATAGTAACACTCCCAAAATATATAGTGCTGTTATTCTTTCATAACGTCTACAATGTAAAATGCGCCATATATGATTCAGCAAGCCATTTCAACGAAAAGAAAAAAATTCCGTGCAACTGCGGTGACTCCGAGTCGTCAGCTACCATGCGAGTAGTAAACTGTCCTGAGTATCAGACATTCAAATGTCGAATGGCACGTGCAGCTGACGAACGGTTAATGGAGCAGAGGAATGAAAACTGAGGATTGGAGATTGGGCATCGGCTGGGAGGGCTGCATTTCGCGTGTCGAATACGCTTAAGTCAAAGCTGAATGCCTTGTGAGGGGAGCTAAGACAAACAAACATTAAGGACCATGGGCTGACCGAAGGCACGGGCTGAGTGAAAAGTGAATCATATATACCCGTGTTGAAAAGCCAATAGCAAAAATGATATATCTTAAAACGATATATTATTATATCAAGCTATTATATATGGATTATCTATCAAAGCTACTAAATAGCGTGCCGTCCAAATTATTAATGACTCGAGGTCCGACAGAAGAAATTCTTATAAATGTTGTCGCCCATACGGGACGAGGCTACTTGGAATAACTAAACATATACTCTGGAGATTATCCATTCAGTGACTATCGACCATCCCTAGTGACAGGAAAGTTTTTTTGCGGCGGCGTCGCCAAGCAAACAGCCATAGCCACAGCCACAGCCACAATCACAGCAACGGCGACAGTAACGGCAACAGTAACTGCAGTGAGACAGCAGCTGGCAGTGTAGGCAGGCGCACGACATAAACAGCGACAGGAACTGCGACAGCAACAAGGACATTTTGGTTTTTTGTTGTATTTAATTGCCAAGTAGGAAGGGGCTTTGCCCATGCAAAAGAGAGAGAAGGGCCCATACCATGAGGGAGCCAGCGCGCTTCATTTGGGAGTCGGCCAGTCGACCATTGTTTGTGCGTTCTGTTTGGTTGGAGCGGATCGAGGACAAGGGGCGCAGCCACAGACGCCACTTTATACTCGACTATAAGCCGCGCGAGCGACAGCGACAGAGCGCAAAACGGGGTGGTAAGTGAAACGAATACCCAACCAGCTAAATATTAATGGAGCAAACCCACTACGGGCAGGCGTCAGCTGTGAAAGCGACTTAAGCGACTTTCACGGAAAGCCAACGGCCTTAGAGTACGGTGCTGATTATACACTGGATGAGTACCTTCTGCTAGGCGCCACTAAGCTTACCTTGCAGCACCAGCAGCAGCAGCAGCAGCAGCAGCAGCACCTCCAAGCGGGCCAGGCGCCTGCAGCAGGGACAAACAAAGTTCAGTCTGCATTCAGTGCGCTGCACAGCAGACGTCACGTTAAGCGCCGCGCCTGGGTGCTAAGCAGCGGAAAGGGCTATCAGCTGACTCATCTAACGGATCATAGCTCGAATTCGCTTTCACGCCGTAGCTCTCTGCAGGATGCGCTGCATGCAATGGCTCATCCTGCCAATCCGGAGGAGCGTCTGGCCGAGCGTGTGATCAACTGGCTCGATTTGGCGGGGAGAGCAGACATTGTAAAGAGCTCGACGTCGCTGCCCGGCAGTGGCATCATTAACAGTGCAGTGCTTCCAGGCAGTCGGCGGATTAGTCGGCAGAGTCAACGAGCTATGGGCTTGAAACGCACTATTATTCAGCGGGAAACTCCTCGAAAGCCTCACGCAGCAAAGCACGCAGTGATGAACTACTGCCCCAACCCCTCCAATGCTAAGCCCATAACCATCGTCTTCAACAAGGAGGGCGTCCCCGTCCGCTTCAACCGTCCGCCGCGCAACATTGACCTCTGTGCGCTTAGCAAGAGCCCCGGCACCACGCGACGCAATGCCGGCCAACTGTCCGCCGCGAGATTATACAACGGCGCTGCTGCTCCGTCAGCCGTAGACGTCGCGCGTACACCGCCCCACAGCAGTCGGGAATTGAATGCCAGCCACCACGAGAGCCGCAAGCAGTTGCACATCTTCATGCCCAGCTTGCCGAAGAAGGGCTTTCTCCTGGCCGCAACGACAGCCAATGAGGACGCCCTTAGCGCGAGCCTGAGTGAACTGCGTTTCTAGGCGTCGATTCTGCATTTCCAATAAAGTCAAATTTGAACTCTCCGAGTTGCTCCGCAGTTCCCACTTGTCGTCTTGTCATTTTTTCTGGCCTTCAAAAGTATTTCCGGGTATTGCGTATTCCGCAAATATCCTTGTATACTGATTTAATGTCTTACATAATTAGTAGCATTCAACTGCTGACATCCTATGTCAAGGATTTGTGAGCGACAAAACAAAAAGTCCTTTGACTTTGTTTGCTTCTGTATCCCTTGTCTGCTGTCATAGAGAGCGCTATTTTTAAATCATGCCGATAAGTCTGAGTTTTCCTTAACGAATTGCGCGAAGTTTTGGCTTGTTTTGCTGTTGGCTTGCAAGTTTGGAGGTACTCAAGATTTGATTTGAATTGAGTTATTATACCTTGAAGCCATTGATAATGGGAAATTAGGGTATAATGGTTTTGTTAAAAAATATGTAACGGGCAGAAGGAATCATCGCAGACCCCATTAGGTATATATATTCTTGATCAGCACGACGAGCTGAATCGATATAGCCTGTCCGTCTCTTCGTCCGTCCGTCCGTCCATATGTGTGCGTCGATCTCAGAAGTTATAATAGCTGGAGCGCTGAAATTTGGCGTACATACTCGTGTAACCATACGCAGTATACATAAGTATTTTTTTTTTTTTTCGGAGACTTCAGATTTACTATGTATATGCTTAATACATTTTGTAATTTATAGATTTTAGATACCACTCCCCCTTTTCACACAATTTGTAAAAAACGTATTTCAAGTACTAGAGACTTGTGCTCTGGAATGTACGTTTGAACATTATGATTACATTCTGAAAGTTTCACTAAGATTCTACGTCTAAAAATTAATATTGCCCACATCGCAACGCAGCCCAGCGCAGTCGCGTCTTACTGCGCAGTTAGCAGAGCCCGTTTTTAGACGTGCGTGTGGATGCATGTATGTATGCATAAAAGGAGGGTTCAGGTATCTCCTAGTCGAGCAGTCTCGACTATAGCACTCTTAATATTTTTTGCGGTGTTGAAGCTAAGACTTGAAATTTTGAACATATACTTGTGAATACCCTCGAATGATAAAATGTGACAATTTTTCCGATCCTTTCACTAGAAGCGTGGCAAATCGAAAAATGCATTTTACGGTATACCAGAAATGAGGGTGAGGCATATCGAAAAATATTCTTTGACTTTCCCATTTTTAGAGTATGAGCGCCAAATTTAACACGACGATGCTTTAGCCTTGTTCGAAAAACTTGTCAATCAAAGCTTTATCTCCACAGTTATAGGCGTAAGTCCCTAAGAACTCTTTGCAGGGCTGCAAAATAATACACACTTCTTTTTAGCACTTTTATTCAAATTTATTCAACTATTTTGAACTTAGCTCTTGAGCTCTTGAGCCACATAGGTACTAAAGCATGGACTTTCTCATGTCAATGCGTGCCTATTTGTGTACATTTCTTCACCGTATGTAAACTGCCAAGTGTTAATGCTAATGCCTGAGCTCTCTTACTATGAATGATATTATTTTCCATACGCAAATAGACAAGAATCAATTATTGGCATAATATAAATATGATACACTTTTATAATAAGCATTCACAAATCGAACTGAATTATATAAATTAAGGCTAAGAGGCAGACGAACGTCATACAAGGCCACAGGCGACACCTAGCACACCTGCGCTTTACCTTTTGCCGCAATGTGGAAATTCGTGAAATAACTTTACCACAGTGATTTCGTGAGCTTTGACTGGTGATATCTGTCACCATAATGGGCATGGTCGAGGGAGGAGGATGTATCACCGTATGCCCTAAAGGCCTCGCACAACTTTTCCGCACGGCAAAGCTCTAAAAGACAAAAGGCACGCTCGCAATTACAGCGCAACACAGCTAAACAAAAGTTTGTGCCTGACATTTGAGTTTTCGCCAGTTTGGCAAGGAAAATGCGCAGCAAAACAAGCGGCCTGGCAGAAATGGCGACATAGCCGCGTGCCGTGACTTACTCACGTTTCAGAAGCGAACGAGGCAGGTTGCAAGGATTTTCTCGGCTCGGCAAGCGTAGCAGAGCCTTTTGATATTGCGGCTAAGCAATATTGTTTCTGTGTTTAATTTTCCGGTAATTAGTACGACTGACAAATGTCAACTGATGACGACTCCTCGGGCAGGACGTCCGCCTGCAGTCGACAGAATGGAGTGCAGCAGAGCACCGAAGCGAAACAAGTGGAGCCAAGAAGGAGTTCGCGCAACACTTCGAATCTGTTGCACCATCAGCACAGCTTCGAGGCGCGCTACAGCAACATAATACAAAAGCAGATTTGGGAGAACACTATTAATAAGGATGCTATAAAGCGTCAGCTTAATGACTATTTTCCCTTTGCACGCACCGCTTCCCTCACAAGAAAGGAGTCGGATTGCTCCTATGATTTGCTCAGTCTAACGCCAGGGAGTAATGATAAAGCCCTAAAAGCACGCTCATTGGGTTCCACGCCCACCAAACATCGATCGGAGGATTCCCTGGAGAGCTTCGATTCCGCGAAAAAACAAGCCAAGTATAAAGGTGATGCGTGTTGATTATTGACAAATATAATTAAATAAGAAACATGCTTGAACTGCGGAATGACTTGATTTTTAACAATATTTAGTAATATACATATATAGTTTTTTTCGAATTACGAATAAAATATCTTCTACATACGGAGTGTGTGAAAGGTCCTTCGGGGCCATGAATTACGTATGGGGTATCTTATCTTCTAGCACAGTCCGCTATTAGACTGTTAGCTGCCCCCACTAACAGATAACGCTCCGTCTCTGTCTAACCCGAGCATAAATCAAGGCACTGGCCTAATCACATGCTCGTACCAAGCCCTGTATTCGGGAAGTCCTTTTCGCAGCTTAATCAAATTTATGAGAATTTTATGCTCATTGCCGAAGATCAAATGTAATAACCGTGTATTTCTCGCAATTTTCACTTCAACACCTTTAACGGCAGAGAGAAAGCACTTAAGTGGAAATGCCTCAAGTCAAACGCTAAAAGCATATTTACTGTAACCTTCCCCATTCTGAACTCCCCCTAAGGCAGCACTCGACTAAACACCGTGCATCCCTTGCCGTCCAACATTCAGAGCTAACTTTGATTTGATGTAAGTGAAAGCAAAGGGGAGGCAGAGGAAACTAAAAGAGGATAGGATATTATAGGAAAGGAGAGGAGAGAAGTAGGGAGCAGAACAGGAGCTATGGGCTCTGTGGTGGAGGGGTTGAGTAAATTTACTTTTGTGACTTTTGTGCGCTCTCTGAACATTTTTCTACTTTTGCTTTGACATTCACTTCCGTATCTATCAACAAGTTACTTAAGTGCCGCATTCGTCTAGCTATTTGTCTTCGGCTGGGTGCAACCCCTACTTGTTGATATACATACATACATTCATGAACATTTAACACAAAGAAAAAAATAAAAGTACGGAGCTTCAATCGCTTTTTGTGTTGTCAGCCGCAGCAAAGACTGCCAGACTGGCATAGTCCTGCGATCCATCCATCGTCCATCGTCCATCGTCCACTTGATGTCCACGTGTTTGTCCAGACACTTGACATAAGCACTTGGGTTGTTCGCTGTTCGTTGTCCGCTCTCCGATGACCCCCAGCGAACGTATCCCTTGGTAGGTTTAGTGTCACACGCAGAAGTAGCTGTGGTCGCGTGTCTATTTAATTGACTGTCCGCACTTTAAGAGTCCCTTCCCCTTATTTACTTCTCATTGATTTCCCACCACACACAACCGAAACCCCAATCCCAATCCCAATCTTTCTCTGTCTGTGTCGGCTCTTAATTGTGACGAGCAATGTATGTATGTACATACATCGCTATTGAGTAATGGTGCTTGAGCAATTGATAAACTGTTGTTGTTGTTGATTTTAGCTGTGGCTGGGGATTCGAGAGTTGATTTGGCAGAATTAGTTTAGGAATGCTTAAAATTGAAATATACATCGATAGATAGATATGTATATCGATAGATTGAGTAAGTTTGTTTAGCGCCTGTAAATTACCATTGTGAATTATGGCGACCGCTTTCATTTCATTCACATGATATGGGTATGTATTGATCAACATAAATGCTCACAAAACGCAATGCATAACACAACATCCCAAATGCTAGCCACAATCCCCAGGCATCGCTCAACAGCATTCAATGACAGCTGGATAGATGAGCTGAAGACGGACTGTTTGTTGAATGACAGACAAAATGGAAAGATTCATTAGCTTAAGTGCCGCATTCTGGTAATTTTATGGGTAAAGCGAAGATAAAAACCTATCACGGAATAGAAGTGAATAATTTTCTAGTTGATTGCGCTGCAGGTGATTGTCAAGTGGCTGCCAGGATAAGTGGCTATGAAATGCTAATGGGCTAATGGGTAGAAGTCTGTCCTCTTTACAATTTATGTATGTATGTAGAATTTATTTATGTACATACATATGTGTGTATATATATATGTATATTTGTTTATTTAAGGAGTCGAGCATGCATCATTCTACTCACCGACAGTTGTGAGTAGCATATTGTCGAGCAGCAGAGCTATGGCCACAATGACCAGAACCAACCGGTTGGAGCCACGCCAGCTGACCATCCATGACTTGGCGGCTGACCAGGTCCCAGCTGCACGTGGATCCTCCTGTCGGTATTGATCCGGCGGCGGTTGACTGCTGCCTAGCTTGCGGGCTCCGTAAGGTTGACTTTCTTGACTCTCTCTGCCAACAGCTCCGCCAGTGCCCATAATTCCACACTCCGTGTCCATGTTGCCATTTTGTTGATAGCTGTCAAACTGTTGCTTAAACGGATTTTTGCTCGCCAAACTGGTAGACTGACTGTTGTCATTTATGGTAAAGGACGTCGTCTGATTGGTGGTTGTGTCTTCTGCTGTTGCCCCTCCTCCTCGAGCTCCCACTGCGGCTCCTGCTGCTGATTGCGCCTGGCTATGCTGCTGCTGTGCTGGGTATTTACGTGTGCCATCGTTGCCCGCATCAGTCGATGATTGCATTGCGTCGCTAGCCGCTTATTGCTAGGGTAAACGAACGAACGAGTCTTATCAGATTCCAATATAAGAGGATTGTCTTTAAAATGTAATCAGAAATGTAAGCTGCTTGGAATGCGCATTAGATATCATTGGCTTGTGTCGTATTCCGCCCCAATGAGTTCTATTAATTAAACAAAAATTATATGGCTCGGTTTTGTTTTTGTATTATTATAATGTAATTACTGCGCAGCAGTCGTATGAATCGAATATGATTTCCCCAATGCTAGCCATTTCGTACAATAATCCAAATATAATTGCAGTTCAAATATATGTATATGCACGCAGTCGTGAGACATTGTGCCCAAATTTAAATATCTATTTAATTTGCTCCTCCAATTTTAAATTCGTTCTCGCTTTTCAAATTTACAAGCTCTTCGAAATGCGAGGCGCACGGCGCAAAGGCAAATTGAATTCAACATGTAATTCGTTTAGAGGACACCACCCACCCAGTTCCCATGCACACAGTGGCATACACCCACACACGCCCACGACTATAAAGAGCCTTCTGAGATGAGGAGAAGGCGCTTCCTAAAAAGTTGGGTCTCCTTTGCCTAATTCAGAACTCCGCATTCGACATTTAACAGAGTTAAGAGCTGCTGGGTGCGACTTTCCCAAAATTGAATTAGGTCGCAGTCAATTAAATCAAAGCGCAGTCATAATTGAGAGCAAGATGGAAAATGATTCGCCCACTTGGCAGCATCTAAAATTGTTTGATGGGAAATGCTATATTTTTAGTATTACTGAATTGATTCAATGAAACCAAGTTGCAAAACTCTAACCACCTGCAGCAATGAATCTTTACTCATTATCATCATCATCATTTTCGTCGCCATCTCATTAGGTCCTTCCAAGGTCAAAATGAGCTATAGGCCAGCCAAAGAATCGGCCCTATTTAAAATATATCATATACATATATATACATATGTATATATCCTACATACATATGTATGTATATATACAGTTTTTGTGGAGGCATATTTTCGAATAATCTTTATCTATATTCTATATATACATATATATAAAAATTGTGTAAAAGTGTTCCTACACTTATATCTCGAGATCTGCTGGACCAATTTTCATGGTTTTTGATTCGTTGGATTTGTCTCCGCTACGTGTAGGATATTAGATCTTAAAAATACTGAAAAAATTTTATGAATACTTGAAAAACGCGACTTTTCCCTAAAGATTCAAACTTCCATTGATACTCAGTAGGCTTGATGACAGTGACAGTTTTCGGTCCTGCTCTCATATCATACAATAGTATAGAAATAAACAAATGTAGTCAGTCAGTCTACGGCACAGCTTCAGGCGAACCTGACTATTCATAAAAAAGCACAATTGATAAAAATAATAAAATATTTGTTTGTCTCAAACATCGATTGTTTTATGTGGTTTTGTGCGAGGGCATATTTAGTATTACTATTAGATCCTAGAAGATCTAATCTTTCCCGGCGGACCCATAATGCAATTAGGCAACGGAATATCGCGAGTCAATTATCTGACGAAGAACGAGAAATCGCCTGAGAAAGGCGCCGCGTTAGTACCCAGCAAAGAAGGGCCTTAATTCGTGCTTCTCATTAAAAGAGCTTGTCAACAAAGTATTTCCGAATATCATTGCTTTCCGCAAAAATACTAAATGGTTAAAAGAGCGAGCAATTTTGGCGGCTAAAAATAAAGATGTGGATGACCTTAATCTTATAATTCAAAATAAAATCGTTGGTACTCTGTATTCATTCAAATCTATCGACTGTGTAACAAGCGAAGAAGCCACTGATTATCCAACTGAATTTTTGAACTCCTTGGATGTGCCTGGTTTACCACCGCACAGTTAGTTATCATGCTTATCATTTAAACCAACCAAAATTGTGCAATTGAACGCGTTTGGTGATAAGAAAACTGATAAGCCATGTGATTCACGCGTCGATAGTCAAAGGAAAATTTAAAGATGAAGTTCTTATTCCTAGGATTCCGATGATCGCAACAGATATGCCATTTGAGTTTGTACGTGGCATGCTCACGTGTTGGCAAACCATCCGCATTATTTGTTCTTGCACCTGGCCAAAGAAAATAGAATGTCGTTTACCACAAGGTGCTTGAATGAAAATCCGATTTATAAATAAATCAGAGTGTATCCCAACCTGAACAGCATAGCTTTCAACAATTTTTCACCTAGAAATAATGGATAGGGCAATGTAACATTTGCCGGGCCAGCTAGTATATATATATATACCAAACTTAATGGGAATTTCACAGATACTGCCTATTACCTATTCTTACCGTAGTGGTCTCGATACAGTCTTATTAGTAGTATCTTAGAGATGCTTAAGATGTTTCCGCTTTGCGTGTGTTCTTACACTAGTTCTCGGTTAGCAAACATCTTACATTAGTCACTTTTTATGCTTATTTATTTGTTGATCAACTTCTCTTTTAATTTTAATCGGATCGACGAAATGATGTTTACTGATTGGGATTCTGCCGTCGAGTCGGGGCTCTGAACTCAAACTAAATTCGTTGTCGTGTCGCTTGGCACTATTTTAATGATTTTTGTTTTTGTTTTGATGTTAATAGTATTTTTTAGTTTTTGTTTTATTTTTTTAATTGCTTTAGATTTTTGCGCGTGTTGGCGCTGGGCATTTCAGACAGCCCGTGGCTTTTTAAATGAATGCAATTTCAAAGTGTCTTATATTAATTTATTTCTTTGTAATATTTATTAGCAATGGGCATGCGATTCTTTTCGGGCGTGGGAAAGAATATTATAACTAGTATAGAAATAGAAAATGTATGCAGATTTTAAAAGCTTTAGAACGCATTTCCAGAATCAGTGATACAAGGATGGGAGGCGTGCATTTATATCACGCCGACAACCTTATTTTGAATCATCAATTTCAATTGTAAATAAAATTTAATTTATACAACGCTCACATGGCGCATACGTCGCGTGTGCCCTTAGTTCACAACTGAGAGGCTGATGAGTATACACGTAAATGCTCTATTTGGCGATTTGACGGTGGCCGACTAGGCAATACCCTGCCCGAGTTTCCGTGCCAGGTATCTACAGATTCACGCTGCGAGTGGCCTAATATTTGCTGTTGCTAAATAAAACTCATGAAAAGAAATTCATTCATTCAAATAGTTTATCTAGCGGTTACAGCAAAAACATTTATGGTAGTTATCCACCTACGCCGAAATAGAGGCATACTGACAAAGCAAATCACCGGAAACGAAGCCAAGTCGAATATCTTGTACTGTCTCTGAAGTAGGATTTCCTATCATTGATGTTTGGAATCAATAGTGGCGTTCTATGATTTTTCGACTTGATATGCGAATTGATGGAAAACTGTTTAGTTGATATTTCTACATATATCTTCGCAGATACGACGAACGCTGTGATACGAGACGTAGCTTGTATAGCGTGCGTTCATTGCATACAACTTAGTTCATCCGCGCATTTTCTCTAACACGCAACTTTATTTAAAAAGTGAACATTTTTCAGATTTTTCAAATCAATTTGAGTTAAGCCTCAAGTAGTGTTTGAGTGCGACATTGAAACACCTCGACATGTGTACAGTGTTCTATCATTTGTACAGGGAGTACAAATAATTGCACCTTGGAATTCGCTAATTAGGCATGTACTTTAATGAATACCTAGGACACATATATATGCATTTTGAAAAAAAAAAAAAAAAAACAATTAATCTATGAATATAGCAATAATTACCTGGGTCGTAATGCAAAATGCATATATATGCATTTTGAAAAAAAAAAAAAAAAAACAATGAATCTATGAATATAGAAATAATTACCTGGGTCGTTTGGGGTTGCGACTGATTGCTTCACAGCCTCTGTCAAATTCAGAAACAACAGTTTTGTGGAAAGGGAATTAACGCAGAACTATAGCAGAATAAGTTACCTGTTGATTGATTTAGTTAGCCAGTATCTGTTGCTCCGTACCGTACTGTACCAATCAATATCTGGGTTATTGCTGCGTTTGAAAGTGTTGAAGGGTTTCTGCGGATAGTTAAGATATGACAATAAGTAATGAATTGTTTGAATTGTTTCCGCTATGCTTTAATACTTCTACTACAACTTAAAGCAATGGACGCGGGCACTGCTTCTAAATAGGGTATTTCAGAAATGCGTAGACACACAGAAAATTACATGTATTTCAGAGAATAGCCCCAGAGACACAAAGCAAACATTACGGTTGGGGAAGCAATTCCGTTCACAATTTGTACAGTGTCTCAGATTGGTGACTGATATTGATCCTATATATATATATATGTATATGTATTGAGTTATGTGAATTGAACTATTAACTTACATCCGTCACACATTTTCGAGTCGTGTGCTTGAACTTCAAGTTGTGGCATGCACTTATTATGCGCTTGTCGCAACATTTATGAAACTACATTTTCCATCAGGCAATGAGAGCACCGACTAATATATTCTCGTAAAGTGCAATACAACAAGTGTCTGGCGGGTACTGCACTGAAAGCGTGGTCAGGAACACACGTCCATCAGCCACGAGAATTCATCTCGCACTGAAGCATAGTTGAGAACGGAGCACGAAGCGCGCCCAAAGCGCCTTTCGCTGCGTCAGGATGTGGAATGCGATGTAAAAGGGCAGCAGACACAAATGCCGTAGCGCCAGCAGAAGCAGCAATCGCCGCAGCAAAAGCAGCTGTGGTGGTATCCGCTGCCACTTGTTGTGTGCGAAGCGTCGACGTCAATGTCGGCGTCACGACGCCGTCGTCGTTGTCGTCTTTTTCGTTTACTGTTCTTGTTGTTGTTTTTGTTGTTATCGCCTGTTGAAGTGTGCCCGCCTTCCTCTTGAATCATTCTGAAGAAAACTGCCAACGGCAATGATTCTGCTCGATTGCCTTCATTGTGTGAGTCCGAATGTGAGTGCGCGTGCGAGGGTGGGTGTGAGTGCGAGAGTGAGCGCAAGTGGGACTGCGAGTGTGTGCGTATGCTGAGAGCAGAGCTTGCATGTGCTATTTGACTTTATTTTCGCTGTCAATACCGTTATGCTCCTGTAAATAGGCGATTCGTATGGATGTAATTTGTGAATATACATACATACATATGTACATATGTACATACATATGTGTTCAAGGTAAGGAAAGTAACACAGATCAGCATATTATGATAATTGAATCTTCTTTGATTCACCTTTTTGCTTGAGGTTAAATGAATATTTAATTGACAGACACATACATATGTACATACATGTTTACAAAATGACACCAAGCGCATGAAATATTGAAAATCGAACACACATTTGGCGAAATACTCACTACAGCTGCCAAACAGAATCAAATTGATAACAATAAATATGTCAACTCCGAATGGACACTCTCCTTCATTTTTCACCAAAGCTTAACAGGTGTCAGCCGCGCCGGCTTTCGACCAAAGGAGCGTGTTGTTTCTCTGATTGCGCTAATTTGTGTCTGTCTTCCTAAACAGTAAGGGCCAGAAGACTTCAGGTGAGCCATATAAAGACTATCGATATCAGTTCTTTAAAGTGGGTCACTTTATAAAGTCAATGTACACACATATTTGTAAGAAATATAAGTACAATTGATCCGCCACTAAACCGCAAATTTATCCAATTAGCCAGACAGGAAGTAAACGAGCAGCAAATGACGCGGCCTCGCGACTCCCAGAACTGTCTATACATATACATATGTACATATGTACATATGTGAGTCGTCATTTAATTAAGACTATTGTTTGTTCAGTCATGCTAGATTTGGATTGAAAGACAGTATATGTATGTACATACATATATGTATATCATTCACCGAAGGATAGAAAACTAGCTTCTTAAATGAAATTATTCGATTTCAATTCAAAAAGTATTTTCTAATTGTTAAAGTGTTAACACCACTGCTACATCACAGACTTTGAGATGTATGTATATACATATTTTACTTATTGTAATTATCAATTGCTTTTCTTTAACTGCTAATATTTAACATATTCATAATATATGTTAAAATTAATTAATATTTTAAAAGAACTCTGTTATATGGGATTGCTTCGAAGCACATTCTGCGGCTCCGACTTTTCAATAACTTTTATACCCTCAACCCAATGAAAATGGGATAAAAAGGTATAATGGCTTTGTTAAATGCATGTAACAGGCAGAAGGAATCATCGCAGACCCCACATAGTATATACATATGTACATATATTCTTGATCATGGCGACCAGCTGAGCCCTGTCCGCCTATCTGTCCGTCTGTATGAGTGCATCGATCTCAGAAGTTATACGAGCTAGAAACTGAAATTTGGCATACATACTCGTGTACCATACGCAGTATATTTATGCCCTTAACCCATTGAAAATGGGAAATCAGGGTATAATTTTGTTGTGAAAAATATGTAAGAGGCAGAAGGAATCATCGCAGACCACATAAAGTATATATATTCTTGATCAGCACGACGAGCTGAGTCGATAATCCCCTGTCCGTCTGTCCATCCGTCCGTCTGTCCGTATGAACGCCGAGATCTCAGATGATATAAGAGCTAGAGAGCTGAAATTTGGCATGCATACTCGTGTATACCATACGCAGTACAAGTTTGCATTATTTTTTCGATAACTCATCCGATAACTTTTTCATCGAGAATAATCGAAAAATTGATTTTGTTTTTTGAGCCTCATCGGCGTAATATTAGACGTGGAGACTTCTGATTTACTGTGTATATACATATGATGATTACAAACATTTTGTAATCAACAGATTTTGGATACCACGCCCTCTTCGCCCCCAATTTGTAAAAAACGTATTTCAAGTACTAGAGGCTTGTGCTTTGGAATGTACACACATTTTAACCAGATGATTATGCTCTTTCATTAAGATTGTATGTCTCCAAAAGAAGTTATTCAACAAATTAATTCTCATAATATTGCCCACACTGCAGCACAGCCCAAGCGCAGTCGCTGCTTACTGCGCAGTTAGCTAGTCGAGCAGTCCTAACTTTTTGTTTGATATGCCGTGGGTGGTCTCTAGTATCAATACTGCCAGATATATAGCGGAAGTTGAACTCACTCTATCTTCAGGTCCGGTATGCCACCAAATTTTTCAATTATTTTTATAGAATCATAACATTAGCTTACGTTTATACAGTTTTATCCGATTTACCACACCCCCAATGGCCGTAGACATACCCGCCATAGCCAGTGATCTTGGATGGTCGACGCGGATCTACATCCCAAAATTTAGCTCTTCAGCTATATGTGCTCCAAATTTAAAGTCTCTATCTTCAATAGCGCCGAAATATATTGCGTTCATACGGACAGACGAACGGACAAGACGGACATTGCACAAAACCAATATACTCATTTCACTGTCGCCTGAGTGGAGAGACATTGCAAAATGTCACTTAAACAAATTCTAAGTGATATTGAACCCATGAATGATAGACTTGCAAGAATTCAGACATCGATTAGAAGCAACGTATTCAACATATTCATATGTAAATACATTACACCTATGTATATCGTATACTTTTCACATACCTTTTCAAAACTCCACATAATCAATTATAGCATATCTGTAAAATTGCGAAAATTCTTATTTATGTTAAATTAAAAATATCTATTAAGCTATGAAATATACATTATATAGAATGGCAACATTTTCTTGAGGAGTGTGCGGAACAATTGAATAAAAAGGCAAAGGCAACAATACTTATCGAACCACAGGAATGAAAGGGAAAAAACCGAAAAGCCGTTGAAGTGCTCCAATAACGCCACCAAAATAACTTCAAAGTTAATGGACTAGAAATCTAAGATGAGGGCTGGACATTTAATAAGATGTGTGTAGGTGGTAGGAAGTCCAGATTGGGTTTCACTGAAAGTAGCACAAGCATATACGTTATATTGATGGAGTGGACGCATATGTAGCCATGGTATGTAGCAATATATCAAGCGAAAATACTTTAAATTGCAATGCTTTGAGGTAACCCAATAGCAAATTTAAGTCCAATCGTCAGTTCTGAAATAACTGATATTCGCTGAGAGTTAAAGTCAGATTATGCTGGTCCCCCGCATAAGAGTGCAAATATATTTATGGTGGTCAGCTTGCGTCAGAACGATGCAAGAGCCGACTCGAGGGAAAACTTTTAATTTCCTCTTAATTCAGCATGCAGCTCCACCCCAACCAGGACTAGCAAAGCCCTCCAGCTAGTCAGCTAGTCAGTTAGTCAGCTAGTCGCCCAGCCGGCTGTTAAGGCAGTCATCAACACACAAAGAGCGCAAACTTCAGCTGTCATCCGCACTTGGAATACTATCGGAGAATCGCTTGTTCGCCTTTGCTCTGAGCGGGCGGCAGCCAAAGTTTAAATGTCAAGTGGGGTACGCAGTGCAGGCAAATATTTTTCATTTAGCTCGGATGCCTTTGGCCTTACGGGGGTGTCTGCCACACATATTTTGCGGCATTCAATTGAAATATCAGCACGTGCCACTTGGCAGCTTCGAATATTATCCCAAGTCAAGTTAAGTTTGCTCTTTCGCGCTGCTCTCCATCATTTTCCATCATCATCGACCATTTGTCTTAAGCTTCCTGTAAAAATACGACATGCGCGTATGCCCACAAATTTCATTAAGAAATTCCAAACATATTTTGAATTATTATATTACTCCGTTATAAGCTTGATAGTAGTTAGTTGGTCTGTCCGTCTAGAGGACTTTTTGTCTGTATATTTGATTGTTTTCGGGGATGCCAATTGAATGTGAGTAAACTATTTACTACTAATTATATGTAAAAATATAATTATAATTGTAATCAATATTTTACTAACGATATTTGACTCGAGCTAATATTAGTATATTACTATTGTGGATATCTAAAACAAATTAGTTCAATTAAGATTGCTCGTTGATCATCGGGGGAAATTAATTTTGCATTCCACTATATTTTTATTTTTTTTCTCTCTGTAACTACATATTATAGAACGAACCTTGGTACTTAAAAATATACGTAAGGGCGTGCACGATGAACTTTCAACTCGAAGCCTGCGCAATGAAAGTGAGTGGGCGTTACATACGAGAAAGTGGCACCAATCGTCATGGGCGGATATTACGCAACATTTTTATCCGCCAGTCGGATGAGAGACACTGAGTCGAGAGGATGCTAAGACCCACTTGTTGCTACAGCTCGCGAATGAAGTCGAGACGGGTGGAGGAGGACGGAGGAGCAGCAGCAGCAGCATCTGAATGTTGCCCATTAGAGCAGAGCATGTGTAGAGTGCGCGTGGAAATGCTTTGGGGCTGTCAGCACGTAGCAGTCATCTCGGCAGCATAATCCAAGAAATAATTCAGCTAGCATTTATGGTCTCTGTGACCTTTTATTATATTAGTCTCTTAACCAACTCGTCATATTCTTGTAACTTACTTATTTATGGGCTTTGATAATTATTTCATATGCAATTTGATACGGTTTCTAATCCTAGGAGTGATTCGTCAAAATAAAGCTCACCCCTTAGTTAAATACTAATTCGGTAATCCTGTTATGTTTAATAAGGTCGTCTTTTTTTGTCAAAAAGGCTTCAAAGGCATTTTACTTTATTTAATTTAACTGTCTAATTACATTTAACAAATTAATCTTGGCTTATGTGTCCTACACAATTTCCATAATCCTAAGCAACATAGGAGAATTGCACTGCAGTATCTAACACAAAAAACTTGCCTAGAATACCACAATATATTGTTTTAGTTACAAATAGAATCGAATTTAATGGTGTTTAAGTAAATAAAACAATTTATTACTATTATAAAAAATACAATATTCGCGGCACACTTTACCTTACAAGCTACACTTAAGTTTATTTGTTCTGAAGCAATATTAAATTGTATATATTTAATAGATTTTGTATAACGTAAACTCAACCAAATATTATATATCTGAATATTGTACAATAGACCGGAGTATTTATTTAGTTAGATTTATATCTGATTATACTATGCGTCGTGGATTTTTAGGTTCTCAATTTCGTCAAGCGTGTCCTCCGAGCCGGATGCCGTCAAATCCGATAGTTCATCAAGACACTTTTGGCGTTTGCGCACATTCCAGTGCAGACCCTCAGCCAAAGAGTCGAACCAGTCGGATATCTGATCCTGTGCGCAAATGCTCGGGACAGGATAAATAGAGGTTGTCACTCGCAAGAAATCACCATGATTTAGCTCCTGATCATTTCGGCCGTCGAAGGATACGCGCGACGTATTCCTACTATCCGGAGATATCGATATCTAAGACGGGAAAATGAAATTGAGATTTAAGGCTTAACAGCGAACTCAATCGTCTTACCTTCAGCTCAACTCCGGCTGGTACAACAATTGGTCTAAAACTTAGTGAATGCGGACAGATGGGAGTTACCAGAATAGCTGGTACAGATGGATGGATCATGGACGCACCAGCGGCTGCTGCGTAGGCTGTGCTGCCCGTTGGCGTCGACACAATCAATCCATCTCCTTGCACCGATGTGATGTACTTGCCGTCCAAGAAAATATCAATGTTGCTTAAGTAGGGTGATGGGCCACGATTGATGACCACCTCGTTTAACACCAAAATACTGCTATAGCCAGATGCAGCCTGTGCTGAGGATGGACTACAGTTGTTGTTGCTGGCCTTTGGGTTACCCAATTCGTCGCAGTGGGATTGTCGTTGCGAGACAGGCTTTATGAGATTACTAGATTGCTGCAGAGACTCCCTGCGGCGCTCGCCTTTCCGGTGGATTGAGCAACGCAGGCGACTACGTAGCGTGAGTGCGGCATGACCCTCCAGCACATTGGTGACTTGCTCTTGGAAGTTGTCACACTGAAACGGTGTCAGGAACCCCAATGAGCCCAGATAGAAAGCCATAACAGGGGGCACCGATTGCTGGAATAACTGTGAGGCATATAGCAGCGTTCCATCGCCTCCCAGGCAGACAATAAAGTCAATACGATCGGTGAGATCATCGCGTCCATCTCTGTAGCAAAGACACCCAAAAATTGTTAGTATAATTAATCATATGCGTGATTACATTCTTAATGGTTCTCGTACTTACTTAAAGGTTACTAGCTTCTCCCGCAGTGCGAGGAAACGAGTGCGTACTCCAGTGTAATACTCGTGCACCAGCCGGAACTTTGCGCTCTCCTCCTCCAGCCGAACGTCATCGCGCAGCAACTTGTCCTCCAGCACTGCGGATTCTACCCAGACTACCATATTTTTCTCCTGGACCAGCCATTCAACCAGCTGCACAAACGGCAACAGCACCTGGGAGTCCTTCTTCTTGATTACGAGGACCGTCAACGGTGGCTTATACCAGGTCAGCCGCTGGCTGGCGGGATCTTGGATTTGCATTACCATTGCAGAATTCTTCATGATGCGCCCGCATGGTCCAAACTGCTGGAACGGCGAAGGTGCGTTTAGGCTACGAGTGCGCCTGAAAACAAAAGTGGAACTGTTAAGTTGCGAATAATACGAATTAGAGAATTAAAAGTGCTTAAAGTGACAAATGTTTAAGGTAAACCTCAAAATGCGCGGCTCCACCTCTTGGCCATAATCTTGGCCTATATGTTTGGAAACAAGGCCTAAATGCAGCGACGCAAGACGCCATTTCGGATGCTGCATACTTATAGCTCTGAAACTTATTTTTATGTGGACTTTAAATCCATATGAAGTACAGAGAGCAGAGCACAACGAAGCTAATTTCTGTACTCCAATAACAGTTCTTATGTACACGAAAATTATTGGAATTTCTGTTGGCTCGCTCGCCCTGGTTAATGCGAATCAGTTGAAGGTTACAAAATCACTGAAAGGCCAAAAAATATCTGAGAATTTACGATTTTGTTCGTTACAGCAACAGCGTTAAGAAACTCGTTTAGCCTCGAACAACGGAATAACGGAAACTGCACGCTTTTTGACGAGAGCGAGAGAGAGAGAGGGGAAGTAAGAGAGTAAGGTAGCAAAAGAGCGGGATAGGCAGTTGGTAAGAGAGAACGCAGTTTAAAAGCGAAAGCAATGAATGGAAGTACTGCACTGTTAGAAAACTCGGAAGTTAGCTTCTATGCAGGGCAGTATACATATTTTTGTCATGATATATCTCTTCACATGTCGTATAAGTCCCTAGATCTTGGGTCGGAATCACAAGAACATAAGCGAGAAATTAACTGTTGCTCTCGTGGATCATGGTTACCTCCAAAACGTTCGAGCTGCTGACCTCAAACTACTCTGCGCCTTCACTGAAAGCCTAACATGAGATGAGCTGAATAGACTGTAGGTATTAAATTCCCAACTGGTAACCAATACAAATGCCTTATTACCCGCGTGGCTATACGGCTAAAGATCTCGGCGTTTCGATCTTTTCAAAATAACACTAATTGATCCCAAGGTAAGCCTACCTGATACTGACACTGGTACTGATAGCAACGTCGACTTATTTAAATGGATAAGATATGGCGAATATAATCATTAAAACAAATTAAAACGGTTAGATATACCCGACTGCCTTAGACTGCTGTTAGAAATAAAATATTTCCGATTATGTCCACTCTCGACAGCAAGTAATTTATTGGCCCACATGTCGAGGAGGTCGATAATGATCCACCGGATTTTGGCACATATTTTCAATAGGTGTATCCACCTAATTATTTGGTTCCACTGAGCAACGGGATAAAAGCCGCACCTGATTAACTTCTGGACATTTCGCTAGAATATTAATTAAGGGCCGTCTGGGCTTTGTTTAACATACTGCGAACGTACATGTAAATTAAAGGTTTACGCGTTTGACCTGCTGCACCTTATGATTTTGATTTTGATTTTGAGTTTTCGCTGTCTGCTGGTCATGAGTTGTTGTTTTGTGTTTTATTTATGAATGGCGCCTCGCACAAACTGGCACGGAATCAATTAATAGTCATTGACTGACATTCAATGCCTTGAGAGTTTTTCAAAACAAAACGCTAATAAACAACAACAAATAAAAGACAGTAGCTTGTAGAAACACAAAATAAAAAGTATTTCGGGCCCACATATACACATGCGGATCGAATAGTGGTTTGGGTGCTTTAAACTAATAAATAAAACTATGTGCTCATCGGATTTGATTCACATAGGGACCATCACAGCAAATGCCTAGCCATTTAAGATGTTCGCAAACTCGTTTCGAAGTTCCCAAGACGGTGATAGCTATTCACAGACAACTATGTATTTCTATCCGTACCTATATCTGTGCAGAAAGGTCACGGCCCCTATGCCGTCGTGTAGGTCAAAATTTTGATCGCGATCAACTTTGACGTTATGCGGTATATTTAATCAACTCCTCATGGCAGCTTCGCTAAGGCTATCTATATAATAATACATTCAAATAGACATGTATATAAATATCAAATGCACTCATTCTAACCTTGAGCAGGAGTTCAGAAACACGGCTATTAAAGCATTTTTATACCCTGCACCCATTGAAAATGGGAAATCGGGCCATAATGTATTTGTGAAAAGGTATGTAACGGGCAGAAGGAATTATCGCAGACCCTATAAAGTATATATATTCTTGGTCAGCACGACGAGCTGAGTCGGTATACCCCTGTCTGGCTGTCTGTCCGTCCGTTAGCGATGATATTTGGCATACTCCTATGTACCATACGCAGTATAAGCTTATCATCTTTTTTCGATAATTCATCCGATAACTTTTTGTGTATATACATATGTATGTGTGCATTAAAGAAGTGTAGAATAATTAGAATATCAGCATGGAGTGTTTAGGGTATTTCCTAGTCGAGCAGTCTCGATTAGAGCACTCTTGTTCCTATTAACCTGATAACGAAATCTGGCTCATCATGCTGGCGTTAACATTTTATTGAAGAACATTTACGTGATAGTTGGCCAGGCACCAATTAATTATACTTTTTATAGTCATTTATAAAATTGAAATGAGTATATTGGTTTTGTGCAATGTCCGTCTTAATCGTCCGTCTGAACACAGTTTTTTGCAGCACTATTGAAGCTAGAGACTTGAAATTTGGAGCACGTACTCGTGTATATCTCCGTTTTATAAAATGTTATTGGAAAATGCATTTCCCGATATACCAGAAATGATATTAGTTGACGGGCTAAATAGCTGAGGATTGGAATGTAGATTTCTTTTCACCACCCAAGATCGAAAGGATCCGGATTAGCTATGACCCATTAGGGGCGTGGAAAATCGGGGAAAATAGTATCTCCTAGAGTTTTAAGGTTAGAGCGCTAAAATTTTTCAGGCGAGCTAATGTTATGATTCTAAAAAGAAGAATGAAACAACTAAGAAAGCTCTAGTCGAGACTGCTCGACGACGAGATCCCCTGAACACTTCGCGCAACTGATATTTCAATAATTCTTTGCGTCTTCCTGCTTGCACAAGACACACATACCGTATGTCGCAGTGTGGGCTTACTATGGGAACTAAATTATTGAATAACTTTACATGAGGATGTACGTTCCTTATGAAACTTTAATATTGTGATTATAATATTAAAATGAGTATATATTTACCAAAGCACAAGTCTCTAGTATATGAAATACGCTTTTAACAGATTTAAGGATGAGCGGGTGAATATAGAGGTTGGGAGTGAATTATATCAAAAATTAATATTGTATAAAATGAATCTGAATATATATTTAAAATTTGAAGACTCTAGGTTTAAAGATGTAGCAGATATATTACTGATTTTCGAAAAGGTTTTAAAATATAAAAAATAAGCAATATCCACGCTATATATACGGACATTTTAAAAAAGTTCAAGTCTCTAGCCCTTATTTCTTCTGAGATCGACGCGTTCAATCATACGGACAGACAGACTGAATCGACTCAGGGCTAAATCGACTCAGCTTGTCGCTCTGATCAAGAATATATATACCATTATACCCTGATTTTTATTTTTTTTTTTTTTAATCAGTTCAGGGTATAACAAGTAAGAAGACTCTAGTCGAGACTGCTCGACTAGGAGATACCCTGAACCCTCCAAGCTGATATTCTGATCATTCTGCACTTCTTTTATGCACGCACACATTCATACATATGCATCCACCCTCACGCGCTCGCGATCTGCTAACTGCGCAGTAAGCAGCGACTGCGCTTGGGCTGCGCTGCAGTGTGGGCGATAGTATGAGAATTTACATGGTGAATAACTTCTTTTATAAACAAACGATCTTAATGAAACTTTCAGGGCGTAATTATATGATCAAAATGTGTGTACATTCCAAAGCACAAGTCTCTAGTACTTGAAATACGTTTTTTACAAATTGAGGGCGAAGGGGGCGTGGTATCCAAAATCTGTTGATTACAAAATGTTTGTATTCATCATATATATGTACACTGCAAATCTGAAGTCTCCACTTCTAAAAGTACTCCGATGAGGCTCAAAAAACAAAATCAATTTTTCGATTATTCTCGATAAAAAAGTTATCGGATGAGTTATCGAAAAAATAAAGCAAACTCGTACTGCGTATGGTATACACGAGTATACGAAAAAAATTTCAGCTCTCTAGCTCTTATATCTTCTGAGATCTCGGCGTTCATACGGACAGACGGACGGACGGACGGACGGACGGACGGACAGACGGACGGACGGACGGACAGACGGACAGGGCTATATCGACTCAGCTCATCGTGCTGATCAAGAATATATATACTTTGTGGGGTCTGCGATGATTCCTTCTGCCTGTTACATACTTTTACACAAAAACATTATACCCTGATTTCCCATTTTCAATGGGTTCAGGGTATAAAAATATGTGCAGTGGAGGTTACCACATAAGAAGTGGCGAAATATGCTAGGTGCAAAGTAGTACTTGAATAATTGATATCTAATCATGTAACCCATGCAGCTCCCAGAACAAACTTCAATTGTAGCCAGAACTCGGATCTCGTAACGCTAGATTACACCCAACGTACGTAATCTGAGAACTGTTATCGGGCCCACGCCCAATCTTTGTACGTGTACGGGTAGCGCCGCAATTAACGACTTATAATTCCAAAAGTAATCGACACTCGAAACAGGAGAAAGAAAATCATCCGCAACATGAATCGAGTGTTCAGTGAATCGAACGGAAGGCGATCTTGTTGGGGTATGTCCACTTATAGCATAGGACGTTATGTTTTGATTATTGTTACTTACGGCCAAGTGCCGGAGCGTCTACGACGCGCCGTAGCTGTTAAATAGTCACTACTATAGTACTCCAATCCCTGAAGCGGCCTATTTTGATGGTCTTTGGCAACGGTATCTTTAAGCCTGCTGACAGTTCTACTGCTCGAATTGCTGTTGGCCAACTGTTGATGCTGGTGCTGATGCCGATGCTGGTGGTGGTTGGCGCTCTGACGAGCGATCAACTCATTGTAGTGGGTCAACTGTTGCTGCTGCTGGTTTCTTCCATGGGCTCCACACCAGGTTAAGCCATAGTTCCAGCGCTCTTCGAGGCGGTGCTGATGTAGAGTGGCCAGATCGATGTCCGAGCGGCAGGACATGGCTCAAATAATTCAAAGATCACTAAACAAAATTCACTTTTCCAATTTCTTAGCACATTTGCGGAAACTTGATCAAGCTGCAATATTGTATTTCGTTAGCTTCACGTTTTCTTGGCGTTACAGACTACTAATCAAACCACTCTAAAGACGACCCTGGCCGATTGCTCAAAATTGTAAACAGATTTAACCTTGCTCCCTTTTTCGAAAAGTGTTAAAGCGAACTTCACAAAAACCACGAATATTTTATTATTGAGTCAGTCAGATGCCTCTCGAATCAGCAGGGTAAGCGAAGCAAAAATACGGTAAGAGCGTCAATTATATGTTAAATGAAAATATCAAAGTAATATGTTGCTATTTTGCAACAGGTTTTATAATACAAATGATAAAAAAAACAGCAATCGTAGACATTAGGTTTTTGCCTCTTGTTTTTGCTTTTTAGCTTTTGAATGCTTATGAATTTTACTCAAGTTCCGGCTCTGACGTCAACTAATTGCCTTCGGTATTTGCATAAAAATTCCAGTCAACAAGCCAACGAGAAATCTCAGCAATAAAGAGAGCAGGAAAAAGAGGAAGAAAGCAAAACAAAGAGCCAATCATCAATCATTAATCAGCATCTTGTGAGAATCATTTTTGACAAAGGACAGAAGCCTTTGAGAAAAAATTATGTTCTTATATGAGGAATGAAGTAATTTTCAATGATAAATTATTATTTTTCAAAATTATTTTTTGAGTGCATAAATCAAGAAATTGGGCAGATCAATTTATTGATAGAAAATAGGAAGCAATGCATTTAGGTTCAAAAATAAAAATTGTTAATTACAATAATTGTGCACTTAACTTGTAAACAAAGAAAACAAATATTACATTAACGAACAGGTTTGTAGCGATCTATTGAACAAAGAAATGTTATGAAAACAAAGCAAGTACATAATCTAGTATACTAGATAGCTAGACTCGGGACTCAAGTCTCAAGACTCACTCGAGGGTAATTGTTGGCTTGATCAGTGAGGCTAATCTAAGTCTTATTGATTCTTACAAAAAAATTGCCGAGGAGGGCTGCACGTGTAAACGCCCAAGATTGTTTCAGTTAAATGCACGCTCATGTTAAGATAGAAGGACTATTCAAAACACAGAAGTAACTTGGTTACATATTATATAATATGGCGTATTAAGCACACGTAGCTTTTAGCCCTAGCTTCAAGCGAAGCCAACGACCGACATGAGAAAAAGAGAGCGAGCGAACGACCGACCGACAGAGATAGATAGAGAAAGAGAGAGAGAGAGAAAGAGAAAGAGAGAGAGACAGAGAGAGAGATAATCTACACAAAAGACACGAGATAGGTAGAGGTATCACCAGAGAGGCAAGGAAAGAGAAGAGAGCGCGCTCCGCCGATCTCACGAAACACAACCGTGCTGTCTGATGAACCAGCGATAACTGAACTGAAACGCCAAAAAGGTGATAAAATTATAATTTGTTGTACGATTTGAAAATAAAAGTTTAGTATCGTCTCCAATCATCGCAACGATCAGGTTGTAAAAAGCTGAGCAATTTTTGGACACGCGTCGTATAATCAATAGAGAGCGTGCGAGAGACAAACAGAGAGACTTATTTTACAGGTGCTTATTTGTCTGGTAGTATATATGTTTGTATGTATACATATAAATAAATAAAAAAAAAACAAGTAGACAATCAACGGTAACCAAGTTATATAAACAACGCAGTAATTGGCGAATAGTCTTGTCTAATTATTCATTTTATTCGAATCTAATGATTACAATTGTAAAAAATATCTATTTATTCTTTGGAATGTATGAGGGCGTGTGCGCGTATATGCAATCCCACTGATTAATTCAACTACTTCTTTTACTTACCACCACCAACGCATTTCTCTATCGCTAGCAGTGCCATTGGTCAGGAGGCCAGGGCCAGGAGCGGATGACGCTGATCCATTGTTGTGGCGAGCACTGATTAAACTTATCAACTTATTGTCATGCTCGTCGTAGTTGCCACAGTGCGAAGATACACCTGCACTTCGGTCTCCAGTTGCACCTGGCACAGACTGTGCAGGGGTTGTCTTAGTTGTTGGACTTGGACATTGTATTATGTTGTAAGAGGACGAGGACATGGTTTACACTCACAGATCAGAAAAAAAACCTTAAAGTAAAATTCTACCGCACACAACAGTATTTAATGAAACTTAAACGTATTTGCAAACATTCAATTTGGGCACCATGGTTATGGAATTATTAACATTTTTGTGGTTGACCTACAAACGCGTTGACTTGACATCGTCTGTACAATGTTTATTATTAATATTATGGCTGACGGATACGCAGCATAAATGAAGTATGCAACGCACTTTAAACTCTAGCAACATGTATATTTATTTATTTATTTATTTGAGAATCATTACATTTGCTAGATTTAATCGATACGTCTGGAACCAGTTCGATTAACAGACTCTCTCTCTCTCTCTCTCTCTCTGCGAACAATGAACATTCAAACTCCGACTTAGGCACTTTTTTTTAACTGATACATCCGGGAAAAATTGTTAGCTTGCATAGTTTTGTCATACTACATATAAATTTTACATAACAAAAGAAGTCGGTGTCTTAAACAAGTTATATATATTAACTTAACAGCGATAAGTCAGCTGTTATGAAACGCATATCGATTATTCATTTCTGATTTTGGATTGAATTGTAACATATTTATCGCTTATTATTGATAATAATAATAATAATATAAATCATATAAATATATTTGGAAATCATTTTTTTCTTACAACTATTTCTTAAATGTAGACAGTGCTGCTATCGATATCATACAAATCGAATACAAACTGGTTGCTATATCACTCAGAGCTTCAGTTATTTTTAAACTCATTTTGTTCAACAGTTCAAGGACGGATTGATTGTGAAAAAAGTAGCATAGTTATGCTTACCGAAACTGATTTCGCTTGTCGTATAAACTACCCATTTGCAGATTATTTTGTGTAGTAACTGTTGTTTTCAGTACAGGCACTGCAGAACCATGTTGACACATTTGTCTAGCTCGTTCCATATCCCTTACATTCATTTTGATTTTAATTTAACTCAATTTAATAACAGGAATATATTAAAAAAATTTTAAGTTTTACGCATAAACACAACCGCACGCTGTAACCGCTCAAAGTGTACTATAGCATACGCCTATATTTCGAGATTTTATGCATTTCATATGACTAGATAAGCACGCACACCTGACACGACCCACACACATACATACTTTGATATTGATTCGCACACCTTGAATCTGTTAACAAAAAAGGCAAAAACAATCCACAGTAAAAAAAATTTGCTTAAAACATGAAACAATGGCAAAAATCTTGTGTGCAAGTGTATATATATCTTATGTATACCTGCGAAGCATTAGCCATTCTCTTTATTTTTTTGCCTAGACAAAAAGCCTTCTAATTGATGCTCGATAAGCCCAAATGCGTATCATCGGAACTGCTAATAGAATGGCTATAGCAGTGCAAACATATTAAGCCGAGGTGAGCAACATGTAACCAACCATGTACATGACAAATGATATACACCTATATATAAATACAGGAACGAAAATTAATGTTCACTTAAACTGAAGTATTTCGTTGCATGCTGCGCATGGGCAACTCAGCAGAGACAGTGTAAATAGATTATTTTTTATATATTTTTCAAAATATTCGAGTCGTTAAAATCAAACAATATAAAAAAAATATTAAAATAATGTTAAATTAAGTTATAGGCACATAAACAGAAAGAGATTGCACAAATGTGCACTACAGTGAAAGCTTACAAGCTTATTATTGTCCAAATGGGGGTCTCTGCGCACTACACATCATACAATTTTGTATTTTCAATCTCATCGAATGTATCTTCCGATCCAGATGCAGTTAAGTCTGATAATTCATCAAGGCATTTCTGACGCTTGCGCACATTCCAATGCAGTCCATCGCCCAGAGACGCAAACCAGTCAGAGATTTGATCTTGGGCACAAATACTGGGGACGGGATAAATTGACGTGGTTATGCGCAGACTGTCGCCATGAAAGAGCTCTTGCCGATTGCGACCATCGAAGCTCACCCATGAAGTGTTTCGACTCTCAGGTGAAACTGAAATCTGCAAAACGCGCATTCATTCAAATCATATTTAGTTTCTTCTAATAGCTTATTATTATTAGTACTTGCTTTTAATTCAACACCTGCGGGAACTACTATCGGTCGAAAACTCAACGAGTGCGGACATATAGGTGTTACCATAATGGCAGGCACGGAAGAATGTATCATGGAGGCACCAGCGGCCACCGCATACGCCGTGCTACCCGTGGGCGTGGACACAATCAAACCATCGCCCTGCACCGACGTAATATACTTGCCATCTAAAAACAAATCAATATTGCTTAAGTACGGCGATGGGCCGCGATCAATTACGACTTCGTTCAATACTAATATGCTGTTGGCCAAGGGGGACGGTGGCTCGGCACACGAATCTCCCGCGTGCTCAAACCCGTGGCGATTTTCGCTTCTTCGATGCATAACGCAACGTAGCCGACTACGCAATGTAAGCGCTGCATGGCCCTCCAATATACTGGTTAGTTGTTCTTGGAAATTATCAAAACGAAATGGCGTCAAAAAGCCTAGAGATCCTAGGTGGAAGGCCATCACAGGTGGTACCGATTGCTGGAACAATAACGAAGCATATAACAGTGTGCCATCACCACCGAGACATACGATAAAGTCGATACGGTCTGTAAGATCATCCCGACCATCTCTGTTAGAAATAAATCTTTTTTTATATAAATAAATCTTTTTTTATATAAATCTAAAAACTTGCTTGAAAGTCACGAGCTTGTCGCGAACGGAGCGAAATTGTAGGTCTTCGTTGAGAGTAATGTCGTCTAGCACTGCAGATTCTACCCAAACAACCATATTCTTCTCCTGAACCAACCAAGTGACCAGCTGTACGAATGGCGTTAATACGGAGGCATCGCAGACTTTCTTGATGACCAGCACAGTGAGTGGGGGCTTGTACCATGTAAGACGCTGACTGGCTGGATCCTGGATTTGCATAACCATTGCCGAGTTTTTCATAATACCCCCACATGGCCCAAATTGCTGAAACGGTGACGGTGCGTTTAGGCTGCGAGTACGCCTGCAAAGAAAAAAAGCGAGAAAGTTTCTTCTATTAACCAATGATTTTAAAGAAACGGATTTTTTAATGAAAAAAGTGTAGTTGATATAGCGAATATGTGAAGCATTTTCATTTATCTGTTTTATGCGCAGATGAGCGGGTCATGACAAATGAGACAAAAAAGCTCACCACCACCAGCTGCTGTTCATGACGTCGTCAGAGGCTGTGCTGGAAGCATTTTTGTCATATAAATCCCTTTTGCTAACATTATGGCACTGTTGCGGCTGTCGCGGACTTTGTTTTACATGATTGTATTTTAACGATTCTGGCGTCGTAGACATTATAAAATTTCACAGCAAAGAGTTTCAAACCATTTTTTTTATTGAATACAAAAATGTGACTGTAGACTGCATCCGGCAAAATGCTAATAAAAACATATACATAGGTTCCCAAAAATACCTAAGGTGGACATTAACATTTATATTGCATACTTTTAACAGCTGGTATTATGTTTTCATGTCTTTTTCTACTTATTCACGAAAGTGAATGTTGGGTTAACCACTCAAGTCCAAAGAGCTATGGTGGATATATATCTATATATATATAGGCGTCAAAACCGCAAGAATTTATATATCCTACCGTTTCAGAGCAAGAAGCTTCAAATTTGGATAGTTGAGTTATTGGTTATTGGTTATCTATCGATAGCCCCAAAATAATTGTTACGCCTCCTTAGGGGCGTGCTAAATCGAAAAATACCCCATAATTTTAACATTTTTTAAGCGTAAGCATTCAAGTTTTGCAGTTACGGTACCGTCAGCTCATTCTAGGAACTGGCCAAAAATGAGTTGTCTACCGCCACGAGGGGCGTGACAAATAAGGAAAAACTGAATTTTCTTCAGAATTAAAGCAAAACTTAGCTACCACTGCAATGTTCTTGTGTTAGTTTCTTTCAATTCGTTTTTTTTTTTACTTACCGAAACTGTTTACGTCTTTCAGTTAAATCTAAAACGCGTGCTCTCCTCAACGGCTTCGGAGAATTTTGTGTTTCGTTTCTATCGGGATCATCCTCTACAGATATGGAGTTGGCTGCCATTTGGAGAGCCAATTGCATCTCTTCGTCGCTCATTTTGACAGGATGGTTAAAATCGTTGTTTTACGATAAATGTGATCGCAACTTCACTGGCACAGTGTTAAGTTTCAACTAAATGGGTTCCTATGCCTTAACTTATATAATATATACATCACCTGAATACAACATTTATTTACATACGTACGTGAATATACACAAACACGGACATGTATGTATATGTAAAGTACTGTATTGAAAAAGCACACATACTCGTACTTTGAATTTTAAAGATCGTACTCGAAACAATAATGCAGCCTCCTATTGTATTCGAATAGAATATACCGCGCACACAGTTCTACATCATTTAATAAGCTATTACACTTTTATTCACTGATGCGAAAGATAAATTAACATGTTCATCTTCATCCAGTATCAAGAAAGTATTAAAGTTAAATCAAAAGTGAATCCCCGGTTGTATAATATACGGTTACAGGGTATACTTGAATATTTGCATTTGATCTCAACAGAAAGACTACCTACATACATATGTATGTATGTACATGCATACATATGTAATCATAGATATATGTACATATATGTATTTCGTATATTTTGTATACGAGTGAGAAAATGTGTAGCGAGTCTTAATAATTTTCTACAGTTGCAGGCGTAACTGTATGCTGTTTTTAAATATAATTGATTGCGTTCACCCTGCGGCAAACAGGCGTACACCTTATGTAAAAATATAGATATTTCAAGGTAATCCATTGTAACTACAAATTTATTGTGTATAAATTAAACCAATCAGTCCGTTCAGCTTATTTGGTGTTAATAAAATAAATACATACCTGTGTTTTCCAACTATTATATCATTGATATAAATATATTATCATTTATTTGAATATTCACAGTAAGCTCAAAAAGCTCAATGCTGTGCATAAAATACCAGTTCAGTTTTTGGTATTTTGAATGTACATATGTATATCGTTTGTGTTCTCGATTAATCAGTAAGCGCTGAGGCAAAAATTATTTCAGTGCATTGTGACTGTAAGAGTTGTTAAAAGTTGCATATTTTTTAAGAAAACAATAACTTCAATGGCAACGAAAGCGTCTGTAACTATGAAAATGCTAGCTAATCGCGTAGGCAACTTTGTACCCACGACTTGTATAAAGAACATAAGGTGAGCGCTACCACATGGGTTCACTTCTGTGACGTAATAATGGACGCTCAATTCTTGTAACCAAATCATGACAGCTGGCTGTGCCATTCCCAATCACAATTGCTGCGGGGTTATACAACGGAAAAAAAGGAGCAAGCCATAGCTGACGATGCTACACCCGTGGACCAGAAAAAAGTGCCACAATCACTGGAAATCGAGCGGCTGACGCAAGAGTTGGCGGAAGTTAAAGAGCAAAACAGCGAACTTTTAGACAAATATAAGCGTGCACTGGCTGATAGCGAGAATATGCGCACACGGTTAAACAAACAAATAAGCGATGCAAAAATTTTTGGAATACAAAGTTTTTGCAAGGATCTCTTAGAAGTAGCCGACACACTTGGCCATGCAACTCAAGCAGTTCCTAAAGAGAAAGTAATTGTAATTAAGTTCTCATCAACAACGCATAATGTAATATACTTTTGGTCTTATCTCTTAGCTTAACGGCAATTCCGATCTGAAGAATCTGTTTGAAGGCTTAAGTATGACACGCGCTTCATTGCTTCAGGTGTTCAAGCGTCATGGTCTAGAACCAATTGATCCAATCAATGAAAAATTCAATCCCAATCTGCACGAAGCATTGTTCCAAAAAGAAGACTCCACTGTTGAGGCAAACACGGTTATAGAGGTTACCAAGCTCGGCTACAAACTACACGAACGTTGCATACGCCCCGCTCTGGTTGGCGTGTCCAAATGATAATACCACGATGCTCATCGCAGTCCTATTTTATACACAAGCAACATTTACATACACTACTTTCCAGTTTGCACTTTGTCTTTCGCTGCTAAATTCATGTACGATACTATGTAAATACATATAGGTTTCCCATATACAGGGAATTCGCCTATTTCCTAATTACTAAGCGTAGTTGGGCGCTCAGTGTACAACTTATTTTCCCCTCGGACTTAGATTCTTTAGTTTAAGGGATTTATGTATATTTAATAAACTCTAGTTTAGTATTTTAAAATTGAAATTTTTCAAACGAACATTTATACATATGTATAACCGCTAAGTTTGAAAATTCTGAGAAGGCATCTGTAATTTGATGATACAGGTAGTCGAAGGCGATGAATTTTCAATGGAAATCGTATCGATGGCCCAACAGGTATAAAACGTTTCGCCTACGCCGTCGACCATTCGTGGAAACAAGAAAAGAGAATTCCACGAAGGTAGCAAACAAGAATACGGATTAGGTTTCTACAAGGGTCAATCGACAATGATTTATCAGTTGTTCTTTTAACCTCGTGTTGAGTAGAATGTTCGCTGGGCTGCTGAAGTTCCTTTTGCATTTGGCTCTGTGGCAATGTATCAGGGGCCGTATTCCTTTGATGCCCAAATTCTACAGGCAAGACAGTCCAATTATTGTCGACACTGATAAGCTAAGATTGAATCCAAAGTTACAAAATGGACTCTATTATAATATTCCCGCCTTCAAGCTTATTAATCCGAGCACACTTAATCCAACCTCGATGAAGTACACAAACACAGTAGCATCAAGAGTGGCTGGCGACTATCCCAAGGATTTGATTGATATGGCTCGCACTAAGCTGGGCTTTAAGCGTATAGATCAGCTGCCCACCCTAAATAATCTCGGGAGTCTGCTGGGCACTAGAAATGATGATGAGACAATCAAATATGTGCGCTCTCTGACTTCTACAGATCAAGGTATAGCACTCATGAAGGCATACTTGGAGTCGACCGATTATGAGCCAACCAATTCCAACAATGATAGCGGGGATAAGACGGAAGCAAATGATAATAATAATACAGATTTTGATGTCGACTACGATACGACGCCATCCAGGCCTGATACAACTGTAACAATGAAGACACCAACGCCGCAGATGGAAGCGGGTAGCCTAATGAAGGGTGTGAACGAGTTCATAAATCAATATAAATTGTGGCCGGACAGATTGCCATATAAGCATGTGCTGGTGGGACCCGTGCACCCAAGCAGCAACCAGAAACAGAGCCTAGCACCAGCCTTGCAACCCGTACTTTTGCGGAACTCATTGCCCTATCATTATCCTATTCCGTTGCGACCCGTATTATCTCCAAGGCCCAACACAACTAAGCAGACGCCAGACCCAGTCAGCAACAACGTAAACACAAGCAAATCCGCCACCGATTTGGGGGCGCCACACCTCAGCACTCCTAAAAGGACATCTGCTCTCGTGACACCGCATGTTCACGAGCTAGCGCGAATTGCTAATATTTCCCCAGACATTCTTGACAGCTTTTTGCAACAGCAACCAAAGCTGGCCGAATTGGCTAAACGGTTTAGTCGACTACCGCTGGTTCAGCAACAAAGGAAAGTTGTTGACTCGCAATTGTTTATGGCTGTCAAAAGAGCCCTGGCACAGGAGAACTTAAAGCGTTTGCTTAGAGCATCGCAGGCATAGATTTAGTAGGTTTCAACAATAAAAATTAAATAAATACAACAAATAATTTTAAACTGGGTTGGTAGCCGAATTTACGATGTTATGATATGCATGTACATATGTACACTTGCCAGAAAAACTATGCGTACAGGCTTAACGTGCGACTTTGATAGAGAATAAATATGATAAATATCAGTATTGTTATCAATATTATATTTTTTAGTGAAAAACTATTTAATAACACACATTTATCAACAATTTTTTTTTAATAATATTATACAGTTTTTTTTTTATATTTTAAATAAGAAAATAACAACGAAAATTCACTTAGAAAAAGTATGCGTACAAACTAAAAACCCACTGTTCTTAATCGTCGTGTGAAGCTTTTAGTACCGTTAAACAGCATATTACGGTTAAAAAAGCATTAAAGAATGTCAATCACGTGTTGGTTTGCAAATTTTGTCATTAAGTTGATAGATTTCGTCATGGGTAGGAAAACTAAAGAGATTGATACCGATTTGAGAAAACTCATCGTGAAATTACGCGATGAAGGGAAATCTTTTAGGGAAATTGGCGAAATTGTTGGCAGAACGCATTCTTCTGTCCAAAGGGTAGTCAATAACGTTAATTTGACTGGCTCAGTACAGTCAAAGCCACGCTCTGGGAGGCCCTCAAAGCTGACCGAGAGAGAGAAGAGGGACGTGCTGAAGACGGTGCGGCTAAACCCCGCATTAACTGCAGCCAAGATTAATCAGGAAGTTAAAGAGAAATATAAAAAAGAGCTCCACGAAGACACCATAAGAAAATTTTTAAAGAAAAATGAATTAAATGCCCGTGTTGCTCGAAGGAAGCCACTTATCACTGATGCAAATAAAATCAAACGGATGGATTTCGCCAGAAAATACTTGGAAGTCAATCCAGAGTATTGGAACCAAGTGATATTTAGTGATGAGAGCAAATTCTGTATATTTGGTATCAAGGGGAGAAAGCTTGTGTGGCGAAAGAGAGGCACTGCGTTCGACGTACAAAATCTAGCTCCAACCGTTAAGCACGGTGGAGGTGGCGTAATGGTGTGGGGGTGTATGGCAGCAAGTGGAGTGGGCAATTTGGTTTTTATTGAGTCCACAATGAACCATATGGATTACCTCCATATCTTAAAGCACAATTTACACCAAAGCGCCAGACAATTGGGTCTTGGGGAGGACTTTGTCTTCCAACATGACAATGACCCCAAACACACAGCTCACAATGTCAAGCTCTGGTTGCTCTATAATACTAGACACCAGCTTCATTCGCCTCCCCAGTCACCCGACCTTAATCCCATAGAGCATTTATGGGATTTTTTGGAGCGCAAGATTAGAGAGCGAATAATTACGTCAAAGGACATGCTCAAATCGGTTCTAATGGAGGAGTGGCTCAAAATTCCGGCTGATTTCACCCGGAAATTGGTGGCATCGATGCCAAAACGGTTGGAAGAGACTAAGAAGCGAAAGGGGTATCCAACCTCATATTAATTTTCAAATTTTCGTTGAAAAAAAGTTATTTTTGGATTTGTTTTTTAGTTTGTACGCATACTTTTTCTAAGTGAATTTTCGTTGTTATTTTCTTATTTAAAATATAAAAAAAAAAACTGTATAATATTATTAAAAAAAAATTGTTGATAAATGTGTGTTATTAAATAGTTTTTCACTAAAAAATATAATATTGATAACAATACTGATATTTATCATATTTATTCTCTATCAAAGTCGCACGTTAGGCCTGTACGCATAGTTTTTCTGGCAAGTGTATATATATATGTACATACATAACCTAAATGAATAAATACATTTATATGTATGTATGTACATACATACATTTAAATGCATACATAAGCATGTCGCGACACCTCAAAATACAATGTCCATGAGATTTATTGGTCAGTGTATTATTAAATGTCGTTAGTTTTTCTACCGTTGTTTGCATTATAGTCGCCTATTTATCAATCAGCGACAATTTACTGCTCAACGCAAGGGTATTCTTGAAAAATACATACATATGTATGTACATGTGTATGTGTTTAACAATTTAATGAAAATGATGTACTAAGTATTTTGCGCACATCACTTTGGTAAGAGTTAAATTACTCTTTGTCCATCAAAAATAGCACCCGAAAGAATAAAGTTACTGAACTAACGAGCGTGCATTGGACAACAATGATTACTTTGGTTATTTTACAAAATTACTAAATAACTAGACAGAAAAATACAACCACGTGCATGTAAAGTGCGCTTTCGAAAGAACACAGCGTTGCCTGCGATATACCACGAGCACTTTTAACAGTGTTATTAGCCATTGTAAAAATACTAAAGATAAAATCGATTGTTAACTGTAAATTACTGAATTTACAGAATATCAACTCTGTATATAATTTCAGCAGTGCTTATGACATTCTAAATGGCATGCATTCAATTGCGTGATCGATGTTGACCTTAAGCTCTTAAAGATGTCTGCAATCGTTCATTACTATAGACGTTCAGTATTCATTGAAATTTAAATGATCCTCCAAGAAAAGTTACCATTTTTAGAGCCAGCTTCTTGGCGATCAGCTAGTTCAAAAGTTCTTAACATACAATTCTCGACGATAATATAATAGTAGCAATAAAAATGGCAAATCAAAATGAATGTAGGTAGGTACCTTGTTCAATAAGTTATTTGAGTTGTAAATACTGTCGCACAGCTACAAGGATGACATCAGCTTCAGACTAACAAAATAGTTATGCACTGCCACACTGTCCGAAATATTTTACCCTTTTCATATGTATATGTCAAAGTACATATTCACAAAGCCAAGGCCTATTAAGTTTATTTCAATAAATCATATAAGATTTAAATTTTTAAGAAATTTTAAACGTTTTTTATATTGTAATGAGAATGGCAATTATTATAGAGAAATTGAAAAAATACTAGCTCTATCGATATATCGATATTGGCAGGGTTGCTAGTAAATAAACTGAAACGGGACATACACGTCGTAAACGTCACCAAAAACTAGCAAACAATTTATTGACAAATTTCGTACTAATAAAATGTTTAATTAAACGTATTCTTTTATACACAATTAGTGAGTGTATGTGTGTATGAGTGTGTGTGCGCCTTGCTGTGTCAAATTGCAGTAAATCATATGTACATATGAAAGAAAAAGAGCTGCAGCAGCAGGTTATTAAAAATTCGTTTGTTTCGTGCCAAATTCCTAAAGGTTGAAGCCAATTATCTGCAATTACTGAACCTGGACACAATGTCACTGCCAGGAAATGGAATTTATGTGGTACGAGGTGAAATGGCCACCTTAATGACGGCCATGCGACGTGGTACTCGTTGGAACGCAGCAGCCTACGTGGTAAGTTCCTGACGTACATATGTAATCATACATATGTATACAAATTTCTTAAAAACATATTTAACTTGATCATTTAAATGCAGGATGACGAGAAGGACGGCTTGTTAAAATTGTTCATCGATCTGAAGCAGGTGCTAAATCGAATAGAGGATCTGCGTTTAATTGAACCGAACGTGTTTCTGGCGCCCTTTCTTGAGGTGATTCGAACAGCAGACACCACTGGACCATTAACTAGTCTCGCCTTAGCCTCGGTCAATAAATTTTTGTCATATGGCTTGATTGGTGTGTACATGATGATTTGAACGTCTCTTTGGGTTTTGCCATCTGCTTATTCAATTTCTTTAATACTGAAAATTTAGATCCCACGACACCAAATCTAGCAGTAATTGTAGAGATGATTGCAGATGCTGTTACTCATGCCCGTTTTATGGGCACCGATCAGTCCTCTGACAGTGTAACATTTATGCGTGTTATCGAAGTGCTTCACACCCTAATCCGAAGCCCAGAAGGTGCCGCTGTTAGCAATGAGTCAATGTGCGAAGTGATGCTCAGCTGTTTTAAGATCTGTTTCGAGTCGCGTCTTAGCGAGCTGCTCCGGCGATCTGCAGAACAGTCTCTGAAGGACATGGTGCTGTTGTTTTTCATGCGTCTGCCACAGTTCACAGAGGACGGCAGCGATACAGCGCTACAAAAGCGGTTTACCATTTATGAAGCAGCTGGTGCAACTGCAGAGAAACATAAACGTAAGGCACAGCCGGCCTTAAGTGCGTCACAACGCAAATCATCTACAGCCGAGGAACCTCCTCAGACGCCGCAGAGCACGCTAGCGCCGCCCACGCATTTGAAGGCGCCTATTCTCGCCACTACACCTGCTTCTCCAGCTGGCAATATTCTGGATATGCAGGGCAAGATTACGCAGACACCCACCACAACAACAATAACTGATAATAATACTGGGAATACAATCAGTGCAGGACTAGATGTACCATCGATTCAGGTGGAGGCTACGAAGCTTGACAAATCAGCCGATGGGGATGAGGAGTCTACAACTACAACACTAGCCGACGCCAATAGCAGTGAATATATTAACTCTGTGGGAGTGCGGTTCACCCAGCAGTCGTCTAGCCAGGATGCAGTATCATTGTCCTCTAAGCTAACGCCTTATGGTCTGCCATTCATTCAGGAGTTGTTTCGGTTTCTCATTATATTGTGCAATCCA
The DNA here is from genome assembly GCF_054131105.1 of Drosophila navojoa. Taxonomy (NCBI): domain Eukaryota; kingdom Metazoa; phylum Arthropoda; class Insecta; order Diptera; family Drosophilidae; genus Drosophila; species Drosophila navojoa. The sequence continues at coordinate 26,251,020 of NC_142893.1, read as the reverse complement.
TTGGATAAGCAAAACTCGGACAGCATGATGCACACTGCTATAAGTTTGCTGACCGTGGCCTTTGAGGTGGCTGCGGACAACATTGGAAAATATGAAGTATTGCTGGAGCTGGTCAAAGACGATTTGTGCAGGAATTTAATATCGGTAATAATATGTACTATAAATACTTAATGGAATAGATAATTTAACACGTTTCCTATTTTCCAGCTGCTCAGCTCCGAGCGTCTTAGCATCTTTGCCGCTGATTTGCAGCTTTGTTTTTTGCTCTTTGAATCGCTTCGAGGCCACCTTAAATTTCAATTGGAGTGCTACCTGAAGAAGGTGAGCGAAATCATAGCAAGTGATAATCCGAAAACCCCATATGAGATGCGAGAACTGGCGTTAGACAATCTGCTGCAACTATGGCGCATTCCTGGTTTTGTTACGGAATTGTACATTAACTACGACTGCGACCTGTACTGTACAGACATGTTTGAGAGTCTCACCAATTTACTCAGCAAATACACGCTTTCAGCCACTAATGCAGTTTACAGTACGCACATTATAGCGATGGATACGCTAATCAGTGTCATCGACTGCATCGAACGTAACTGTGCAGCTGCCAAGAGCAATAACAGTCTTAACAACACTCTGGCTCAGACTCCAGGGATTGATGTTGGTGGTAGTCGACACTCACGCCATAACAGCGGCCTTGAAGGCATAGTCATTGACAACGGGGAGGAGCACGTTGAAAACATAGCAAACTTCATCAACAACAGCTCACAGCGTTTGCGACTGCAGTCTGCGGGAGAGAGTGGAGGCATAACAAGAGAACAACTAGCCACCGTTAAGCAGAAGAAGCGCTTGTTGTCCAAGGGTACTGACTGGTTTAATCAACGACCTGACAAAGGCATTCAGTACTTGCAAGAACACGGCATTCTAGATGCTCAACTTAATCCCATGCAAGTGGCACTTTTCTTGCGAGAGAACCCTGGTCTTGATAAAAAAATGATTGGAGAATATATCTCTAAGAAGAAAAACGTCGACTCTAAGATTCTCATCAACTTTGTGGACTCGTTTGACTTCACTGGGCTTCGCGTTGATCAAGCTCTACGTCTCTATTTAGAGACTTTCCGGTTGCCCGGCGAGGCTCCGTTAATATTTCTCGTACTGGAACACTTCTCGGATCATTGGCATGTAAGTAACTCATTTGCACAAGCGGGTACATTTTATGCAAGGAACCATCTTGATTCAATAACTTCACTTATAGAGTCAAAACAATGAGCCCTTTGCCAATACGGATGCCGCTTTCCGCTTGGCCTACGCTATCATCATGCTAAATATGGATCAGCACAATTCGAACGCTAAACGTTTAAACGTGCCGATGACGCTGGAAGACTTTACGAAGAATCTACGCGGCCTAAATGGTGGACAAGATTTTGATCAAGAAATGTTAGCGCAGATCTTTAATGCTATTAAGTGAGTGGCGTGTGTTATTGTTGCTTTAAAGATAATTAATTCTAAATGTTTTATCTATTCCCGCAGAAATGAAGAGATTGTGATGCCCGCTGAACAAACTGGGCTCGTACGCGAAAATTATTTGTGGAAGATGTTGCTGCGTCGAGGTGCGACCCATGATGGGCATTTCCACTATGTTAACGATGCTGCTTACGATGTGCAAATCTTTAATATTGTGTGGGGTGCTTCGTTAAGTGCTCTGAGCTTTATGTTCGACAAGAGCACCGAGACGGGCTATCAGCGGACACTGGCCGGTAAGTTTGACTCAGCTGGATACGAATTAAAGTTTATTATTTAATACAATTGAAAAATTTATCTGTTGCAGGGTTTAGTAAATCGGCAGCTATATCGGCGCATTACAATCTCCATGATGACTTTGATGCTCTTATCTTAACGCTGTGCAAGTTCACGACGCTGTTGAGCAGCGTAGAACACAATGAGTCACTGCCAGCCCACAATGAAATACAGCAGGCAGTGAATTTTGGTCTCAATGCTAAGGCGCAAGCGGCAATGCGAACTGTGTTTCTCCTAGTACATGGATATGGCGACAGTCTCCGAGAAAGTTGGAAGCATATTTTGGACCTGTTTCTGCAGCTTTTCCGTTTGAAATTGCTACCCAAATCTCTGATTGAAGTAGAGGACTTCTGTGAACCTAATGGCAAGGCAATGCTGGTACTGGAGAAACCACGTGAAAAACAAGAATTGGGTCTTTTCTCTAGCCTCTACTCATTTATAAGCTCAGAGGGTCAGCGGGAGCCCACTTACGAAGAGCAAGAGGTTATCAAACACGGTCGGAAGTGCATTAAGGAATGTCAGCTGGATCAAATGCTGCAGGAGTCGAAATTTGTGCAACTAGAGTCACTGCAGGAGCTGCTTAGATGCATATTATCTTTGATAAAGGCACCAGAAACACCAAAATCCAGCGGACAGCCATATGCGGAAGACATAACTGTATTTTGGATGGAGTTTCTTGTAAAGATTGTGATCCACAATCGTGATCGCATGGTCCTGCTGTGGTCAGGTGTGCGTGATCAAATGTTTCATCTATTACTTGCCAGCGCACAGAACGGCTATGATTATCTTCTTAATCGCTGCATCGTGGCTGTGCTAAAGCTGGCCATCTACTTAATGCGCAATGAAGAGTTGTGCCCTGTTGTGTTGCAATCATTAAAAAGTCTGTTGTCATTAAAGCCAGCTCTTTTGCTGCGTATATCTAATCAAATTTCCATTGGCATCTACGAGTTGCTAAAGACCTCTGCTCAAAATATTCACTCGGAGCAAGATTGGCAGATAATTTTCAATTTACTGGAGTGCGTTGGCGCTGGCGCGGTTCCCCCTAACAGTGAAGCTGGACAGCAGATAACAATTCCGCCCAATGGCCGCGCCACATCTGACGGCGAAGATGATTTAACGGCTACGTCTCTCGAGCGCGGCTACACATCTGATTCAGAGTTGAGCAAGTCAGCGAGTGCAGCTGCCCCTACTTCTAGTCCCAGCGCGGAGAACTGGATATTGGTTGGAAAGGACAGTGAATCGACCACAGCATCAAGGCATGTTTAACATTCTCATCTTCAAAGTTAATTTAGCGTTCATAATTTACAATTCTTGTATTTAGGCCCCAATCACCACCCAGGTCCGGCACACCTGTGGTCAACTCGCTGGTGTTTAACTGCCAGCTGCAAGATCATTCACCCTTTGCATTATTTAAGTGCTGGGACTCGCTAGCTTTCATCGTTCGCAGTGTTGCTCACATTACGCCGTACAACTTTGAGGCCTGCGTGCGTTGTATTCGCATCTTTGTGGAGGCGTGCCGCGATGGTGGAATACACCAGCGTCGAAAATTTGAGGCCACTGTCAAGAAACGTAATATTAAAAAGCGCCAGGAGAGCGCGCGTGAGCCAGGTGTGGTCAAGTCCACATCAACTGGAAACTTAACTTCTGCAGTAGGCGACATTGGCGAAAAGAATACTCCAAATGCCGTGGAACAGGAAGAATTGGCGCAGCGTTACGAACAGTTGTCCATTCAGTTACTGGACCTCATGTACACGTTGTACACGCGCACTGCACAGATTTTTCGTTGGTGGGCAGAGGAGGGCTGCGCGGTGTCACAATCGGGAGCACTATGGACGCCTGGCTGGTGTCCGTTACTGCAGGGTATTGCAAGGCTCGCCATGGATTGTCGGCGCGAGGTGCGAACGCATGCCATATCCTGTCTGCAGCAGCGAGCATTGTTGGTCCACGATTTACAAACTCTTTCAGGCGCCGAGTGGAGCTCTTGTTTCCAAAATGTTCTGTTTCCGCTGCTCAACGAGCTACTGCCGGAGAGCCCTGCTACGAGGCAGCTGGACAGCTCTCTGTTGGAGGAGTCACGCATTCGGACAGCCACTATAATGTCGAAAATGTTCTTGCAGCATTTAACAACGCTTATTGAGCTGGGCGCGACCTTTAATGACCTGTGGCTTGACATATTGGACTATATTGAACGATTCATGAAAGTGGGCTCCGATACGCTTTCAGAACAGATGCAGGAGATACTAAAGAACATGTTGCTTGTGATGCACTCTGTACGCGTTTTCCATAACCAGGACGGTTCACTTCAGGAAGGTTTATGGGAGCTTACTTGGCGGCGTATAGGGGAGTTTCTGCCTAATCTCAAAGCAGAGCTTTTCCACGATGAAGGTGCGTCTGGTGTGTGTGGGTGTTTAGTCGAATGCTAAGCAAAGCCGAAGCGTTTTAATTTCCGGTAACTGTCCGCCTGCAGATTTGGTGTCGCCAGCCATATCGCTAGAGATAACAAAAATCACTAACGAGTATTCAATGTCGTTGCCTTTGCCAGTGCGCGGTTACGATTTGGAAACCTTTGCGACTGCTTCAGCTAGAAGTGTGGGCTTTACCAGAGTCTCTAGGCCAAGAAAATCAAATGAAATTGGATTAAATGTTTAGTTTGTGCCGTTAATCTAGATGTTTTAGTTCTTGTTAGTTACTTAGTTACTAATTAATTCAATTATTTCATTACACGTTTTGTAGGAAAGCGAGCTCAGACATTGACCAACACTACAGCCGCTCAGCAGGTGCCCTCTGTGAGTGTGCTACCTAGCCATACATCACAGCTGCCTGATCAGACTGCTGTGATTGCTGCAACAGCTGTGCCAGCATCACCTGTAGGGTCGCCGCGACGGAGTATAATTCTTCAGCCACCTATAACTGATGCACTACAGCAGGCTGCCAGGCTTACGTTCGCGCAGGTAAGTTCGCTATTTTGAATTTATTTTTAAGCCTATAAGCTTATCTTCTGAATATTCCATTCCACCAGCCCATATTAGTCCCTTCGCAACATTCTACAGAACAACAACAGAAGCAGCAGCAGCAGCAGCAGCAGCAGCAACAACAGCAGCAGCAACAGCAGCAACAGCAGCAGCAGCAGCAGCAACAGCAGCAACAGCAGCAGCAGCAGCAACAGCAATTTTCCCTTAACAATAACGCATTGCTTCCTGACTTGATCAATGACGCTTCAGCTTCAACAGCTGTCCACACCAATACGTATGCAAGGCCCGTTCTAACTGGTATCCAACGGGAGGTGGTGACTTCGCCACCAACGGTTAGCACTAACAGCTACGCTATTGAGCTGCCAGCTACACCGCCGAATTCAGTTGAAAATCAGCAAGCTGTGTATCAGCAATTCCAGCATCAACAGTACCAACAACAGACGCAACAGACACCAAGTGATGTGCCCCTTAGTCACTTGCTGTCCTACAATGCTTACCCGTCACTTCCTAGGATTCCGAATACATCGATTGTCCAAAGCTTTGTTCCAATTTATGAGGCGTCAACGGCGGTGCAAGCAGGAAATGCGTCGGACATATATCAAGAATATGTGCAGAACCCCTATAATATAACTTTACAACAGGATCAGCCACATCCACATTCACAACAACCTCAGTTGGCAGAGGTGCTCTTACCGTCTGTAGCAACGCCCGCTAATTACTTTAGTGCTAACGTCGATCCCAGCTCCATTCCACCCGGGTCTGAACTGCTTTATGGACAGCAGTAAGCAGTGAGAAATAAGCAGTTTACATAAAAATGGAAAACCAACCCGCATGTTATTTGTAATTTTAGTCGTTTTTATTGTATGTACTTTAAAGAAACATGTATTTTGTATACATCTGAAATGTTTTGACACATTCCGTGGGTGTATATGTTATGGTTTTCAAATATGACGAGTAAGCTGTAGTAGTAACCACACTATCTCTAAGTGGTTGAATGGATTTCGATGAATTAACGGCGAAACGATAAAGCTTTATAACAATATTTGATTTACTGAGAATAGTTTCAGATATATTATTTATATGAATCGTATGTATGTTATGCAAAATGGCAATTGTAAATACTGAAATCTAAAATATAGAGAAATGGATATAAATTTGGTGTAACTAAATATTTAATTTAAGAGTTCCTCATATGGTCAGTTGGGTGCTTTTAGAAAATTAAAAACAGTACAAAACAAGTAAGAACGTTGCAGTCCGTCGGTACCGACTGCTGAATATTCATTCACATTCCATCAGCAATTCAGTAGCTAAGTTTAGCTCTAATACTGTTGAAAATTCAGGTTTTCCCGATTTGCCACGCGCTAATGGTACTATAACTGCAAGATTTGAATGCTTATGCTAAAATAAATGTGAAAATTATAGGGTATTTTAACTTAATTATCTTTATAGAATCATAATTATACTTTAGGAAATATAAACTTTTTCGGTTTGTCACGCCCCATGTGGGCGGAAATATATATGTCGATGCTTTTTAGTCTTGGGTGGTCAGCCCGAGTATATATACAAAAGTTTAGGTATGTAGCATCACTAGTGTCCAAAATGTAGCAGAATTTAAGAGAATACTATATCTTCAGGTCCGATTTTCTCCGCCCCAAATGGGCGTCGCCAAATAATTTTTTATAAATCTTTATAGAATTATAATTATAGAATCGTAATTTTAACGCTCTATCTGTAAGACTCTTATCCGATCTGCATTCCTAATTTCAACTTTCTAGCTCTTCAACTAATATGTTTTCTGGCATATTGGAAAATGCAATTTCCGATTTGCCACGCTGCTAGTGGGCGGATCGGAAACATTTTAATACATTATAAATTGGAGATATACACGAGTATGTGTTCCAAATTTCAAGTCTGTAGCTTCAATAGCGCCGATAAAAATTGCGTTTATACGGACAGATGGACATTGCACAAAACCAATATACTAATAATTCAATTTCGTTAATGAGTATAAATAACAAAAACATTATACCCTGGTTATCCATTTTCAATGGGCTCAGGGCATAACTAAAATGGAAAAAAAACCCAGCATCCGTGACAATGCCTTTTTATTTATCATTGCCGTGACCAGGATTCGAACCTGGGTTACCACGGCCACAACGTGGGGTCCTAACCACTAGACGATCACGGCTATGCCGGGCCACTTCGTATTCCGAGCCTAATTTACAAACATTTACATTACAGGGCTGATCAAATATATTATCTATAATTATTCATATATATATATACCTAACATATCTATATAATGACAGAATATATACATAACAATAAAATCATAAATTAGCTATAATTTATTCAATATTAAATGTAACTAAAATAATAATAAACAAAAACATTTACCCGACTCCGCGACAATGCTCCGTAGGCATTGCCGTGACCAGGATTCGAACCTGGGTTACCACGGCCACAACGTGGGGTCCTAACCACTAGACGATCACGGCTACGTCGAATACACCTAGCCTGTGCTTAAAAATTGTTTTTATCACAAATCGCACATATAACTAATGAACGAGCGATAGATGGGGTATAATCCCATGAGAATACTACTGCTTTCGCAGTACTGATACGAACACGTTTTTGTAAGAACTCAATATTTAAATTGAATGATGGCGCTGTTGTATACTGTTTAATTCAACAAAAGTAAATGTAAATTCTGGTGAAGAAATATATAGCTATATACCGTACGAGCATACGAACGATAGGTGGCGCTATTGCTACGATAATACTAATAATACTGGTTATCATTACTGGCTTAGCAGCAATCGCGCGAACCTCTGTTCTTTAAGAGCTCAATTTTCAATTGCAGTATAGATGGCGCTGTCTTACTTTATTTCATTTCTGATGACTTTTTCCAAAATCAAGTAAATTATGTTTCTGTTAATTTTTTGTTTCAAAACAAAAATAGATGTAACAAGTAAGAAGGCTCTAGTCGTGACTGCTCGACTAGGAGATACCCTGAACTCTCCAATCTGATATTCGAATCATTCCGTACTTCTTTATGCACTCACATATACACATGCATCCACAAGCATGCATAAGCCCGCGCTCTGCTAACTGCGCTGTAGCAACGACAGCACTTGGGCTGCGCTGCAGTGTGTGCAATATTATGAGGATTTAGCGAAGGCAAGACGAATCGGGAATTGAATTCGTTTAAACTATAAGGGCATATCTGTTGGGATCATCGGAATCCTAGGAATAAGAACTTCCTCAACTTTAAATTTTCCTCGACGCGTGAGTTACATTGCTCATCAGTTTTCTTATCACCAAACGCGTTCCATTGCACAGTTTTGGTTGGTTTAAATTTCTAAGCAAGATAACTAACTGTGCGGTGGTAAACCAGGCACATCCAAGGAGTTTAAAAATTCAGTTGGATAATCAGTGGCTTCTTCGTTTGTTACACAGTCGATAGATTTGAATGAACACAGAGTACCAACGGTTTTATTTTGAATTATAAGATTATGGTCATCTACATCTTTATTTTTAGCCGCCAAAATTGCTCGCTCACTTAACCATTTAGTATTTTTGTGGAGAGCAATGATATTCGGAAATACTTTGTTGATAAGCTCATCTTTTAATGAGACGTAATTGTAAAAATTTTGAGGAAATGAAATCAAGCCACTCGATTCGTCAACAGAAATACGGCCATTACCGATATTCAGCAATTGCTTCGAGAAATCATCAGCAGATAGATCGCTCAACAATGCAACTCTCATATAGACAGTTGAAGTTTGGTTACATATCGCCACAGATTTGATGCTTTGAGGCAAGCGTTTATTTCGTCGGCAGCAGTAGATCTTGGAATTACTGGTAGTGTTTGTCGGAAATCGCCAGATAGTAAAATCATTGAACCACCAAAAAATCTCGAGTCATTGCGCAGATCTTTTAATGTTCGGTCTAGTGCTTCCAATGCGCGTTTGTGCGCCATTGTGCATTCGTCCCATATGATAACTTTTGATGCTACTAATACTTTGGACATTGCAGAGTATTTTGAAATGTTACATGTCGGTTGTTCAGTAGCTTGAAGATTTAATGGCAATTTTAACGCTGAGTGAGCCATACGGCAATCTAACAAACTGCCGCATATGAGGTAACACATATCTTCGATCAAAAGCAAGGCCTGGTTATGCATCTCCTGATCCTTAAGATCAGGATTTCTGGGGTTGATACGACTTCGATATGAAATCTCTTTGTATTTGTTCCACAGGGCACGTGGTTTCGATGGGAAGCATGTTGAAATTATGATTGCAATTGTTGTCTCCCAATGAGTATCGTTTTCAAGCAAATTCAACTCTTGACACGCTGCACGAAATGTGGAGCACACTACACCAGTTAACAGTTAACAGTTCGTAGTGATTCGAATGATGTTGGCCCTCGAACATGTACCAGCAACAACCGCGAATTGCCGTTTCACGGGCTGCCTCTCTTTGAGAAGCACGAATTAAGGCCCTTCTTTGCTGGGAACTAACGCGGCGCCTTTCTTGGGCGATAGCTCCTTCTTCGTCAGATAATTGACTAGTTATTCCGTTGCCTAGTTGCATTATGGGTCCGCCGGGAAAGATTAAATCTTCTAGGACGTGGGATTTTTATTAATAGTAATACTGAATATGCCCTCGCACAAAACCACATAAAACAATCGAGAAATATAAATATAAATAATTTACACAAATATATGTTTGAGACAAACAAATACCTGAACTTCCGAGATATTTATCTTCTATATGCACGCGCATTATTTTTATCAAATGTGCTTTTTTTATGAATAGTCAGGTTCGCCTGAGGCTGTGCCGTAGACTGACTGACTACATTTGTTTATTTACTTCTATACTATTGTATAATATGAGAGCAGGACCGAAAACTGTCACTGTTAAAAAACCTACTGAGTATCAATGGAAATTTGAATCTTTAGAGAAAAACCGCGTTTTTCAAGTATTCGTCAAATTTTTTTTCAGTATTTTTAAGATCTACTCGTAGCGGAGACAAATCCAACAAATCAAAAACCATGAAAATTGGTCCAGCAGATCTCGAGCTATAAGTGCTGGAAAACTTTTCACAACTCTTTTTTATATATATAGATGTGTTTTTTACAAGTTGTGGGCGAAGGTGGCGTGGTATGTTTGTATTCATCATATGTATATACACAGTAAATCTGAAGTTTCCAGGTCTAAAATTGTTCAAATGAGGCTGAAAAAACAAAATCAATTTTTTGATTATACTCAATAAAAAAGTTATCGGATGATTTATCGAAAAAATAAAGCAACTTCGTATCACTAACCAGAGAACACATAGACCGGACACGTAGTGCAAAGCGTTTTGCACACTTATTTTCAAGCATTGGTTCCCAGACCGTTCGTATTTGCTCGGCTCCTCACTTTTTAGGCTTGTGCTACTAAAATATGGGAACACAAAATCAGTTCTCTTCATGCGCTCGACCGAGATGGTCGATTCTTAAACAGAAGAGCCCTCTATGCTAAATGTTTCCCTTGCTCTCTCTCTCTCTCGATGCTCTCTGCTCTCTCAAATGTGTATATGTGTGTATGCATGTGAGCACAAGCAGCAGCTCTGAGCTGCCAGCTCACGAAAATTGAAATTTCTTCGCAGCAAGAACCCATGCCTTCCCTTCTGTGTGAAGAGTATACCGAACTTATCAAACCGTTTGCCAAGCTCGTACAAAATATGTATATGTGTTTTCGATTTTATTTATGGAAAGGGTATGAAAGCGTTGGTGCTCAAAGTGAAAATGCTTTCGCGACGAGCCTGCACGCACACACTCTCCCTTGCTACATGTACTATGAACATTTATATGCCTGTGTGCGAAGCTCTTGCTGCTAGTAGCAATTTTAAATCCCAGCATTTGCATTTGGTTGATCTTGTGAAGTGCTCACATACATATGTATGTATGTATGTATGTATGTATATACATTTGATTGTGTGTGTATGAATGGGATCTGAATCGAACAATTATGGGATGTCACTTGTAGAAGCATTTGTATGCCTATGTGCTTTTACATGTGCGTGTGTGTATGTGCCTGTACGTATGCATGGGACATGGGCATTGACGTGTGCCTACCTCAACTTAGAATTGTGTGAACGCATTTGGGTTCAAATTGAAGAGGCGCGCTTATATTTAAGTACCTGATTTTATTTCTATGATCGTGGGTTCGCCTATCAGAATAAATGTTTAATAAATATACATAGGCATACAAATGCTTCTACAAGTGACATCCCATAATTGTTCGATTCAGATCCCATTCATACACACACAATCAAATGTATATACATACATACATACATACATACATATGTATGTGAGCACTTCACAAGATCAACCAAATGCAAATGCTGGGATTTAAAATTGCTACTAGCAGCAAGAGCTTCGCACACAGGCATATAAATGTTCATAGTACATGTAGCAAGGGAGAGTGTGTGCGTGCAGGCTCGTCGCGAAAGCATTTTCACTTTGAGCACCAACGCTTTCATACCCTTTCCATAAATAAAATCGAAAACACATATACATATTTTGTACGAGCTTGGCAAACGGTTTGATAAGTTCGGTATACTCTTCACACAGAAGGGAAGGCATGGGTTCTTGCTGCGAAGAAATTTCAATTTTCGTGAGCTGGCAGCTCAGAGCTGCTGCTTGTGCTCACATGCATACACACATATACACATTTGAGAGAGCAGAGAGCATCGAGAGAGAGAGAGAGCAAGGGAAACATTTAGCATAGAGGGCTCTTCTGTTTAAGAATCGACCATCTCGGTCGAGCGCATGAAGAGAACTGATTTTGTGTTCCCATATTTTAGTAGCACAAGCCTAAAAAGTGAGGAGCCGAGCAAATACGAACGGTCTGGGAACCAATGCTTGAAAATAAGTGTGCAAAACGCTTTGCACTACGTGTCCGGTCTATGTGTTCTCTGGTTAGTGTTCGTATTGCGTATGGTATACACGAGTATGCATGCCAAATTGCTCTCTAGCTTTTGACGGGCAGACGGACGGACGGACGGACGGACGGACGGATGGACGGACAGACGGACAGGGCTATATCGACTTAGCTCGTCGTCCTGATCAAGAATATATATACTTTTACACAAAATCATTATACCCTGATTTCCCATTTTCAATGGGGTCAGGGTATAAAAATAAATGCAGACCCGTTGACGACAATGCATGCATGCCTTTTGATAGTATTATGAAAATTTATTTGTTGAATAATTTAATTTCTAGACGTACAATCTTAATTAAACTTTCAAAACGTAATAATAATGTTTAAATGTATGTACATTTCATACACCTTTTACAAACATGCTGGTGAGGGGGTTGATATAGGGGTGGGGGGTAAATTTAAACGAAAATCGAAATTGTATAAAATGTATCTAAATATACATTTTTAAATTTGGAGACTCTAGCTTTAAAAATATAGGAGATATAATTTTATAACTGATTTTCAATATGGTTTTTTATCGATAAATATATCGGAATAAGTTTTCGTTTTTTAGTGATAAACTCGATATGCGCGCGCTGTATACGGACATTAAAAATAAAATTGAAGTCTCCAGCTCTTATATCTTCTGAGATCGACGCACTCATACGGACGGACGGAGGGATAGACGGACAGGGCTATATCGACTCAGATCGCTCGATCAAGAATATATATCACGTTATGGGGTATGCGATGATTCCTTTTGCCCGTTACATACTTTTTCACAAATTGGCGTCACTGGTGTGTGCATTTGTGTGAGTGGATGTGCATGTGTTTAGACAAAATATCAAGATGAACTGAGCGGCTCTGCAGTCTCAGACTAGTTTCAATACCATCTTCCACCTTTGTTGCTAAATAAATGCTTTTTAATGAACAAAATATTACACACGAAAACACTAGCAAGCAGGCACGCAGAAAGTACGGGGCACTGTTAAGGTAACTGTAGATAAATTACTGTATATATTTTTGCGCCGGTAGCGCAGAGAGAAGCGCAGTTTCTTTGGGTACTTCAGAAAGATGCGGCTATAATTTTAAAAGTTCCATGATAGAAGCAGAAAGTAGCGCTGTTAGTTTTAAAGTTAAATAACATTTAGGTATGTTAGTTACTTACACTTTCGACTTACGCTCTATTATCCTACATAAATAGTATATGAAATCATGTTAACATGAATATAATCTGTAAGAATCAATTTACAATAATAATGTAAAGTCAACTACGATTTCATACTTATCTCGTAAATTAAAATCGAAATATATATTCCATATATTATATATGAATATTCGATATATGTAGTTATATGTAAGAGATGTCAGAGCAGTTTTATTTCCTTTAGATAGAGAAAAAAGAGATATCGGAGCGATTCCTTTCTTATTGCTATAATTGAAAAATCAAGTATGTGCAGAACGCGACTATGGACTTTTACGAAATAAACGATATTTCAATAGAGAAGAAGGGGAGGGCTTCAAACACAGAGTTTAAAGACCTATGAATTTTATCAACCCAAACTCACCGTCTTTATATCAAGTGGATACTCAATTATTTATGCAGCAATTAGCAAGGGACATGCGAGCTCTATTCGCATCTAATTACAACAACTAGGCACACGTAATTATCTTTCTCTCGCTCTCGCTCTCGCTCTCGTTCACGCTCACGATCACTCTCTCTTTCTTTCATATGTCACCTTTTGCGCTGCGCGAACGTGACGTACTTAAATAGTTTGTGGTCGTGGGCAATCGCTAGGAAATTCTATATCTGATTACACTTATATAAATTTCGGGGCGTGTAATAGCTTATAAATGCACAGATACGATGATGTGACACAAATGTGCATTTGTACAATCATTGCCAATGCGATATGACGCGTGATCAATGATCAGACCTAAGGCAAATCTGACTGCCCATTGAGAACTCTGATCACCCACGCTCGCTCCTCTCTATCATGAATGAGTAATCGATGAGGTCGCTCGAAGAGCCGGCGTAAGTTATGGTATCGTAACAATAATAACGTGCGCTCCATAGTAGCTGACATGCCCATAATTCACAGATCAAAACAAACAACAGGTGCTACAGACAAAGCCCTGCTTTCGGCTTGCAAATGTGAGGGAGCGCTAACGCCAGTGTGGCCAGACTTTTGTTTGCGCTACCTGCCAGACCGCCTACCTCAACCGTATAAAACGTGCGTAGTGCAGGGCGCGCACAGCCAGTGTAAGTTTTGCAGCCCGGCTGCAAGCGCCGCCTGGCCCGATCCGCGACTCTTTAGTAATTAAACTAATTAGCTTGACTTGAAAATTGATGCAGCCGTTGACATCAGCAAAGAGCTCAGACCCATGAAATTAGTGTGCTAAATGGGCAATTAATATTATGCATATATTGTATATTGTGAAATGTCAGGTGTCTTTATGAATAAGTCTCTAATTTTCCCGGTATCTCAGAAACAATACTAGGTAATGTGATAGATACCTGAAATTTGTAATACATAGTCCTAAAATACATAAATGTAAGCATTGCTCATTCATTATACAAGCCCATTGGGTCTAAGCTCTGCTTTGAAACAGTCAAGTTGCCAGAAAAGATAAATCCGACCAATGCGACTCTAATTTGTTCTATAATTTATTTCCTATATTAACTCTTATTGCCCTTGTTGGAGGCATACGGCGCTCTCTCTGCAGTGGATATAAGAACTTGTAACTTTAGTTGTCACTTGAGTGATAGTACTCTGGTATATTTACATTGAGGTATAGGTAGTTATAAAAATAGTTGTGTATAAATGTATTTCTACATCTATACATATGTACATATTTCACATAGATATTTTTTCCTTGATGAATTCAAACATTTTGCAATTTACAGGTTTTGGATACCACGCCCCCTTCGCCCCCAATTTGTATTTCATTAAGATTGTATGTCCTACAAAAGAAATTATTCAACAAATAAATTCTCATAATATTGCCCACTCTCAAGCGCAGCTCTAGCGCAGTCGCAGCTCTAGCGCAGTTAGCAGAGCGCGGGCTTATACTTGCGTGCACGTGTAAGAGGTGCAGAATGATTAAAGCATTAGCTTGAAGGGTTCAGGGTATCTCCTAGTCGAGCTGTCTCGACTAGAGCCTTACTTGTTTATAATTTCAACTGGTATACGTCTTAGGTTCAGTTAAACACATCCGATGTATTAAGTATCAGTTAACATTAAGTGCTAAGTAGGTATCGACTGCTTTTTCGACACATGCTCCATCTAATGCCCTGCCCCGCCCGATTCTTTCAGGCCGTAGCTGTTGAATACACTGTGGCACGCAACAGTTTGTTGCAATTTAAGTTACAGCTGCCACCTGTCCAAATCAGGCAGGAGCCGAGCGGCCCCTGCCTCGGGCAGGGCAAGCATAGTCCGCATACATTTGGCCAACGCACGAAGGAAGCGTTCGTTCGGCCCGGCTGTCGTCCTGGCGTGTATAAAAGGATGCGCCTCGTTCGCACCGCCAGCAGTTGCCACAGCGAAGCGACGCGCGCCTCTCGAATTTTGAATGAAGCTCAGTTAAGGAAAATGTGCAAGATTTTATTTAAATATATTTAACTAACAGAAAAAATAATTCATATTCGATTGAATTCTTTTTTAACATATAATTTGTAAGGCTTCAATATGCCGGACTTACAATTTCCGTGGATATTCCGAACAGTGTTGTGAAAAATCAATTTAAAAAAAAAAAAACACGTATAAACACACGTATAAATTATAAAATAAATAAAACAAGTAAGTTTTCAAATTAATTGAAAGTAAATCGATCAAGAGATTTGGATGAGCAATTTGCAATTATTTTTAAAAAATAAATAAAGTAAACGCATTTCATACTTTACATATTATTTATTTTTGTTTGCTTCAGCTTAGAAGAACACAGTTATTCGTTGAATTTATTTCAAGTATCAATAGGTCAATAATAATACAATTTCAGTTGCTTATTTTGTGACAATGATCACTTTCCAGACCACTATATATATGTAGATACATAATGAATATAATTTGTAGTACATAAACTAGCAGTAATTATACAATGCATGAATGATAAATGGTTAAATAAGCACCTTGAAACATTTGCATTAAATGCTTTCTGATTGCTAAAATCTGTATGCAAATCCAATCTATATGCAAGTCAAGTCAAAGTATGACCTCAGAGTATAACTACAATCGAATATACTACTAACTGGAAATCGGTAATTGGTTTCGCGATTGAGCTCTCTTCAATGGACACTTGCAGCCATTTAATGTATGAATCATTTTAGTTGAGGCTCGTTCGTAACTCACCTATTTTGATCAGATATATTAAATTAACATGGGCAATTAATTTGCAATTGTCACGTTTCATTCGTTCCCTTCCAGTCTCTAACTGACTTTTAATTATCGGCGACGTTTGTGCTGTTCGTTTTATCAGAACTGTTGCTTCTCACTCGGAGATATGTATGTGCGTTGTGAGCGCGCCAGGTGCAAACATCGTAAATTGTAATTAAAAAGCAATGCAAATGAATAGTCAAATATCAATTGCGACTTATCTCGAAATTCATGAAGAGAAATCCTCTTTTATAGCACTACCAGTCCCACGATTCCACGCAAACACTTCAAGTGTAACAGGTTTCGGCTGAATCATCTCCAAACACATGTGGAGGACCTGAGTGGCATCCAACAATAGTCTGAAAGCTAGCCGTCGGCCATGCGCGCCTAGCAACTCTACCTGATAGCGCACTCAAATGGGCCAATTATAGTACATGTGTACATGTAAATATGTATATATGTATCTGTATCTGCATTCATGCCACATTGTAGCATTGACATTGGGCATCGGCAATTTGGTCAGGGATGCGCCGCAAATGCTCTCGGTGCAGGGCAGCCATTGAGCCATAGATTACTCGATTGAGCCAAAGGACACCTGGGGGACTCCGATGTGAGTGTGAGAGTTGCAATTTAATGATGCGTATATGCGCGTCTGGGCAGGGGCAGCCAGCCAAAACAAATATCAAAATTACAAAGAAAATCTAATTTGTCCACTCTCGCGCTTGCATATATTGTAGAATTGTTGTTTGAAAGCACTTAAGTTAGCTCAAAAACAAATTCTTTAGAATAATTGAATCAATAGATTTCAACAAGATTAAATACAAATTATGTTATTATTATTTCGATTGGATATATTTATTAAAGTTGTAGAAGTTATAAGAAAATAGACAGCTTGATATATAAGAAGTCCTATAAATAAGTATATTGACAAATAAATAGAATATTACGTTTAAAAACGAAAACAAAATTAAATTTCTTTTATCTCATATTATGATTTTCCAAAAATGTTATTAGTGTATATAGGGAGTATACAGTTGTAGTATTACTTCTCTATAAATAATATACATCTACCTATTGATATTAATGTCGTGAGCCACCCTACCATAAGGATATTTCTTTCAAAGTATAAATATTCGTGTATATACATATATAAAACTTGCGTAAGGCCATTGTCCATAGGTGTGTGTGTTTATGTGTTAGTTTGTTTATATGCGCGATACATCGTTTGGGAGGAGCCTCACGCGTTGTTCATCATTTGAAGTCACGAGTAATTCTTTAACCGCTTTCAGTTAACGACAAGGTCAGTGCCACGCCCATAGGCAAAGGATGTGCCGGCCAGCATGTAAACACTGAAAGGCAAGTGCAATAATCGGAGTCCAGCAGACAATACACGGAGTGCAAATAGAGCTGGTGTTGGACAGAGAAAGAAACAGAGGTAGAGAGAAAGAAAAAAAGGGAGGTAGGGAGAGAAGGAGCGAGAAAGAGTGAGTATACTGAGAGCCTTGGCTCTGGCACAGCCGCAAACGCAACCTGTGGCAGTGCAGGGCAGAGTCCGGCTGGCCAAGCTAGTACCGCGATCGCCGTATTCGGCCACAATGCCCGTACAGGCTCAGCCAGATGTTCGCAGCAGCGGAAGCATGGATCGCACCAGAGACGACAACAGCATGGAGTTCGGGCACAATGCAGCCGCGGCGAGCGCTGCAACGGCCAAGCCGTGGGGCAACAAGGAGTCGCCCAATAACGAGGACGACTCCAACGGCGATGATGACGTTGACACCACGACGCCTGCTAAGGTCACCGATCCTCTGGCCCCACGACTAGGCAGCCATGAGGTAAGCGCAGCCCGCATCCTAATAAGCTCCGCTGAAACAGCGAACTATCAATGCCTTTCGCTGTTATACTTTCAGCGCGTGTTGGTCGTGTCCGTGACGGAGCGACATCGTGAAACTTGGGGCCAGAAGGCCGAGTTCCTTTTGGCCGTTATCGGGTTCGCCGTAGACTTGGGCAACGTCTGGCGCTTTCCCTACATTTGCTATCAGAATGGTGGCGGTGCCTTCCTGGTGCCTTATTGCATCTTCCTCATCTTTGGCGGTCTGCCGTTGTTCTACATGGAGCTGGCCTTGGGTCAATTCCATCGCTGCGGTTGCATCAGCATCTGGAAGCGCATTTGCCCAGCATTGAAGGGTTAGTGAAGTATTTTATGTTTCTCACTTAAATACAATAAGAATTTGCATATTAGTTTATTCACTTTTTATTTATTATTATTTCATTGTTGCAGCTTTTTGTCTAAAACTCTAAGTAAAACTAAAGTATATAAATTATTGGCGAATACATACAGAAGTATTCGCCAATCGAAAATTCAATCAAAAAACTTAAATAAAATCCATACATACATACAAAAGTAAATGTAAACGTAATGATTGCTTTTCAGAATGTAGCTCCAAAGATGTGTAGAATATGAGTGACTAAATTTAAACAAGTATGAAAACTCTAGTCGAGAGTGCTCGACTAGATACTACCCTGAACCAAACTAATAAAAGCACATTTAGTTAGATCAAGAATATATATACTTTGTGGGGTCTGCCACGCCTCCTTCTGCCTGTTACATACATTTTGACAAAACCATTATACCCTGATTTCACATTTTCATTTCGAGTTTATCACTAAAAATCGATAACTGCTCCTTACATTTTATTATCGATTAAGACCTTATCGAAAGCTAGTTATTTACTTATATCTCCTACATCTTTAGAGCTATTGCTTCCAAATTTTAAATATAGACATATCTATATTTTATATAGTTTCGGTTTTTATTGTAATTTACCCCCCACCCCTATATCCCTATATATTTGATATTGCGCCACATAAATGAATTACAAATATTGAATAATCAACGCACGGTAAAGAAAGCAAATTTCACACAATTTCCACGTTCGAATCTATCAAGACTTCAAATTACGTTCAATATTTGTTCAGTTAAATGCCCCGCAGTCCCTGAGAGAGGTTGAAAATTGATTTATGTATATGTACATATTTCTATATTATATATATTTCATGTTAATTATATATATATATGTGTACATGTATATGTGTACGTGTGTGATGTATATATTTCATATTAAATTTAAGAGTTTTAATATTAAATACATCACACACACATGGTGTTTAATGTTTGAATTTAATGTGATGTTGAGATGCAATGGGACTGAAATAGATATCGGACAGAGAGAGGGGAGTTAGGTGAGAGTGTGGACAGGGCGCCCGCAGAGAAGTTTTCATTGTTTCGCTCAGCTGCTGATGACATTATCGGGGAGTCTGAATGGAACCGGAGTCGGCCTCGAGCTGATTCAAGTGAACTGCTGATAGCCCAGACTGGAAATTGTTGCAACAATTAACGACGCATTCAAGGAAAATTTAGATTCATTTTCAAATTCAAATCTGAATAGGGCACAAATCAGGCGCAATATGAGCTCTAATTAAATTGTGCAGCAAGCCGTCCTCACTTCCACCTATACCTCCTCCTACTCCTCTGCCTTCCCATGCACAAATTGACTTATCTCGATACGAAGACACTCGAAAGTTTTGCGTATCAAGTTGATAATTTCATTAAATGGCAAACAAAATGCTGCCAAATGGATTTTCCTGCTATACAAGTGGATTTATCCTGCGGCTGTCAGCGCTTTAAACTTGCACCAACTTTTTGCTGACTCACTAGAACCACTCCCATTTTCGCATCCGGAGCTCCTCTGAGTCTCCACGCTGCCAAGCCGCCGGCCCTCTGGCCCTGAGCTGAACGGCAAACATTACTTTGTGACAGTCATCATTTGCTCAACAAGTGTTTGCTCTAGAGAAACCTTTGCGCCAACTTTCTGCCAGGCGATTAAAACTGAATAGAAACGAAGAAAAACCATTGACACAGACACACTCACACACAAACCCATAGTCACAGAGCATAAAATAGAGGAAAGTGCTCGACTAAGGCGTACCCTAGAATCTAAAGCTCCTTTATGTTTCTTTTAGAGGAATCTTGAATATGGAGAAGATATTTCAGTATATATATTGTACATTATATACATATACCCATTAGATACATGTAGTGTTAGTTAAAGAGAAGCAAGTTAAGAGAGGCAATGGCCCGCTTTTGATATCAATTGTTACAGGGTATGAGACGCATAAAATAAAAATGGCTTGTGGCAAAGTCTAAGCAAGGCCACAAACCAACTCAAAATCGTGTGACGTGTCTTATTGGCATCATCAAATCCGTTTGGCAGGTGTTTGCGAGGAAAGGTGCACAGCGGGTGGATCCAGATGCCTTGGAAATGCGCGGAGTCCGTGGACACATTTTAGCAAAGCATTCCAATTCCATGTCGGCTCCAATAAGCAGGAATGTGTAAAATGTCACGTGGGAATACTTGCATACTGAAGTTGATGAATTCTCTCATCGTTATCAATCAGAGATTGGCAACCCCACTTTGCGCTCACACACACACACACACACACACACACACACACACACACACACACACACACACACACACACACACACACACACACACACACACACACACACACACACACACACACACACACACACACACACACACACACACACACACACACACACACACACACCACACACACACACACACACACACACACACACACACACACACACACACACACACACACACAACACACACACACACACACACACACAACACACACACACACACACACACACACACACACACACACACACACACACAAGAAATGCCTGAAAGTATGCTGTGAAAGTAGTTCAGTGCAGTAGATTTATCACAAAGCATACTACAAGAAATAGGGGCCACAAAAATCTCCCAATAACTAGATATTTATTGCAACTAATAGCGTTTTATGGCAGTTATAATAAATGACATTTGCAAATATTATAGATATGCATTATCGATAAAGGAGGCTACTAGTGACTTAACTATCCAAATTTGAAGCTTCTAGCTATTATACTTTAGACGATATTAGCCCCTGTAGACGAACACATACGGAAAAAGTATTTTCCGATTTGCCACGCCCCTAGTGGGCGGATCAGGAAAATCTTAACACTTTATAAATCGGAGATATACACGAGTAGCTTCAATACTGCCGAAATAAAGTGCGTTAATACGGACAGACGGACAGATAAGACGGACATTGCACAAACCAATACCCTCATTTCACTTTCGTGAATAAATATAATTATATTTCCAATTGAAGCTATTCTATGTATGCGAGGATAAATCAATAAAATCAAGCGAAATGATAAATTGCAACAATAAAATCAAGGAGCTGTCCGACTGCTCCTTTCAGGCGTATAATTGGACCTCAAATGTGGTGGTGCATTTACTCCCACTGAGTTATCGAAAAGAAAAAAGTGAAGATAAATGATAAGGGGTATACGAGAGTTTAAAATGTTTTTAACGAACTAATTTAAGTAAGTCTACTACGAATACCTATGTATGTGATAAAGGCTTTTGTTCACATAAGCCCTTCTGCTTCTTCTTCTTCCCAGGCGTTGGCTATGCCATTTGCCTGATCGACATTTATATGGGCATGTACTACAACACGATAATTGGCTGGGCGGTGTACTACTTGTTCGCCTCGTTCACCTCCAAGTTACCCTGGACGTCGTGCGACAACGCATGGAACACCCAGAACTGCATGCCCGTGACAAGCGAGAACTTCACGGAGTTAGCCACATCACCGGCTAAGGAGTTTTTCGAGTAAGGTCAAATTATATGTATATACATTCTAATTTTTTAGTGTCCATAACTGAATATCACAGGCGTCGAGTTCTGGAGAGTTACAAGAGCAACGGGCTGGACTTCATGGGGCCTGTTAAACCCACCTTGGCGCTTTGTGTGTTTGGAGTCTTCGTGCTCGTCTACTTCTCGCTCTGGAAAGGCGTACGCAGTGCCGGAAAGGTCGTCTGGGTCACGGCCCTGGCGCCCTACGTAGTACTCATTATCTTGTTGGTGCGCGGCGTATCTCTGCCTGGCGCCGATGAGGGCATCAAGTATTACCTGACTCCCGAGTGGCACAAGCTGAAGAACTCCAAGGTTTGGATTGATGCAGCCTCGCAAATCTTCTTCTCCCTGGGTCCAGGTTTCGGCACTCTGCTCGCCCTCTCCAGCTACAATAAGTTCAATAACAACTGCTATCGGGATGCGCTCATAACCAGCAGCATCAATTGCCTGACCAGCTTTCTGGCCGGATTCGTTATCTTTTCGGTGTTGGGGTGAGTACAGAGTGAAAAACTCGTGATTTTATGACATTCAGAAATGAATACCTTATTAGAAACTGAACAAATTTAGTGCTGGGTGGAATTACTAAGTGATTTTTATGAAACATTAACTTTTTTGTGTCTAAAAGCATACTTTGATAAAGCCACATATACATACATCTGGAGTAAGCAAGGTATAATAAAATAACATAATAAATACTAAAAAGTAAATAGGCAGAATTGAAATTTGATAATTATTAAGTAGACTTAGCTAATTCAATTGATTTTCTATTTTCAATTAGCAAGAATTTTTGAGTAGCTTCTTTAAAGTATTTGGGTTTTTAGTGACACGCATAAGATAGGAATGAAGGTGCGAAACATTATTATTATAGTATTAGATGATAAATATTTGTATCTCTTAACAACATATATCTGTAAAATCTCTTCACGCCCCTAGCTATATGGCCAACGTGCAGAAGACATCGATTGACAAGGTGGGCTTGGAGGGACCCGGCCTGGTTTTCATTGTGTATCCTGAGGCTATCGCCACCATGAGCGGCTCGGTCTTTTGGAGTATTATATTCTTCTTAATGCTCATCACGCTGGGTCTGGACAGCACATTTGGCGGCCTGGAGGCGATGATAACGGCCCTCTGCGACGAGTATCCACGTGCGATCGGGCGAAGGCGAGAGCTGTTCGTGCTGCTCTTGCTCGCCTTCATCTTCCTGTGCGCACTGCCCACAATGACCTATGTAAGTATGAGTGTGGGGAGCTGTTGTCGCTTATCTATCAGTCCGAGTGATTCGTTTAATTAACTGTTAAGTGTGTGCGCCCTACTCCTCTGCTCCCCTGCTCTTCTGCTATCTGACTATACGACTATGAATGGTGGGGGCTTCACATGGCTCATTAAACGCGGCCAGCACCAAGAGTGGCAATTGTCTTGCTGCCGGCCGAGGTAAGGGATGGGCGGACTTGCGGACCAAAAAACGATGGATTGCCATATTAAGTGCTTTCCATCGTTCCTCCAGATAATCTCACATACTCACTTAGCTCCAGTCAAGTCGCTAACCGCCTGACCGGTTCGCATCTCTCTCCTTGTGGTTCAACTTCGGCGTCTGCTTCTGCATTTTTATTAGCTGTTAGCCAGGTGGGTCGCGCGCTTGTGTGCTCTTCGGCTGGCCGACCGGCGGGAGAAGGGTGTTGGCCAAACACTTGGCTCTCTGCCTGTCTCTGCCTTTTTCTGTCCGCCCATCGCCACTTTGTCTGATTACATTTGAAATTGTAATTTCGTATCTTTTATATATTTAACTTGACCACTCGACTTGAGTATCGGTCAATGGATCAAGCAATTCCATTTATGTGCATATCTTAGCCGGGACTCCACCTGCAACCATTTATCAAGCCTGGCGTGGACAACTGCATCCACTCCAGTGAGGTTGATATAGATTTGATCGATAGAAATAATAACTCTGGCAACGCTTTCGCTGATAGCCCAGAAGCTATTCCAGTGAATCTTAATATGTGTGTAATAGCTGTGTCCATAGCTGACATGCTACAAAATGCGGAAATACTGTCGAATTCTCTGTTCTCACCCAATAATGAGTGCATGACAGTCATGCAAACATAGAATGCAGCCCAAGTACTGATATTACCGGCCTGATTGCAGGGTGGCGTGGTCTTGGTCAACTTTTTGAATGTATACGGACCCGGCTTGGCCATACTCTTCGTGGTGTTCGTCGAAGCAGCTGGCGTTTTCTGGTTCTATGGCGTTGATCGCTTCAGCGCGGATGTGGAGCAGATGCTGGGCGCCAAGCCAGGGATTTTCTGGCGCATCTGTTGGACGTACATAAGCCCCGTGTTTCTGTTGGTAAGTGGACAGAGAGAGAGAGAGAGAGAGAGAGAGAGAGAGAGAGAGAGAGAGAGAGAGAGAGAGAGAGAGAGACAATGAGACAATCGAGACTACTCTAAAGAGCTGGTCTTTCCGCAGACCATCTTTATATTCTCTATACTAGGTTACAAGGAAATGCTGGGCGAGGAGTTCTACTATCCGCCGTGGAGCATCCAGGTGGGCTGGGCCGTGACCTGCTCGTCGGTGCTGTGCATACCCATGTACATGATCTACAAGTTCTTCTTCGCGTCGAAGGGCAAGTGCCAGGAGCGACTGCAGCAGTCGTTCAAGCCGGATGCCACCTGTGGCTCGGCCGTGCCTGGCCAGCAGGGCACTTCGGTGTGACATGATAATGCTGTGCATTTGGATATACACACCAGCAGCACCAGCATCAACATTTATAGTTTAAATTGTAGGGCTTATTCACCAGCAACAACAATAATAACAACAACAACAACCAACAAAGAAGCAACAAATACGCAAAATAGCAACAAGAAGGTGGTGAACCTCCACGGTTGCTACGCTTATCACACAAATCTGAGCTATACAGAGGCGGACGGTAGTTCAGAGGATGCAGAGAAGAGGGAACCATTCTCGAAAGCACAGCCAAATGCGCGGAATGGGAATGGTGTTAATGCATGTAGTCTTAGCCATAGTCTTAGTCTCGGATCGGCCAACGAGAACTGCTATTACAGCAACCCAAAAACTGCTCCCGAGGACAATAAACGCGCGCTAAGGATCAGCAGCTGCAAGCCACTCAAGTTTCCGCTAGCCAGCGAGTGGTTGGTCTAAAGATGAGATCCCCCCAAAGCGGAGTAATCCTGAAATGCTTCGCAAGCAGCCATTTGCAGAGCATTTCCGGCCACCTGCTTTTCTCTCGTTTTCTATTTAACTTTAACGTCTATAAACGAAATATAATGGAAATTGTAATTGTATGACAATCCCTAGGGCATTACTGTTTAAACTCGCCAACTCGTCTACCCTAATTATAGAGTTATAAAGCTAACTGTATCGGTTATGCAATACACTTGAAATGCTTCTTAATATAACTAGGTATTGTAACACAGTAGAATCGTTATGCAAAATAGTAGTTTGCTTTCAGCATCTTAAGCATACCCTGTGCAATTGCTATATGGACGGATCTCATAGATAACCCAGTTGAATGCCTCCGTTTAGCTGCAAAAACAATTGTGGAACAGCCATCCACAATTGTTTTTCCGAAATGTATTTCTGCCTAAATAGAATATTTATAGAGTACCTAGACAAAATAAATATAAACAAACTATTAAAAATAATTACAATACAATTGTGTTTGATTTCATTACCTTAATTATGAACGAAACGTAAATACAATATAAAAACAAGTAAGAAGACTCTAGTCGAGACTGCTCGACTAGGAGATACCCTGAACCCTCCACTCTGATATTATAATCATTCTGTACTTATTTTATGCACATATGTATACATATGTATGTATGCATGTACATGCATTCAGACGCACGCATAAGTACGCGCTCTGCTAACTGCGAAGTACATATGTATATAAGTTGCGACTGCGCTTGGGCTGCGCTGCAGTGCGGGCAATGTTATGAGAATTTACTTGTTGAAAAATTTAATTTCTAGACGTACGATCTTAATGAAACATTTGTATATAATTCCAGAGCACAAGTATCTAGTATTTGAAATGCGATTTTTACAAGTGGTGGGCGAAGGGCCGTGGACTGAAACAAAATCAATTTTTTGATTATTCTTGATAAAAAAAGTTATCGGACGGACAGACGGACAGGGCTATATCGACTCAGCTCGTCGTGCTGATCAAGAATATATATACTTTATGGGGTCTGCGATGATTCCTTCTGCCCGTTACATACTTTTACACAAAACCATTATAGCCTGATTTCCCATTTTCAATGGGTTCAGGGTATAAAAATCATGAATAGCTGCCAGAAAGAGTCATTTTAGCAGCGAAAAATGTGAACGATCATGAGTGAAATTTGAAGATACAATTGTTGCGAACTGATACAGTTTGCGATACTACCGGACGAACAAGGGTATATCGACTCAGCTCATCAAGAGGAAGAATATATATACTTTATGGGATCTGCGACCAATCCTCCTACCCACACTTTTCTGCTCTAGATATTGTGTACAAATAATATATAGAAATCTTTATAAATAACGTATATCTGGAAAGGACCACAGATTGTACTCTATATATTGTGCATTGAATGAAATATTTGCATTGAATTTTAAAATATTAAATTTTAATTACATCAACACTTGATGCTGCTGTTCAGCGTACATACATAGCTATACAAATTAGTTAAAGAGGATCTTGCTGCGTTTATTAATATATATATATATATAACTAGGTACGATATATTTATGTAATATTTTATGAAGAGGAATTATATATGCTATTTCGTTTCGACGTTTGTTGACATGCTTAACACCTCCCACTCAGCTGGCCAAAGTTAAAGTTTATGTTCTCACTGCCGCTTCAGCCCATGATGTCTGAGGCTTTTAGTGTTGTTTACGCCTCTGGCGGGTGCTTTTTCCGTTTGCGACGTGATTTGCGTTTTTTCTTTCGCTCCTATTTCTTGCTACTCTTGCCGCTCTCGTCTTTGCTCTTGTCGGACTTCTCATCGACTTTCTTGCTGGTATCCTTATCTTTAGTGTCCTTGTTCTCTTTATCCTTGCTTTCCTTGTTCTTGTCCTTGCCATCACTCTCAATTGACTTCTTGCCCTCCTCAGCATCGCGATTAGCCAGCTTGTTGTTAATCAAATTGTGCAGAGCGATTATCGAACGGACCATGGACGCCAAATAGACGACCAGCATCTGATCGTTGGTCTTTACGTACATGGTGCCCGTGAACTGATCGTTGGTTATGTCCGGCAGAAGGTTAAATATGTCCTGCAGCTGATAGACAATCTGATGGTTGATGGGCATCTTGCCTTCTCCGACCCGCTGTAGATAGTGTTTTATATCACGCAATTGCGCATTCAGGCCTTTTAGACCCATTAGCTGGTTGGTGATTTTCTGGGACAAGCTGCCAACGGTGGTGTCTTTAATATCACGCAGCAAATGCTCAACGCCCACTTCTTCGGCCTCTTCGGCGCCAATCTCACTTGGCACATGCTCAAAAGTTTTGGTAGTGGGCGACCCATCGTCGTGCACCTCTTCAACGGATATATACGCTTCTGTCGGAAGACCCAGGTCCTTTGGCTTGGCATCTATGATGACCAGCACAGAGTTTGGACAGTAGCGGCGAATGAGCTCGTTTATGGCTATATCATTCTGATGCAGCTTCGGTCCAGTATGATACCAGCCCACAACGCGTTCGCGTGCATTCACCTTTTTGAACATGCCATACATGTTCTCCAAGTAATCGTGATCCAAAAACCACACTGATTTGTCCTTGTCATCCTCATCAAAAGGAACTGCAAGACATTTGTGTTAATTGCACTAATCGTTAAGTCATAATATATTACTTACCCGCAAAGCTATTAGAGACATCTAGTACACCCTTGGAGCGCCAGCAACCAAGGAGCACGCCTACGACGCGCTTCTGATTGCCAATTTTACCCATGCGATTGAAGTGATCCACGACCGACAACAGAACCAGCGGGTGGACAATCACTTTGTTTACGCTAACCTCCAACGACGGCATTTTGAATTTGCGGCTTGATTTTCAATGTTTGGGGATTTCCTACGCACAGCGTGCTATGCTTGTTTTCTTTAAAATATGCTTGCAACAATTGCAACTTTTGCTACAGTTAACAATTCAGCGAAATGACAAGCAGATTCTTCTTCTTCGACGTGTGTCTAGAGATGAGTGTAATATCGTTTAGGGCGTTCGATATTGCTTTCAATGTTTGCGTAATCGATTATTCTAAATACCAAATAAATAAATTAATAAAGTATCAAGCGCCTGTAGATACAGTAACTAACAAACTACGTATAGATCGATGTATCGATATATTTGTGTAAGCATTAAGATTTACTAAGTCTAATATATATGTAAGTTTGCCAGCTGTACTACGCGTGATTGATATGCCGTTATCGTCTTTACTTGTGTGTATGCGTAGTTGTAGTTGTATGTGATGTTTCTATTTGCCCTTGGCGGCACTGCATGTATACAAGAGTCGTGCTCTTCTATCACATTGGTGAATCCGAAATGCAATGCACGTTGCCATATCGTCGCCGTGGAATTTCAGAACTGGTCACACTGGTTGTCGTGCGAGAGAAATTGACAAAATATCAAAAGCAATTAGCAAATCGAGTGCAAAAGCGTTTTATCTACGCGCATAGTTCAGTAATGTCATTTATTTAGCTGGAAGTGATTGTCGTTTGTTTAGTGTAGCCAACTGATATGATAAAATGATTGTGATGCGACGATGAGGTAATTGTTTTTGCTGCCATTGCTTGCTGCGTTCGTCTACAGTTTCACACATACACGCACACGCAAGCATACATACGTCCAGTTTGACGGGCGGCCGCAGCGTAATCATCAATGAGCAACTATAAAACAAGGCTGAGGCTTCGGTGCGCGTGTTGTTTACAAATTGTGCAGTGCATTTTTTTTTTTTTTTTTTTTTTTTTTTTTAATTAGGGTGCTTATCACATATGTGTAAAACTTTTGCCTGTTCCAAAAATCTGTATTATAGAAGTAAAGTTAAAAACGTGCCAAGAGCCAAGTGAACAAGAGCCAAGGCTCAGCCACAGTCTCAGATTCAGTTCGTAGACATACTCATACTCACACTAATGCAAATGAACACGCATACAGTGGAGCACAGACATACTCACGCACAAACACATGCAGACGTACAGACAGTCGTTTTACGCTCTTTTTGTCTACATACGTCTTTTACTTATCTCGTTTGTAATCATTTTGCAGCCCTTCTTATGTTCTCTCTATGTAGTGTACAAATATTAGAGCTTGAGAGCTGCTAATTAAATTATAAACACACAGAAGCGTTAAACAGTCGTCGCCGAGCACGAGCAACAGCCAGAGCCAAGCCCACGACCCCAAACTTTGGCCGAGTTCTATTTGCACGACGACGAGGAAAGAGAAGTAGCAACTAAAGTAGAAAAAACAGGTGAGCGACGAAAGAGTTTAAATGAAAAAAAAGTAAAGAAAAAACTACAGCTAGCAGAGCTCAATCAATCAATGAAGCTCAAGCTCAATGAATGATGCATATGTTTGTTTTTGTTGTTACCCAGCTTTCACCAAATTGAAATCTAGTTTAATTTGGCGGTGGCCACTGCACCTTGCAGAATGTAGAACAAAGAGGCAAAAAAGAAAAGAAACAATATTTACATACGCATTTCTGCAAGTCGTAGACGAACAAGAAGAAAGCTAAGAAGCTCCTCGAAATGTCTTTCATAACGAATTTGAAGAAGGTCTTCCACCTCGGTGGCGGTGGCGAGGCGAAAAAGAAACGCCTCTACAACAATATAAAAATGGACACCGACCCAAAGGAATTTTGGGAAATGGTTGGAGAATTGGGCGATGGCGCCTTCGGCAAAGTCTACAAGGCCCAGCACAAGGAGCACAGGCGGTTCGCTGCCGCCAAAATGTGCACCCTAGAGGATGAGGAAAATCTAAGTGACCACATGGTCGAAATCGATATACTCTCGGAGATCAAACATCCAAATATTGTCGAGCTCTACGAAGCATTCTCCATCGATGACAAACTCTGGGTGAGTCATGACAATGCTCATGCTAATGTGCTGGCATTTGTAAGAGGTTAGTTAGGGACTTGACTGTAACACATTAATGAGTAATGAAAACAAGTACAATAATTCCAATTCGGACAGCTCCGATTTGAAGATACCCTCAGCCGGAACCACTGCCTGCACTCTAGGTAGCAAATTCAAAGTTAATATGATCGGTCTTGGGAAGCAAGCTCTATAGAGCTGCCTAACGGATATCGATGCATTCATTAATATTGCTAGATGAATAAACGGACAGACAGATGGTTGTCATACACTATGGGCTCTGCCGCGTCTCATTCGGCCTATTACAATAATTTTTACAACATAATTATACCCTGATTTGCCTTTTACAAGGGATTTATGGTCTAAAAACGGCTGATTAAAGGATGATATGAAATGAAAAAAGTTTAGTTGACTGGAAATACTGAACGCATAAAATACTTTTTGACTGGCTATATGCGTTCCCTAATAATACTGAAGTCTTAGCTTAAAAGTAATTTTCGCATATAAGATTGAAGCTCCTTTTATTTATAGATGCTAATTGAATACTGTGACGGCGGGGCCTTGGACAGCATTATGGTTGAACTGGATAAGGCACTCACCGAGCCACAAATCGCCTATGTGTGCAAGCATATGACCGAGGGCCTTTCATTTCTACACAAGAACAAAGTCATACACCGAGATTTGAAGGCGGGCAACGTACTGCTCACCATGGAGGGTGGCGTCAAGCTGGGTATGCTGGTAGTTTTTAGTTAGGCGTGCCCTGAATTAATTGTCCTGTACTCCTCACATGCAGCTGACTTTGGAGTGTCGGCCAAGAATAAACACACAATGCAAAAGCATGACACGTTTATTGGTACGCCCTACTGGATGGCCCCAGAACTCGTACTGTGCGAAACGTTTCGAGATAATCCATACGATCACAAGGTGGACATTTGGTCGCTGGGAATCACACTAATTGAGCTGGCGCAAATGGAGCCGCCCAATAGCGAAATGTCGCCAATGCGTGTCTTGCTCAAGATTCAGAAGAGTGAGCCGCCTAAACTGGATCACCCGAGCAGATGGAGTAAGGAATTCAATGATTTTCTAAAAAATGCTTTAGTCAAGGTGTGTAAGGATATTGCGACCAATGCGAAACAGTAAAACTGATCTGCTTGCGTATATTTCACTCCCAGGATCCCCAGCAGCGGCCCTCAACAGAAATGCTGCTACAGCATGGGTTCATCAACTGTAATCTGGATGCGAAACCGATCAAAGATCTGTTGCTCGAGTACAAGGCCGAAGTTGTCGAGGAGGTCGTCGATGATGAGGCTGAGGTTAGTTATACATTCACCTACTCGCTGTGTTTTTGTTGTTGCCAGCACAATTGCACCTGTATTACATCCAGAGCTAGAAAGGACACTAACTCTCTATATTTTGTATATCTCTTTCTTACACGCTGCGTCCTTGTCCCGTCTACTATGCCCAATCAAAAAAAAAAAAAAAAAAAAAAAAAACTGAATAACTAACTTTACGATAAATCTCCTAATTTATTTGACTCCGTCAATTTTTCGGCCATATTTTGTTATCGTTTTCTGCATTATTTATGTGTGTGTGTGTGTGTTTATAAAATTGATTTAGAAGCTCAAACGCCAAGAGAAGCGACGTTCGCTCTATCAGAGGGTTGGTAAGTCGTTCTACAGCAACACCCCGACAGCCGCCCGTCCGTCCTCCAGCACACGCTCTATTTATATTAAAGTTATTTTGTTTTATCAGCATTACCAAATGTTTATCTTGCTTTTTATACTTGCCTTCAAGTAACAGTATTTTAGTTGTTGCTTTTCGGAAGTCACGAACACACATATAGATATACGTATTTATTTATATATCGCATATTTATACCCTGAACCCATTGAAAATGTGAAATCAGGGAAGAATGGTTTTGAGAAAGTATTCTTGATCAGAACGACGAGCTGAGTCCATATAGCTATGTCGGTCTGTCCGTATGTTATATACATATTATATTTTTCAATAACTTATCCATATCTTTTTTATCGAGAATAATCGATAAATTGATTTCATTATTTCAGCCACATTTGAATTTAGATTCATTGTGTATATATATTTTGGATGCTAAGGTTTTGTAATATACAGATCTTGGATACCACGCCCCCTGCGCCACCAATTCGAAATAAATTTTATTTTAAGTACTAGAGATTTTGGAATAGACAAACATTCAAACATTATGATCAAGTTCTGAAATTTTTATTAAGATTGTCCGTCTACAAAAGAAATTATTCAACAAATAAATTCTCATTATATTGCTCACACTGCGCAGTTAGCGGCGCTCGTGGTTATGCGTGCGTGTGGATGCATATGTATGTATGTGTGCATGTGTTTTTGTATGTGCAGAATGATTAGAATATCAACTGGCAGGGTTAAAGGTATCTCCTAGTTGAGCAGTCTCGACTAGAGCACTTTTGTTGCTTCTTATATTTTTATGTTATCCAACGACTCATTGACAACAAAAAATATTTTAGTTTGATATGATTTAAATCTGTTATAATGTAATAGATAATTGGGCTTTCATACTCTTCAACGAGCCATTTTTATAAAACATTTTACTGTATTTTACTGACGCTATGTTGTCTGTTTTCTGCTTAGGAACCCCGCAACTCGGCGCTCCAGCTCGACCTGGACGATGACTCTGTTTCGCTGCAGAGCCAAGACATTGAAAAACGTAAGTGTCCGTCAGCCTTTTCGTATTACGCTCATTGAGCTTTTATTTTCATACGCAGTTCCAGGTACACCTACATCCATGTCGCGGGATTCCAAAGAGCAATCCCAACCAAGTAGCAGTCTACCAGCAGCTGCAGCAGTCGCAGCAGCAGCAACAGCAATACCTACAACAACAAAAACTAAAGCAACAACACCAGACAACCCACACCAGATCAGAGCGGAGTATGTGCCAGCAGTATCCGATACAGCCGCTCCGCATACCAAAGTGCCCGCACCAGTGCCGCCAACACCACCAGCTTCGGATAAACAGCAGCAGCAAGAACCACAACCTCAATTACAGCCCCAGCCTCCAGCTGCTGCCGTGCAAAAGAAATCGAGCGAGGACGTTGCAGAAACAAATGAAAAATCGGATGCTGAGAAAAAGGTGAGTAGTCAATTGAAGATGTAGTAGTCATTTGACAATGGCCTAATTTAATTGTCTGTAACCCGTTGCAAAAGCACTTTATCAAAAAGGAAAAGGGCAAAGCACCTCCGCCGCCATCAGCACCCGGCGTAGCTGCTACAATTTCCAAACCACAAAGCACGCTCACATCGGAAGTGGAGACGACAGCGCCGCCTAAACAATTGCCAGAGGCCATAGGTGGCATTGAAGTGACCATTGGGCAGGATGGCGGGGCGCCCAAGTCACAGCCACCTTCGCCGACCGCCTCTTCCATCATATCCGTGCAGTCCGTAGCCTCTACGAGCAGCACCTCGGGTAGCGCAACGGGCGCTGTGCTCAGCTCCAGTACCTCGTTGATAACCATCAACAGCAGCGATGCATCGTCTGCTCTGCGTCAACAGCAATCGGTGCCGCCGCCATCACTGCCGCCGACACAGACACAAACGCAGCAGCAGCAGCACTTGGTGCTGCCCAACAGTCTTGAGTCGGTTAGTCAAATCACGGTAGTGACGAGCACCCATCCGCCAGTAATCATTGACAATTCACAGGCGTCACCGTTAATGGCGCAAAATGAGGTGATTATCGTGTCGAATGATTTGAATAAGAGCAGGCACATGCATGAATCGTCTACTGATGAAGACTTCCCTTCTCTGGACGATAGTCTTGGAGATCAGGTGAAACAGTCATCCATGATACTCTCTGTAAATGAGCGTCCAGACAGCGGCATAGCAACAGCAGCGGCAGGTGCTGTACGCGCACGTAAGCTGGACGAGAGTGAAGTATTGATTGTGAGTCCCTCGTACGCGGACGACGATTCGGCGTATAACACCGCTTCAGGCAGTCATGACCATAGCGATCACCTCATGGACACCAGTCACGTGTCCGTCGTCACCGTGGGCGATGAGGTCATCAAGGTCAAGGATAGCAGCCATCAGGAGCTTAATGATGGCGGTGATATCGGCAAGCGCCAGCAGGCCAATGGCGTTGTGCCCGAGGATGTGAGCATCATTGTGAACCGTTTTAAGCCTGGCCAAGAGCAAGAAAAACGGCTGTCGCCTGACAGCAGCCTCGGCTCCGGTTCTAGCGAGAATGGTTCCGTTCGTGAAAAACGCGGCGTTGAAGTGCTGATAACCAGCGGAGGCGGCGATGCGGACAGCATTGGCACCAACACTAGTCAGGACAGTCGCAACGAGGTGGATAACAAGCAGCTGCACACTATGATGCCCCCGCCGCCTCCGTTGAGCAACAACAATCGCAACAACCTACATCAGCAGCGGTTGGCGCTGTCGATTGATGAGGAGGAGGAGGAGGCGGACGTTGTGGTTATTCGTCAAAAGCCGCGCGTGCCAGCTGCTAAATCCGCAGGCGCTAGTGGACTCACCAAGGAGGAGATCGAGCTGCGCAATTTGCGAAAGAAGACACGCAAGCGCACGCGCAAATTTGAAATTGATGGCGTGCAAATGACCACAACAACTAGTCGCGTCATCTATGGCGATGAGGATAACGGACGCATCTACGATGATCACGACTTCCGCAAACAGGAGCTGCGCGAACTGAAAATGCTTCAGAAGCAGGAAAAGAAGCAGCAAACCGAGTTGCATGTCAAGGAGCAGTTGGCCAAGGAGCAACAGGATCGTCGCTTCGAACAGGAGCGTATGTCACTTGAGAAGACCTACGAGACGGACATGGAAACTCT
This sequence comes from Drosophila navojoa, assembly GCF_054131105.1. Taxonomy (NCBI): domain Eukaryota; kingdom Metazoa; phylum Arthropoda; class Insecta; order Diptera; family Drosophilidae; genus Drosophila; species Drosophila navojoa. The sequence goes on along the minus strand of NC_142893.1, from coordinate 26,216,191 downwards.
CGCGCGTCAACACAAGCAGCTAATCGAGAAGACCGAACAGACGCAAGAGAACGAATTGCGCAGCTCCTCGAAGCGTATACGCTCTGAGCAGGAGCAAGAGCTTAAGATATTCCGCGAGAATCTTAAGCAGGAGATCCGGCTGCTCAAGCAGGAGGTTGATCTGTTTCCCAAAGACAAACGGAAGGACGAGTTCAAGCAGCGCCGCACAGCCATGGAGCTGGATCACGAGGAGAAGGAGCGCGCGTTCCTTGACTCACTCAAGGAGCGGCACGAGCTGCTGCTGCGCCGTCTCAGCGAGAAGCATCGAGATCACTTGGCAACTATCAATCGCAATTTCCTGCAACAGAAACAGAATGCCATGCGTACGCGCGAGGCTCTGCTTTGGGAACTAGAGGAAAAGCAGTTGCATGAACGCCATCAGCTGTCCAAGCGGCATGTCAAAGAGCTATGCTTCATGCAGCGCCATCAAATGATCGTACGTCACGAGAAGGAACTAGATCAAGTAAAACGTATGCTGCAGCGCAAAGAGGAGGACTTACTTAAGAAGCAAACACTCGAGAAGCGCGCTCTGCCCAAGCGCATACGGGCTGAGCGGAAGGCACGTGATCTCATGTTCCGCGAATCCTTGCGCATCTCCACTAATCTCGATCCTGATATTGAGCGTGATCGCTTAAAGAAGGTGGGTTAACAACCGATCAGGGTTGAAAACAACTACTGACTGGATCATTTTCTTACAACAGTTCCAGGAGCAGGAGAAGAAACGCTACATGCAGGAGGAGCGTCGCTTTGAGGTCAAACATCAAAAGCAGTTGGAAGAGCTGCGTGCCACGCGTGAAAGCGCCATTAGGTGAGCGAAAGCGAAGAAAACGAAAGGACCGTTTGAGAATACTTACTTACATTGCAGAGAGCTGGAACAGCTGCAGAACGAGAAGCGCAAGGCCCTTGTTGAACACGAGCATGCAAAGCTCTCGGAGATCGATGAGCGGCTTAAAGCCGAGCTGCGAGATTGGCGTGAACAGCTAGTGCCCCGCAAACAGGTGTGTATGCGCAGTTTCCGCATTTACTTTCAACTTTCACTCCGCCGCCTGTCTCTATCTGGTACGCCCCTTCCGCACACCCCCAGCAAGACAGGCTACTATCCGCCTCATTTTGTTGGTGTTTTGTGTTATGTACAGTTGTGTGTAGTTTTTCGACTGGGATTGATCATAAGTTATTTCTAAAAACTGTTGTAAATATTATTATTTATTGGTTAACGGTGGTGTTTCGTGGTGTCCCTTTCGTGTGTTACCCTTTGCCCCATGCCCTCTGACCTGTCCCTAGTCTCTCGCCTGCCCGTTCTTCCAACCGTCACAACGTCATTACGCTTGTCAGTTGAGCAATAATTGATTGTATCACGGCTTACAACTTATTTGCTGATGTCTCTGCTATGACTCATTTCATATTATCTATCTGAAAAGCATTCTAATGCGAAACAAAACATTGTGACTCATAAACAGATTGTCATAGCCTTTAAATTTGATAAGCTAACTATGAGTATTGCATTTGTTCTTGAAAAATTAAATTGTATTCAATTAAATTGCAATTTCGATGAGATAATTAGACTTATACTTTTGATAACTCCTTTCCTTATAAAGAAAATGCGCAGCTCGCGCTCTGTCGGCTATTTTTAAATTATCTGAGGTCATAGCATAACGAATATAAATATATTATTATATACGGAAGCAAGTCAAATATTGCTCAACTGAAAAACGTTTTGTGTTTGGTGAACCTAGCACCATTATCTACAACAATAACAACAACAACAGCAGCACGAGCAATGCTGCGATCCGATAATTCAAATGATATATATCTTGAACAACTTTTTCTCTCTCTTTACACCTCTACGAATATGCATACACTTTGGTGGCCAACTACTCTACCTACTCAATACCACCTACAAAACTATATATATATAAATATATAATAATGATATACTTTCAATACTGTCAAACTCAATGCTTACCGCTGTGCTTTTCAACTACTAACCAATGCCAAACTGCCAATCGACCGATTGGCTGGTCTCGGGCCTTGCATGTGCTAACCAAACCAACCAACTTCAACTTTTATCTCGACGGCGGCAATGATCAGCGACTCAATGTCCTGATAAGCGCCGCCATCGATGAGCATGAGAAGCGCTACGGCCTCGTAGCCAACCGAAGCGAGTTTGAGAACCTCGAGGTGGAGCTGCCCTTGAGGCTGCGCGGCATATTCAATGATCGATCGGCGCGACTGTTGCCGCGCAACACCTTCATCGATCCGCAGCAGCTGCCCCGGGCGCGCTCTTCGCTCTTGATGCTTGGGTCGGGCGGTGGCCGGGGTAACTTCCGGGGCTCGGCGCCCGATTTGAGCCGCAGCGTGCCGAGCACGCCGATCATGCACAAATATCAACGGGCCCAAATGTGCAGCGGCATGATGCTTCCCGAGGAGGAGGACGGGGACGAGGAACAAATGAAGCGCGCTAGCGTGGTCACCTTGCCGGGAGCACAGCCGCTGCGTTTGATTACCAAGGTGCCGCCAAGTGCGACGCCGAATGAGCTGGTCAAGGTGGTGACCCCTACGCCGCAGCTGAACAGCGCAGACGAGGCGAGTGTGAAGCCAGCGATGAGCACGTTCAAGCAGACAGAGGCCCCGCCGCTACCAAAGACGCCAGAGGAGCTAGGTCTGGTAGCGCATCGATTTGGAAGACCCGAAGTGCCAGAGCCGGCCGTCACACTGCGCATAAATGAGGGGCCCAAGCTGACGGCCCGCACACAGCACCTGCTGCACTCCACTTCATTTGCGATCAAGCGTCCCTCACTGGCCAGCCGCAGCAGCGGGCGGTCCTCGTTGGGCAGCGCCCAGTCCATGTACAATATGCACGAGTTGAGCACCTCGACTCGCTACTGCAGCGACGCCGAGCTGATCTTCGATGCAGGACTGAAGGCAGCCGCCCTACTGGATGAGGTGCAGCCACAGCTGCGCTCTACGCTGAAGCCCATCCACAACGGCAGCGTCACAGATGACTTCTACCACGATTTGTATGCGACCAAGTACAGGCTGCCTCGCATAGCTCAGCGCCAGCTCAGCTTGGACGACGACACATCGGCCGCTTAACGATCGCACTGCAGGCTATATATTGATATATAACAACCATGTCTACAATATCAATATCAATGAACTCGTCTCATCTAAGCAGCATCTCCTAATCCACCGTACTAATTCCTAAATGCGCTATATTTTCCTTTCCATTAACATTGTTTGCTTTTGGTGGTTAATACACACACATACACACAGACGCAGAGAGACATAACACACACTCATAACTAAACATACACAACTTATCGAACTATCCAGATTTTGGAAATCTATTTTTTGCCAATTGCCATTACAAATTGCCAAAGTTATATATATATATATATATATATATATATATATATATGAATATATTTTGTATTTTGTTAATTAAATAATAGTTTTGCTTATGATGCCAAAAATGAAATATTGTTTTGTATGCGGGCTTCGCCTGCAACCGTTGCATTCCCCTTAGCAGTATTATAATGCAGAGAGTACTTAGACCAGAAACAGAAAGAAAGAAAGGCATGAAATGTAATTAGAAAGCTGTAAGATAATACTTATAAAACACACATATTACATGCACTCTATACATTATATACATACCTGCCATATGTTTATGTAAGCCTCGATATTCACTATTTTACATTACCACAAAATTACAACAACGCGCTGCTTTTCATATATACAAACATATAAAACAGAAATAATATTAAAATCACCAATCAAAAATGTCAAAATTATGTTAAAACCAAAACAATTTCTTGCCGGCTCTTCTTCTATTCGTAAAGCAACTACAACAGAGGCTGCAACAAGAGGTTAGTCTACGGGCCAGCGAGCTCTTAACTCTATACTATCTAACTTTAGCTACCCTTACTTACTTACAATGTATTGACTGAACTTAATTAGCAACTAACATGCATGCCAAATATCAAATTCAAATTAAACTTTTGAATACAGAATCTAAAAAGTATTGAGTTGGATGTTGTTTGTTTCAAAATCTTTGTTGCGTATGATCCAACATTAGAAACATTTTACAAATTAACGAATGATCATATATTCTTGTATTTCTTACGGTGGTCAGCGTTTGGAGGAGACATTCGCACAGCAGCTGGATGAGATGGAAACCTTGTACGGCGGCGCCTTGATCGTTTCTGTACCTTCGGATGCCCTGCAGCGCGATCACTTCACGGGCTCCACGCGAAGCAGCCTAAGCTCTTATTCCGAGGGATGAATTCCATCAGGAGTAGGAGAAGCAGCAGCAACTATACAACATTTGTCAGCCATCCCCAAAGGCTAATGGGCTCAGTCCCAACCATATCTACTTATATATATATATAATGCCAAGCAGCGCATCGTTCGGGTCAAGCAAAAATATGTGTCGTTAAATTTAAGCATAAGACGTAATTTAACTTTTTTTGCATTGTATTTTAGCCTACTTAATCAATTACTCTTACTATATAAATATAGTACATAAATATATATAAAATATATATATATATATATATATAATTATATATAAATATATATAATATATATAATTATATATAATCTGCTATCAAAACAATAGCATAGTTAACAGAAAAACACGAAATAACAAAAGCACACACACACATCTTTTGATTGATCCTTTTACTCTTGTAAATATATTTACTTACTTTTATATTATGCACACCGGATGAGTAGACCATATATGCTTAAATCCATATACAGACACATATCACATATCATATGGCAAATGAGATCAAAATGTATTAAGAAACATCTAAACACATATTGTACGAGCTTCTTCATACCCACGAAGGGTGGTAGAGCTGAGAAATGATTGAGAATTGAGACAGAGCACTCGAGCGCCGGATGACCTTCTGACTCTCACTCTCAATTGTAAACGAAATTGTTTTAGGACCCAAAAATTTGTAATGGGGCATAATTGGAGAATTTCATAATTTCACCAAAAAGCGAGATATCTATTACACAGACTCGTTTCACGAAGCGCGCTGACATAAGCTACAAAATTAGTAAAGCAAAAGAGAAAGAAAGAACTAATGTAATAAAAGAGACAAGACAGTTGGAGAGAGTGAGAGAGAAAGTGGAAAAAAAGCAGGCCTTGGATAGACGCCGGAGTATGATAAAAGATATTTATATTTGTATAACCTTATGCTTATATATAATAATAATAAAAAAATAATAAAATTTATAAAAAATGACCAAAACAATAGATGTGTTACATTTGTTCCATTTGCATTGACTTAACCCGGTAGCCTTACAGACTCAACACGATTTCCAAGGGGAAAACATGAAATACTTCTACATCCACTAGGGAACTGGGAAATTACACTTAATGTTTCTATAAATTCAGCAATATTTTGATCCAATTTTGGTCAGCTAGACAGCTCCCGTGCAAAAATAGATTGTTTTTGCGCCCCGAAAATACCCTATAGTTAGCCAGTAAGTTTCCATAGTTATCCATAGTTATCTATAGCTGTAAAACTCGAATTTCTGAAATGATATTTCGTAGGATGAAACTATATTTACTTACGTGTAAAGTGTGTATGGACAAGATATCATTTTAGAGCCTTTACAATCGATGAATACGTCGGCCACATTCGAATATTGTGCGAGTAACACGTGGTTAACATACTAATAGTCCAGAGTCATTTCGCTAAAAGTATATATAGTTATATATATATACACTCATGAAAATAATAGGTACACATTTTTTTAGAGATTCTGTCATAACTAATTCATTTTTAATATTTAAAAAAAAAAAAAATTGATGGTAACTTTAAGGAAATCATCTGGCAATATGATTCATCCCAAAAAAATTATTGTATTTTCCCGTAAATTTATTGTAGTCACGATTCATTGAAAAGAGCTTGCTGAAAATAATAGGTACACTCGATTTCTTCAGTCTGGAAAAAAATTTTAATCAAAGAAAAACGTCTTTTATTGTTATAAAATATTAAGTAGTCTTTACAGAGATGTTATAAGTAAAAAAAAAAATCAATTTCATATGTAGATGGTTCGGAATATTCATTGTTCTAGTGAGGAACGCAGAATTGCTAAAAGCCTTATAAGGAGTGGCAAATATTTTCGGGAAATTATAAAACTGATGAACAGATCTCTTAATTTTGCTATAAGGGTGCAAAATAAACAAGTAAGAAGACTCTAGTCGAGACTGCTCGACTAGGAGATACCTTGAACCCTCCAAGCTGATATTCTTATCATTCTGCACTTTTTTCATGCACGCACACATACATATATATGTATGTAGGCATCCACCCTCACCCTCACCCTCACCCGCAGTAAGTAGTGACTGCGCTTGGGCTGCGCTGCAGTGTGGGCAGTGGTGAATAACGTCATTTGTAAACATACGATCTTAATGAAATTTTCAGGGCGTAATTATATGGTAAAAATGTATGTACATTCCAAAGCACAAGTCTCTAGTGCGTGAAATACGTTTTTTACAAATTGGTGGAAAAGGGGGCGTGGTATCCAAAATCTGTTGATTACAAAATGTTTGTATTCATTCATATGTATATACACAGTAAATCTGAAGTCTCCACGTTTAATAGTACTCCGATGGGGCTCAAAAAACAAAATCAATTTTTCGATTATTCTTGATAAAAAAGTTATCGGATGAGTTATCGAAAAAATAAAGCAAACTCGTACTGCGTATGGTATACACGTGTACACAAAATTTCAGCTCTCTAGCTTTTATATCTTCTGAGATCTCGGCGTTCATACGGACGGACGGACAAACGGACAGGGCTATATCGACTCAGCTCATCGTGCTGATCAAGAATATATATACTTTGTGGGGTCTGCGATGATTCCTTCTGCCTGTTACTTACTTTTACACAAAAACATTATACCCTGATTTCCCATTTTCAATGGGTTCAGGGTATAAAAAGAAATTCGTGGACGTTCATCAAAAACCACAGCAGAACTGGGCAGATGTATTACAAGAATTGCAGAATCTGACCCTTTCAAATTTTCAGGGGTCAATGCATCCGAAATAGATAATATTATTGATGCTTCTTCAATTGGGAAATGACTAAATATGGCTAAGCTACCAGGTCGTATGGAAAAAATGGTTCTTTAATACGCATCAAAAAATTTTATAATGGTGCAAAACTTTTGCTAAAGACCACATCACCTGGGAAGGATCTGAAAATCAAAGGATATTAATCCAAAAATATAATAGCAAAAGATTTTGAAAGTAAAGTGTACCTATTATTTCAGTCAAGCACAAAAGATGCACTTTTGATTTTTTGTTTGTAACTATTGAAAAAATAAAATTGTTTTTTGCAAATTTACCCATTTTCATTTATATATATGTAAATAAAAGAGAAACGTGCATAAAATTTTAATGTTTAGGGCAGTAGAAAAAATGTTTTGCTAAACTAAACTCAGTTTTAAAATTTTAAGAAGTATACTTATTATTTTCGTCATGAGTGTGTATATATGTATATGTATATATCTATAGATATATGTATATATGTATATATAGATATTGGGTATGTGGCCTACAAGCTGGGATAGGGCTCATGGGGCTCAAATGGCCTGCAGGCATGTTAGCAGTCGGTTCGCATTAACCCTTGGTCAGTTGGCTGGTCATTGTTGTCCGGCGTAAGCGCAACACGACAGCAAAAGGAGCGAATAAAATAAATTCAAATTCATTCTTGGCATTATTTAATTGAAATGTGAGAATGCGCTTTTTCAGTCGTCTACTATGCCGGCCCAGTGGATGCCCTAACATGCCGAGCCACGAGTCCATCGTCATCATCACTATCACCGTCACCACCACTACCATCACCATCATCATCATCATCATAAGCATCGCCATCATCCCCGTCATTCCACCATCCTGCAAGTCCCATTCACAGACACGGCTGCTGCTGTTCAGCCTGATGAAGAGCAAAAACAGCAACTGTGCTACAGTTACACAGAAGCATGCTTGAGAGAACGTCCCCTTGGGGCACACGCTCATCCTCCAACTCCCACCCACCCGGCCACCTCTCCAGTAGTCCGGCTGTTGAGCATTTGTTCTCTGCACTTGGCTGCTTGCGGATCTTTCATTCATATTCATCCATTTAGTTTGTGTTTTGTGTTCTTATTCTGTAGTTGCCGGTGCAACTTAAAGGTACATTGCAAGAAAAACGAGCTTGTTGTATGAGGGACTTTTGCTGATAGGCCAGCTTTGCTCATGTTAGATGATTGATGGGCATGCAACAATGCGTTGTTTATACCCTGAACCCATGAAAATGGGAAATCAGGGTATAATGGTTTTGTTAAAAGTATGTAACAGGCAGAAGGAGGCGTGGCAGACCCCACAAAGTATATATATTCTTGATCAGGGCGACAAGTTGAGTCGATTTGGCCCTGTCCGTCTGTCTGTCCGTCCGTCCGTCCGTCCGTATACACATACATTTCAACATTATGATTACTTTCTGAAAGTTTCAGTACGATCGTACGTCTAGAAATTTAATTATTCAACAAATAAGTTCTCCTAATATTTCCAACACTGCAGCGCAACCCAAGCGCAATCGCCTGTATATGTGAGTGTGTGTATATGCGTGTGTTTGTTTGTATGCGTGTGTGTGTGCGTGTGTTTGTTTGTATGTGTGTGTGTGTGTGCGTGTGTGTTTGCTAATTATTATTGAAATATCAGTTGCTTGTAGGGTTCAGGGGATCTCGTAGTCGAGCTGTCTCGACTAGAGCTTTCTTACTTGTTTTGTAATCGTTTGCAAAGCTATAGAGTCGAAATCTGAAAGTTGCGTTCCTATAGACTTTTGAGGATTCTCCATAAAATATCTGTTCGAAACCATATTCTCAATACTAATATACATATCTGATCTTATCTATGGAATCTTAGAAGAGAAATTCTACTAGTTTTTTGTTCCAATCTGCTTTCCTAGATTGTTGGTTTCCATTTTTCTAGTTGCAACATCTTGCATACAATTTATTAAAGAGGACATTGCTTAAATGGCGGGCAGTGTATACACGCATGCCGAACGAACACACACACCTACACACACATTGTAACAGTTTTTCCGCTTTTTCTCACCCACACACACATTAGCCGAGCTGGGATATTATTGAGGGTGTTGCTGAGGATGCTCGCCGTGTTGCCCAACAAACACAAATTCCAGCACAAAGCGAAAGATAACAGCTTTGACACACTCATACACATACACGCACACAGGCACACCTACATCCTCAACTACATGTCTCGCAGCTTCCTGACTGGTTACACACACACAGAAATTGCGAGAGACAGAGAGAGCGGGAAAGCGCGAGAGTGTTGAGTAAACGCGCGCATTCGGGTTGTATGTAGCTCTCGCAGCAAAGGTACTGTTAAGGTATATGCTTGAAGCTTTTAGATTCAGTCCCGGACGAGATTTAGCAACGTGCGCTTGGCTTTCATCAGCAGCTCAGCCCTCCAGCTGGCGGCGAACGCGTGCAGCTCGCAACGTGAAAAGAGCAACGATTATCTATGGGCTGATAGCGAAAAACACGCTAAATAAATAATTTCTTAACAAGGTGAAACTGTCGCGTAAGCGCGTGTGTTATCCAACAACTAGCTCCAGTTAAAGTTATAAAAGAAAATCGCTGTGTATTTGTATCTATAACACCAAAGCATAAATTTGATTACAATGTTAAGCGCAGACCGAATGTAAAAACTTGGGGGCCAGCGCACACACGCTAGCGCGTCAGAGCGTTGACGGCGGCGTCGACGTCAGCGTTGGCGCAGCAGCCCGCATTGTGTATAATACAATTTGCACAGAAGCAAAAAATCGGAATGAAAAGAGCCGAGCAGCGACGTTGACGCAGCAGCGAGGCTGATGCCAGCAAAGATGTGCGCGCACAATACGAAAAATTACAAAGCAGACTTTTGGGAGCGGCAAATGGCCGAAATCAGCAGCAGCTGCAGCGATAGAAGCAGCAGCAGCCAGCAGAATCCAGCAGCAGCAACAACAATGTCAACGCTACAACGGAGCGTTCGCAAGTGAATAACATAGTGGTGGGAGTTGAAGCACACATATAAACCGAGTGCCAAAGCGACAGAGCGAGCGAGAGAAAGAGAGAGAGGGAGTGCAAGAGCTTGCCAGAGAGTACGAAAGCACGAGAGCTTGCGCCGCAACGTAAGCGCCCATGTAAGTAATGAGAGCAGGAGCGGAGAGCAGGAGTACGAAATCGAGAGGCGTGTGTGTGCGTAGCAACGCCGTTTTGTGTTTGCTGTCGCAGTGCTCTCGTTTTGATTAAACTTGCGAGTAGGTCGGATCGGGTCGGTGGGCGAGGCAAACGGTTCGCAATATGCTTAGTATTAGGTCTGCCGCGAGCATAAGGTGTAAGCAGTTAGCAGAAGCAAAAGCAGACACCAGCAGCATCCACCAGCAAAGCAATTCAATTTCCGCCAACAAGCAAAGGCCAGGCGCTTCAGCCAGAGAGCCCCGCAATTAACTCGCGCAAAGAAATTCACATAAAAGCTAAGCAGCAGCAAACGGACAAAAGTCTGTTTGCTATTTTTCTCGAATTTTATTTGAAAGCTTGAGTCCAAGTGGGCGGCTGTGTATGTGTTTGTATTTGAGTCGCTCTCTCTCTCTCTCTCTGTGTGTGTGTATTCATCTAGCTGACAGCGCCCGCATTAAATGCTGGGAAAACTCTACATAAAATCGTAAATAAAATTAAGGCAGCTGGTGATGAGCTGATCAGGCTCTCAGCCATGTGTGTGAAGTGAAGTGTGCGTGTGCATGTGGCTGCGTGTGTGAGTGTGTGCGTCTCTTTAACTGTCATAAACATAGCCTAATAAATTGACAAACGAAATGCCATGGATAGCCGCAGGTTTTGTGTGTGTCTGAGTGCGATTTCATTATAAATCCATAAATCCATTTTTTACGGGCTCGGCAGGCAATTCGCCATGATTTTAATGTTACGTTACGCCGACAGTTGGCTAAGATTGCGGTGCGCTGCCTGCGTTGCTCATCGTCAGCTGTCGTAGCCAAAAGGTTCAGTGGGATAGCCAGCCTAATCCGTATGAACACACACGAATAGAGGCAGCGATATTAGCAGTGTCACTGCCTCTTTTTATACCCTGATCCCATTTCAAAAATTGGGAAATCAGGGTATAATGGTTTTGGGAAAAAGTATGTAACGGGCAAAAAGAATCATCGCAGACCCCATAAAGTATATACATATATTATTGATCAGGGCGACGATCTGAGTCGATTTATCCCTGTCCGTCCGTATGATTGAGTCAATCTCAGAAGATATAAGAGCTAGCGAAATTTGGCGTGCCTATTCAACTAATAAATTCTCATAATATTGCGCACTCTCTAGCGTAACCCAAGAGCAGTCGCTGCTTACTGCGCAGTTAGCAGAGCGCGGGCTTATGCGTGCGTGTGGATGCATGTGTATGGACATATGTGTGCATCAAAGAAGTGCAGAATGATTAGAAAATCAGCTTAGAGTGTTCAGGGTATCTCCTAGTCAAGCAAGTTACTTGTTTTTGTTGCTTGCTAATTATTGCTCCTGTGCCACTGGCTGAGCTCCAATTTGGGGAGCTCTTTAGTCGGTCGCTTGCTTATTGGCCATCCTCACCCCTCCGTTACCCTGTGACGAGCCATTTCGCTGATTTGATTTATGCGCGTGTTTGTGCTAGACAAGAGTTGAGCCAAATATTCCAATTTGTGATTGATTTACTCTCTGATGCGCGTTCATTTTTCCGCCGGTCTGATATGAGCTGTGCCACAACTTCGAGCTGCTCCCGCTCTGGCTGCCATTAGTCTGGCCAATGCATTTGCCTGTCTATTGCAAACCTTCATTTGTGCATGCATCCTCCATTTAAATTATTCATATTAGTCTCTAGATGATATATGAACTCTCTTACTAGAAAGAGTTTAATTGTTAATAGATAAGGTGGTTATTAATTTTTTTCGGCTTTCATATTATACAAATTTCACTATAATAATATTAATATTTGTATATCTACTCTAAAACTTAGTGCTTCAACAAACCCCCCCCAATCTATAGTTTTTGCAGTGCCGTAAAAGTATGCTACAAATATTTTTAAAGTGGCTCAGCCAAATCTCTATTCTTATTATACCCTGAACCCATTGAAAATGGGCAATCATATAAATATAATATCCACCCCCTCACCCTAATATTTGTAAAAGGCGTATTTCAAATACTAGCGACTTCTGCTTTGGAATATACATACATGTATACATTATATTTACGTTCTAAAAGTTTCATTAAGACTGTACATCTAGAAATTATATTATTCAACAAATAAGTTCTCATAATATTGCCAACACTGCAGCGCAGCCCAATCTCATTCTCCTGTGTATGTGCGTGTGTGCGTGTAGTGTGTGCGTGAGAATTTGTATTGTAATATCTATTGCTCGAAGGGTTCAGGAGATCTCGTAGTCGAGCAGTCCGGACTTGAGTCTTCTTTCTTGTTTTCTATTTTATGACATTTTATAAAAATAATATAATTAAAGCCAGATACGACTTGAATATACATATCTATAATAAAGTCATGTTTACAACTGTCCCATAGATAAGATTAAGGTACTGTCTATAAAAATTGTATAACTTAAGGGATATGATAACAATAGCACATGCCTATTCTACTCTATTCCATTGATATGTTATCGAATTTGGCCATGAATGCCTCTCAAGCATTGTTGAATAACGTTTAGCTAAGGCCTAATTAAATGCTGGCCTAATGGAATTTACTTAGAATGGATTGCTTTATTCGTATCTTTGGCTCTGAATGAAGGACAATTTTATAGAAAGTGGAAACGGATTAAGTCTTTCGCTGAGTTCTATTGAGATGGATGTCAATAAAGCGTGGAAAGCAATTAGTGCTTTTTTATACCCTGAACCCATTGAAAATGGGAAATCAGGGTATAATGTTTTGTGCTTTAAAATGTACACACATTTTGACCATATGATTACGCTCTGAAAATTCATTATGATTGTGTGCGTGCATAAAAGAAGTGCAGAATGATAAGAATGTCAGCTTGGAGGGTTCAGGGTATCTCCTAGTCGAGCAGTCTCGACTAGAGCCTTTTTACTTGATTTTTTTTTTTTCAAATGCATTTTCAAGCACTCTCGCATTTTCATTGGTTGACTAAAAGCTTTCCATTATCAGTTAATTAAATAATAATAACAATAGCAGAAACTCGCAAACGAATCTATTTCGGGCTCGGCTTAAACTCGCATAATTCAATTATAAACTTGTGTTATTTCATTTATGCCTTATCATTTTTTATGCTCGTATCCTGGAAAGCCTTCTGACACATTTCGAGCGTGACTTGTGATTTGCGGAGTAAGGGCGGGGGAAAATATGAGACGACCCAACAATAGTGAATGCTGAGCGTTGCCTACAAATCAATCAGGCTGCATATCATGTCAGAGGCATCAGTGAAAAAGGCAAGCGATGAGAATAGCCTCGCACCACGCGGCGTATACGTAACTTATTGAAAAACTTTCCAAATCAAAGCACAATGTATCTATAACTAGGTGTGTATGTGTGTGTGTGGGTTTGTGTGTCAGAGAGCGTGTGTGGGTGGGTGTTTGTGTCTGTAGCCAATGACAACATCAATAGTTTCGCAAAGTGTCAGCGGAGGCTGCTTGAACATTTCCGTGCCACAGTATCTGCTCGAAAAAGAGTGTGGCAGAGGGACTGGCAGAGGGGGGGGGGGGGGGGGGGGGTGGGCAAGTCGATAGCCAAGTTTTTGCCTACGCTGACTGTTGCATGTTGTCCCATTGTTGGCACAGCACCACCACCACCACCAACAACAACAACAACAGAAGCAGTGGCTGAGCTAGAGGCTGTGGCAGAGGCTGCGGCAGCAACAGAAACAGAAACAGCAGCAACTAAAGCTAAGCGTGGGCGTGGCATGTTTATCTGTTACTGTGCGACAGCCAAGGAAACGCATTCAAGCAGTTTTTCATTTACATTTTCATTAAAACAAATCACACTGAAAATGTCATTTGCAAAAAGCACAAAGCAATGCGACCGCAGGCGACTTTTCCCCCTTCCACTGATACTCCGACTGCTCCTCTGTGTGTGTGTGTGAGTGTGTGTGTTTTCTTTGAGCCAGGGGGCGCCTAGTGTTGGGGCTTCTGCTTCTATCAAAGGCCTGCGACAGCTCATAATTCTCTGGATTCTTATTTTATTTTCGTTTGTTTGTTTGATTGTCTGTGCGCTGGCACTGCAGGACCAGTACGAAAATGCTCAGAAGTCCGACGACATCGCGAGCGCGTGGGTGCAACAAGGATAAGCAGCTGCAGCAGCAGCAGGACGACCGCCTGACCATTTAGAAATCACAGCTCAAGTAAGCAAAAGCCAGACCAGGCACATCTTGTGCACAATCTATAGTGCATTCTCAGGCGAGGCAGTAAATTCAAATCAGAGCAAATCAAATATCACGCACACGCCATGGAGCCAGTCATGAGCTTGGCACTGGCCGCCCATGGGCCGCCCAGCATACTGGAGCCGTTGTTTAAAACCGTAACTACGAGCACAAGCACAACAACAAGCACGACGGCAGCCACGACGAGTAGCAGCAGCAGCAGCCCCACCATCAGCCCCGCCATAACTACCAGCAGCACCCTGCTGACGGCTCTGCTTGAGAACCTGACCTCAACGGCGGCGAGTGGCCTCTACGATCCGTATGGGAACCACACGAACTCCAGCCTGGGCTTTGAAACGAAGGGGCCGAGGTACTCAGTAGCCTCGATGCTTGTTATGGGCTTCGTAGCGGCGATTCTGAGCGCGGTGACAGTTGCGGGCAACCTCATGGTGATGATCTCGTTCAAGATCGACAAGCAGCTGCAGACGATCAGCAACTATTTCCTCTTCTCGCTGGCCATCGCGGACTTTGCGATCGGCGCCATCTCGATGCCGCTCTTCGCGGTCACCACGATACTGGGCTACTGGCCGCTGGGGCCGCATGTGTGCGACACCTGGCTGGCCCTCGACTACCTGGCCTCGAACGCCTCCGTGCTGAACCTGCTCATCATCAGCTTCGACCGGTACTTCAGTGTCACCCGGCCGCTGACATATCGCGCCAAGCGCACGACCAACAAAGCGGCCGTCATGATCGGCGCTGCCTGGGGCATCAGCCTGCTGCTGTGGCCGCCCTGGATCTACAGCTGGCCCTACATCGAGGGCAAGCGCACGGTGCCCAAGGACGAGTGCTACATCCAGTTCATTGAGACGAACCAGTACATCACCTTCGGCACTGCACTGGCTGCGTTCTACTTTCCCGTTACGATCATGTGCTTCCTCTACTTCCGCATCTGGCGGGAGACGAAGAAGCGCCAGAAGGATTTACCCAATTTGCAGGCCGGCAAGAAGGACTCCAGTAAGAGATCCAACAGCAGGTGAGTTGATTTACTGATTACTGATTTACTGACTAATATCTTCTCATATCGAATAAATACGTATATCAGCTATAAATATATCAACATACATACATATAATACAGTATTAACAGTGGCCAATTATATGTGCAGACTTTTTAAATGGCTTGATAAGTATGATATGTATAATAATACATAATCTTCTATACATATAAAAGAGAGTTGTGAAGTGAAGTGTTCCTACACTTATAACTCGAGATCTGCTGGACCAATTTTCATGGTTTTTGATTTGTTGGATTTGTCTCCGCTACGAGTAGGATAGTAGATCTTAAAATACTGAAAAAATTTCACGAATACTTGAAAAACGTGAAATCGCCCGAAAAAGGCGACGCGTTAGTACCCAGCAAAGAAGGGCCTTAGTTCGTGCTTCTCAAAGAGAGGCAGCCCGAGAAACGGCAATAAGAAATGGTTCAAGGATTTTATTATCTGGCGATTTCCGACAAACACTACCAGTAATTCCAAGATCTACTGCTGCCGACGAAATAAACGCTTGCCTCAAAGCATCAAATCTGTGGCGATATGTAACCAAACTTCAACTGTCTGTAAATATGAGAGTTGCATTGTTGAACGATCTATCTGCTGATGATTTCTCGAAGCAATTGCTGAATATATCGGTAGTGGCCGTATTCCAGTTGACGAATCGAGTGGCTTGATTTCATTTACTCAACATTATTGCAATTTCGTCTCATTAAGAGATGAGCTTATCAATAAAGTATTTCCGAATATCATTGCTTTCCACAAAAATACTAAATGGTTAAGTGAGCGAGCAATTTTGGCGGCTAAAAATAAATATGTTGATGATCTTAATTTTATAATTCAAAATAAAATCGTTGGTACTCTGTATTCATTCAAATCTATCGACTGTGTAACAAACGAAGAAGAAGCCACTAATTATCCAACTGAATTTTTGAACTCCTTGGATGTGCCTGGTTTACCACCGCACAATTTACAACTGAAGGTTGGCTCGGTAGTTATTATGCTTAGAAATTTAAACCAACCAAAACTGTGCAGGGAAACGCGTTTGATGAAAGAAAACTGATGAGCAATGTAACTCACGCGTCGAGGAAAATTCAAAGTTGAGGAAGTTCTTATTCCTAGGATTCCGATGATCCCAACAGATATGCCCTTTGAGTTTAAACGAATTCAATTCCCGATTCGTCTTGCCTTCGCCATGACGATCAACAAATCACAGGGCCAATCTTTGACTATTTGTGGCCTCAAACTAGAAAATGCGTGTTATTCTCATGGTCAATTGTACGTGGCATGCTCACGTGTTGGCAAACCATCCGAATTATTTGTTCTTGCACCTGACCAAAAAACAAAGAATGTCTTTTACCACAAGGTGCTTGAATGAAAATCCGATTAATAAATAAATCAGAGTGTATCCCAACCTGAACAACATATCTTTCAACAATTTTTTACCTAGAAATAATGGATAGGGCAATGCAACGTTTGCCGGCTAGTAGGTTATATAATATTAATATATTATAATAGTAATACACATTATATAAATCGGTCACCCGCTCTACCGTTTGAGACAGCATTCCCATATTCTGAAATCAAAAATATCTCTAATTAAGTTTTACCATATTTTTACCATTATTGCACTTATTTTTTTTGCATTCAGTTTCAGGATTTCAACTCATTTATCTATTAAGTCTGTAGCTGCAATCATTCGCAATTCTATGATTGGAGCTCTTTAGGCAATTTCTTTGACAAGCTCTCATACTCTATTAAAAATGGGAGCACAGGTCGAAGTGTATGTTATATGTGTTCGACCTAGACATGTCTTTATGTTCGTCCCTCTGTCTGTTCGTGTGTTAAACATATGGTCGGGCATTTCCGACTAGAGCACTCTTACTTGTTTCACAATTCTCACAATTGCTCTTGATCTACATTTCAGCGATGAAAATACCGTGGTGAATCATACATCGGGGGGTCTGCTGGGGTTCGGCCAGCTGGGCGGAAATGAGCATGATACGTGGCGACGGCCGCGCTCCGAGAGCTCGGCGGATGCGGAAAGTGTCTACATGACAAACATGGTCATCGACTCGGGATATCACGGCATGCACTCACGCAAGTCGAGCGTAAGTTGAGTAGATAGGCAGGCGACACCAGGTTGCTCGTCATATTCGTTTCAGCGTTCTATTTGACTTGTGCGTGGCTTATATGTATTTCTATGCGCAGATCAAGAGCACCAATACAATCAAAAAGCCATACTCTTGCTTTGGCAGCATCAAGGAGTGGTGCATCGCGTGGTGGCACTCGGGCCGCGAAGACTCCGACGATTTTGCCTACGAGCAGGAGGAGCCATCTGATTTAGGGTATGCAACACCAGTAACAATTGAAACTCCTTTACAAAGCTCCGTCTCCAGGTAGTAAAACAAGCAGCTCTTTTTATAATCGTCTAATTTCGAGTAAGCAAACATCGCACTCAAGCACCCAGGCACACACACACCCACATACCCACACACACACACACTCATTCATGCACTCGAATCGTTTGTGTGTGTGAGTGCTGCATGTGAATGTCTCGTATCTCAAAAGCACTCAGGGCACTTCATTCCAAAAGGAAAGCCAATTGGCTGCTCGATGCCTGTCCTCGGGGAGAAGGGAGAGGAGAGGAAAGGAAATCATTTCACTGCCATCACACAACGGTTTCATCTCGCACATGCACAGCCATCAATAGAGAGCACATAGTGCATCCCAAAAATATTGGCATGGCAATCTAGTGGCACAGCTCAGTTGCTCAGCCGGAGAGCTTCGTCAGATAATTGGATGAATTTTTCTTTTATAAATTTTATTCGTGGGAACGTTTTACTCATATTATTTGCCTTTTTGTTATTTTACCTATTTTGCAAGTTTCAATTAGCTTTATTTTCACAAGTCTTAATATCAAACAAGTAAGAAGGTTCTAGTCGGGACTGCTCGACTAGGAGATACCCTGAACCCTGCAATTTGTTATTCTAATCACTCTGCACTTCTTTTAGGCACACATACATACACACGCACGTATTAGAACGCGCTCTGCTGACTGCGCAGAAAGCAACGACTGCGCTCTGGCTGCGCTGCAGTGCGGGCAATATTATACGAAATTATTTGTTGAATAATTGAACAAGCACAAGTCTCTATACGAAATACGCCTTTTACAAAGGTGATGGTGAGGGGGTGGATATATGGGTGTGGGGTTAATTACAACAAAAATCGAAATTATATAAAATACACATAAGCCAACATTTAAAATTTGAAAGCTCTAGCTCTAAAAGATATAATTAAATAAGCAGCTTTTGATGAGGTTTTTAGTCGATAATAAAATATCGGGAGCAGTTATCGATTTTAGTGATAAACTCAATTTGCGTGTGATATACACGCACCTAGAAAAAACAATTTCAAGTCTCTAGCTCATATATCTTCTGAGATCGACGCGTTCATACATACGTACGTACGGACGGACGGACAGCGCCAAATCGACTCAGCTTATCACCCTGATCAAGAATATATATACTTTGTGAGGTCTGCCACGCCACCTTCTACCACTTACATATTTAAGAAAGCTATTATACCCTGATTTACCTTTTTAAATGAGTTCAGGGTATAAAAATATGTTCTATATTATTTTGATCGAAGTTAGCATAAGTTAGTGTAAGCTTAGTAGAGTTCGGTACAAGGAAGCATAAGTCGATTTTTATTGGCCAGGAGGAAGGCTAGTCGGTGCTATAGGAGCGGAGTCAGCTCAACCACATGTGTAGCCTACAAACAGCCTGAACACGGAATGGATGACCGAGGATGCACGTTTATTGCTTCAATAGCAACTGAATTGATATGAGTATGGTCCTTTATTCCGGACCTATCATAATATTGATTACAGTTGATTATTCCTAGTCTGCATATTGTCACTGACTAGATTTAGCTCCAAAGCTCAATACTTAAATTAAAGGATGCGGGATGAAAATTGAAATTAGTTCGATTTGAAGCACTATATACGGCTGAATCGGAACATTTCCTATCGAATATTAGGTAATAAACAGTTTGTTCTGTAACAATTTCTAGTTTCGTATTTCCAAACTTAAGGACACTGAACATAGGGAAATAATAACAGGGTTCTTTTTTAAAGCCTGAGGGGTGTTACAATAACGAATTGATATATGCATGTCATATATAGTATATATCATGAAAAAAATTATCTTTTATTATAATTATTGTTATTATTATGTAGTCCACACAATAGTTGATTTTTGTTAAATTGTTTTTATTTATTCAATATTTATTTTCGTATGAAGTTCTGCGTCAGCACCTATTTTCCTATTAACTTTAGTTTTATTATACCCTGAACCCATTGAAAATGGGAAATCAGAGTATAATGTTTTTGTGAAAAAGTATGTAACAGGCAGAAGGAATCATCTCAGACCCCATAAAGTATATATATTCATGATCAGCACGACGAGCTGAGTCAATGAAAATTTCCTTAAGATTGTATGTTTACAAAAGAAGTTATTCACCAAGTAAATTCTTATACTAATGCCCACACTGCAGCGCAGCCCAAGCGCAGTCGCTGCTTACTGCGCAGTTAGCAGAGCATGGGCGCGTGAGGGTGGATGCATACGTATGTATGTGTGCGTGCATAAAAAGTGCAGAATGATAAGAATATCAGCTTGGAGGGTTCAGGGTATCTCCTAGTCGAGCAGTTTCGACTAGAGCCTTCTTACTTCTTTTATTAAGTTCTCTTTGCTTTTTGATATTTCAGTTAACAACTTAGTTCATTTTGATCGACAGTCGATGAGAGTTCGTCAAAGGACCTTTGACAGAATCGAGTTCAGCCTCGGAGACCCTTTCACTAGAAGTATTCATTTATCAGCACTAATCACCTGTGCGATGAGGGGTGCGTGTCGCTACGAATGGGTATGGGTATGGGAGAGGGTTGTCCGTTGAGGGGAGCAGCTCGCATCCGCTGTTCCGTTTTGGTTGTTGTTGCTGTTGCTGTTGTAGTTCCTATCGTAGCTTGTCAGCCGTAAGGCATGTCAATGTCGAGCACCCAATGCCGATGCCGCTGCCGTCTCGCATGTGGCATGTGGCATGTGGCATGTGGAAAGCTAGTGAAGAGCGACATGCCTTTGTGCCCTTTTTATCGTTCGCAGATGCACCTCGATGAACGTCATGCGGGACAACTACTCGATGGGCGGAAGCGTGAGTGGGGTGCGGCCGCCGAGCATAATGCTGGCGGATGTGTCGCCGACGCCGCTGCGCCCGTCACTCAATTCCATTTCGCAGATGCAGGTGCAGGAAATGAACGCGACCGGCAATGGCAACAACGGCAATCTCAACATCAACATCAGCATCAATGCCGGCAATGGAGCTGGGGGCGGCGGTGCTGCGGTCAGCAACAACAACAATCTGAACGGGGGCAGCGCCAACAGCAACCCGAGCGCCAATGCGCTGCGTGACTCACGAACGCTGCCCGTGAGCAATCGCATCGGCTCGCGCTCGGTTAGCCAGGACTCGGTCTACACAATACTCATCCGGCTGCCGCCAGATGGCGCCAGCTCGGCGACCGGCAGCAGCGGAGTTGGCGGCGTCAACAATGCCCTGGGCAACCAAGGCGTCCATGGTGATTGCGGGCCGTCCATCAAGATGATACACGAGGATGTCTCAACGGTGGGGGCAGGTAGCTTGGGAGTGGTCACGACTGCCCCACCACCCACGCGCCGCCCCTTGCCGTCGCGCGACTCGGAGTTCAGCCTGCCGCTGGGCAGGCGGATGTCGCACGCCCCCCAGGATATGCGGCTGCTGAATGCGAAGGTCATACCGAAGCAGCTGGGCAAGACGGCGGGTCAGAATGCGCTGCTGAACGCTCGCAACGCGGCCAAGAAGAAGAAAAAGTCGCAGGAGAAGCGACAGGAGTCGAAGGCTGCCAAAACGCTCTCAGCCATTCTGCTCAGTTTCATCATCACGTGGACACCGTACAACATTCTAGTCCTGATCAAGCCGCTGACGACCTGCTCGGACTGCATTCCCACCGAGCTGTGGGACTTCTTCTACGCCCTGTGCTACATCAACTCAACCATCAATCCCATGTGCTATGCGCTCTGCAACGCCTCCTTCCGGCGCACCTACATTCGCATCCTCACCTGCAAATGGCAGTCGCGCAATCGAGAGGGAATGGTCCGGGGCGTGTACAATTAGGGCGGCGCAACGCCTGAGGTTGGTTCATATAAGTTGCAATAAATGTGTTTTGCCAAAAAATTATATAAAAAAAAAAAAAACAAATAAAACCAAAATCCAAATGGGAATTATTAGCAAAAGCAAAAAGCAAAACTAGGCTTAGGTAACACTCTGAAAAGCAGTACTGATTTTTGATGTCTAGCCAACAATACATAAATATATTGACGATAGTATTACAAACAAATATATGAATATATACATATATGATATATATAAATATATACGCATATGTGTAATTGCAATTCGCCTGGGCTGCTCAATAAATTTTCCATCGTTCACTCCAATCCAGTTATGATTGATAAATGTTGATAATATATTTGTATTAGTTTTCAAGATATTGCTTGAATATGTAATGTTCGGTGTTGATGAAGAGTATAACACTTTCAGTAATTTTAATATACGTTTGATTTGACCGATACCAACTTCAAATAGATATTTCATTCAATGGTCTTTATGTCTTATATACAATAATCGAAAATTTACAGAAACTCGTCTTCCATTTGGAATATATTCGCAAACACTATTCAGTGCTAAAACATTCTTAAAAAAGTGAAGAAATTAAGAAATTAAGATTCGACTCATACTCAAGCATTCATGGAAACTTATTGAGCAACCCTTGAGGCTTTTACTGAAGCAGCCACATCATATAGAACCCCTTTTTCTTGGGCGTTCACTTTTAGGTAGGCACGTGCTGCATGCAACAAGAATTTAATGCAAATATAAACGATTACGATCTGGAATATATTATATAAGCTAACATATATATATGTAATGAAGATAAACAAATATACCTATGGTAAACCTTAAGTTTTTGGCATACCCCAAAAAACAAAACCAAAAAAGCTTTAATACAGTTCAAATCACCGCGCGCAACGAATCGCAGTGGGCACTTTTTCCGGAAGGGATATACCTCTGATGTGGAGTTCAGGATTTTGGTTGGCCTTGTTGTCGTTGACGATGTGACGATATGTGATTGTATTGCTCGTTGTGTTTTTGATAAGTTTTGATATTTTGAATCATCTTTTGTATACCAAGTAAAGTATAAGTACCAGACGAGAGAGAAGCGAGCAAAACAGAAGCAAAGTAGGCGAAGATACCCAGCATCAAGTGCGCGTCAATCGAGCAAGTTTATAGTATTTAATTGAAAAACAAACCAAAATCCAGAAGCAAAAAACTAAGCAAAAATCAAGAAAAGTAACACTAGTATGTATCCATCAAGAACGTAACCCACCATAGTTCAACTACTAAGAACAAACTTTTGTAACTGTTGATTAAAACTTTGTAAAAAAAGAAAACCAAAACTCGAGTAAAAGAAAAATACCAAAGAACTAATGATACGATTTATCGAAACAAATGGCAAAAGCAATTTAAATCAGGCGTGCGCCTCCCTCAAGAGCGGGCAGTCGATGGGCCAGCTTTAAGATCTCCATGTGAATATTTAAAAACTCTCCAGCAGACAGACGCATAAAATGATACCCGTAAGAGCAAACTTTAGAGAAGATTAATTCTTTCTTAAGAATGTTTTGCCTGAAACTAACAAAGAGACCTACACCATAGACAAGCGTTACAGATAGATTCTGTTGAGGTCAGAGCCGAGCAATGGGAATATGTTTGACAAAAAAAAAAGGCTGTGCCATTAAATAGGACACCAATGAAAAATTGCGAAGCGAGTCCTTTAAGCAATAGAGCTAGTTCAAGGTTGAGGTTATGGGCTTCAGTTTGGTTTGGCTTATATCATCATCGACTGCGTCGACTTGGACCCCAAGTTAGGAGTCTATTCCAATGCACCAACAAACTATGAAATCACATACATATACAAAAATATATAGTATTAATATGGGAAATACAAGAGATACAATAGCTTAAGCTGAGCACAAACAGTCAAATAAATACAAATACATAGAAATAGACAAATGTGAGAAGAAAAACGAACAAAAGAAATAATGCTTTTTATCAGTTTGTAGTTAACCTAAACAAACAAAAAAGTGGATAACCCTCTCGAGGTGGTATTCCAAATGCTGAAATCAAAGCAACAGTCTCAATGACATATATATATACTCTATATGTATATACCTTATAAGATATATGAAATTAATATTAAAGTTAAAAGCAAACCAGAGATGAAATAAAAGAAAATAATAGAACCCAAAAGACATGATTTACAACCACGCACACATCCAAACGAGGCATATAGAAATGAATATGCATCTATCTATTTCTGCAAAAGTCCCAAATTTATTATATAAATAACATATGACACATAGTTTGCAATTTGTAAGCGCAATAACTGTGGAAAGCTGGCTCCCTAGGAAGAAGAAGAAGATGAAAAAGATGAGAAAGTAGATTGCAGCATTCAGAATATTGTTAAGAAATGAGATTTAAATGCATACAATCTAATTGTTTGGAAATGTACTACGATATTTGTATGAAACAAAAATAATAATGATGATAATAAAATATAAAATGCCTATGTGAATTAATGCTAACAATAAACAAGTAAGAAGGTTCTAGTCGAGACTGCTCGACTAGGAGATACCCTGAACCCTCCAATCTGATATTCTAATCATTCTGTACTTATTTTATGCGCAGTTAGCAACGACTGCGATTGCGTTACATATTTTATATTTATTATATAAACTATTAACAATTGCATCATTATATTAATTCAGTCGTATAGTAAAAATACGTAATATTTTAAATTTACATTTGGAAGTGAAATTAAATTTATAGATTTTTGTAGCATCGTCTTTAATTAATTCCATTAAATAATTCCATATTCAACGGTTATCTGAAATAAACTTGATCGATCTGTCTGAATACGCTGTAAAAGTGTGGGACTGTCTGACAGATCTGCATGGATATATCTATACATATGTATATATATTCATCCTATGGGGCTTACCACGCCTCATTCCGCCTGCTACTCACATTTGAGAGAAACCAATTTTTCCGGATTTACGATTCTCAAACGTATAAGCTTTCCATATCGTTATGTAAATGATCATTCTCCAGATTTAACAATTCATAATAAATTGAGTTGAAAGTGACTAAAATATATATGTATGTATACGTCGGATATTTCCGCAGATTAAATAATTTTGTAGAGCGCAGCGTATTCCTGCACTGTTGCCCTTCTTCCTCTTGTTAATGAGCTCCGATTGTTCGATTACATCCATTGCAACCAACTGGCGACCTCGTCGGGACCACACTCAATATTAGTGTTAGCTAACATCTCATACAATCCATATTACCACTATATTAATCAAAACCATGCATATTCTATTGGAATAATACTATCATCTCCGACATGTACTAAAATATAAAATATTTATTTATTCCGTTGAGTGCAGTTATAACCGGATTCGACTGTAGTATAATGATTATTGAACATTTCCTTGAAGAAATAGACTGGTTGACTCAATGAAGTATGTATATAAACACTTTGATCAAATAAAAATATATATAATCCGCATTTCGTAGATTTCACGTTTGCTTATATTCTTTAATTATTATTATTATTATTAGTTTGTTGATCTACTTTATATCGAAAATTGTGCATTAAGAATTAATAATTAATAAGAATGATGAATTATTAATAATGTGTCTTATATGTGATTTTTTTTAAAAAACTTTAAAATAATTTATATTTATATATATTAATTGTTTTTTTTTTTTTTTTTTTTTTTTTTTTTTTTTTTTTTCAGCGAATTTGTGCATTAATAAGAATTCAAATTTAATTTAGCTTTGAACGTGAATGAAGCTGAATTCACTTAAACATAGTATAATGAGGGCCTGTTCATCAGCTCGCTTACTAAGGAAAAAAGATAACTGTAAATGGGTTCAAATGTCCGTTGCGTCCCGTTGTTCCTGCTGTTGGTGTTCGTTTCTCGTTTGATCCTCGTCGGACGTTTGTCCACGTTGCATTAGTATCTGCGTGTTCTTCTGAATGGTCTCCAGCTTTTGCTGCATTAGCTCCTGGCGACGAGCCTCCGCTCGTTGCTGCTTGGCATCCAGCTCGTCGAGCGTGAGGGGCTCCGCCTCGGCGGCTTGCTGCATGAGCTGTTGCAGTCGCTTGGGCGGCTGACGCAAGGTGTCGTTCAACGGGACTGTCTCGCTAGCCGCTTCGTCGAGGGGTATGGTGAATGCCTCAGAGGGCGCTGCTCCATGGACGATATTGATTATATGAGCAGAGCTGATTGAGGGCTACTTACGGTACTCCTGCTTGGGCAAAGCGTCCATTGTGTTAGAGCTTGTTGTTTCTGTGGCTGCGGCGGGGGGCGGGGATTTGCCTGGTGCTGCCGCTGGCGCTGCCTTTGCTCTGGTCTCGTCTACAGCAGTCGCGGACTTTGAATTGGAGCAGCCCATGCTCGGCAGCTCATCAGGCGCAAGGCATTACGCTAATACTTCCGTTTCGGGCTGACGGCTTTTCCAGCTCTCTGCTCTCTGCTCTTTGGTCTCTGCTCGCTGACCTGTTAAAAGAATCGGTTTCAGATGAGCTGGGGACGCTTTGGCAAATACTAATGCGATTTCCTACTCGGCATAGGAGCTACATCCGCTGCGAAGCGTTCAAGCTAAGCCGACAGCTCAGTCGTTAGAAGCAGCTTGGGACTGCGCTTAATGGCTTATTAATATCGATTTTACATGCGCTATATCTGTGTGTCTGTGTAAGTGCGTTGCAGGATTTGCGGGAGACAACCTTCAAGATGTCCGTCTGACAGCGGCGCGCAGCGCTAACTAAAACTGGAACCGCAATGCAAATGTTTTGCGCTGGTCATTAATAATAATCGCTGGGGCGCAGCCAGGACTACTATCCCCCAAAGGGATCAATATTCATATGTGAACGGCATGTTTATTTCCTTTATTTATCTCTGACATTGACTACACTGAGCGATTTTTGCGCACAGCAATGACAAATATTAAACGAACTGAAAACGTTTGAAGTAAATCAAGTAAGAAAGTTGCAGTTGCGGGCATTTCCGACTAAACTCATGTTTCATTTTCCGGGTGGTCAACCGAGTATGTATATATGCCCAACGTCACGTCTGCACCATCAATCCATCAACTATATTTGAATAATATAAAATGCAATTGTGCCCTTTATAATTCGAGGGCATAATATGTTCCGAAATGTAAGTTTCTTCAAGTGTTACGGAAAAAGCTGCATTTATACGGATATATGTACATACAGCAAGTCTGGTTAATCGACTTAGTTACCTGTATATCGAAGGCTTTCTTACCCAACATAATAACATAACATCGATCCCATGATTATTTACAGTCAGATTGGCTTTGGTACCTGTCTGAATCACTATAAAACAGCTGAAAGAAATTTGATTTTTCATCTTAAATATATCATTATTATTATTACGCAAAGTACTAATCGACAATTGCAATCGAAGGCTCGAAATGCCTAGAAACTTATTTCTTAGCGTGTAGTTGCGTGGGCGTGGGTAATAAAGGCTGCCAAAGCAAATAGAGCCAGACAGCGGCCACGCCCACTCGTTCATGCAGAGCCCCAAAAGGGGACTCTGGCCACTGTCGACCAATGTCAATCAACTCCTGCTTGTGGTCATAGTCAACGTTAATAGCGGCTTCATTCGCGTGCTCATGGGAGCCCACATATATACACACATCAGCAACACACATATACACACACACACACACACACACACACACACACACACACACACACACACACACACACACACACACACACACACACACACACACACACACACACACACACACACACACACACACACGCACACACACACACACACACACACACATCACGCAGTCACATACCACAGAGCCGTTAGCCGCAAAAGTTTAGTGACCCACTCAACTTTGACCAGATCCGCAAGAGGTTTTAGTTTGATTTTCACAGTTGGCCGGAGTCAATGCTGTCGCATGGCCATAAAGGCTATGGCCCAAACCCTAACGGCTTCCGGCTCGAAAGCTGGCCGTGGCAGAGCTGCTGCGGAAGCAACGGCGCGTGCCAAGCACCGCCCAGAGCGTACACGCATTCATTTCGCATTTGGCTCACGTCGCGTCTTTTGTGACCAAGTGTTGCTCTTGGCATGCAAATGGCTCGGAACGGAAGCAGCATATCCCCTTGCCAACGGCGCACCGATCCACCCAAGCAGAGACATACAACAGGTGCTACCAGGTGCCGCCTCCCATTGGGTTTGTAATAAGCGACGTTTAATTAGGTTAAGTGTCAATAGGATCATGTCGTCAGTCAACCAATTGTACACACACACACACACATATGCCTGTGTATGTGGGTGTGCGAGTATGTGTGCATGTGCGAGTTATTATTGAAATATCTGCTGCTTGAAAGGTTCAGGGGATCTCGTAGTCGAGTAGTCTCGACTATAGTTTTCTTAGTTGTTATACTCTGAGCCCATTGATCTCATAAGCATCGCAGACCTCATAAAGTATATATATATTCTTGATCAGCACGACGACCTGAGTCGATATAGCCCTGTCTGTCTGTCCGTCTGTTCGTATGAACGCTGAGATCTCAGAAGATATAAGAGCTAGAGACTTGTTACTAGGTCCGTGTATATCACGCGCATAAAAAGTTTTCCTCCAAAAATCGATAACTGTGCCCGATATTTTATTATCGATTAGAAACCTTATCGAAAGCTAGTTATTTAATTATATTTCCCACACTTTCGAGCTAGAGCTTCCAAAACTTAAATGTAGACTTGTGTGTTTTATATTATTTTTTTAAGTCCTGACAGTTTCATTAAGATTAACGTCTAGAAATTAAATTATTCAACAAATAAATTCATATAATATTGCCACACTGCAGCGCTGCCCAAGCGCAGTCACTGCTTACTGCGCTGTTAGCAGAGCGCGTTCTAATACGTGTATGTATGTGTGCCTAAAAGAAGTGCACAATGATTAGAATATCAGATTGGAGTGTTCAGCGTATCTCCTAGTCGAGCAGCCTCGACTAGAGTCTTTTTACTGGTTTTTGTATTGTATTGAGGTCGCAATCAATATATATCTTTATATATGTCATATACATATGTCTGCGTATTTATATTTATGTATGTGTATGTAAGCCAAGCGTAATTGCCAGCTGAAGGCGTTTGAGGTAAGGGCGAAGCCTGAATGTCCTCAATTAAAGTGATTCGATTAAGATTAAGTATTGTCATCTACATATTATATACATATATGTATGTACATATACAATACAGATAACTGTAAGTCAATCATCAATCGTCAATCCCAAATCGTCGAGCGCCCATGGCCTCTCTTAAATTGAGTAAACACGGGAAAACACGGTATTTAGCTTGAATTATTTGTTTTCGTTTTATTTAAAAAATACAATTTAGAAACGCCTTCTCAGTTTGTTGTTGTTGTTGTGTCATATAAAACAATCAAATAAACTATTAACAAAGCAACTTTTCATCTGCAGCCTAGGAACATCATCATCATCGTTGTCATTAACTCCATCTATGGTATTTAATCTCAATAAACTTGTAAACTTTATAAACTTACGCAAGTATCTGCCTCTGACAGCTTGAGGCAGTTCCCAGGAGAGCTGCCATCTGGCCCAGCACAGCCTAGGATTTATATAGGTATAAAAATAATCTATATAAATATGATATATACGTGACTTGGTGACTGTGTGTGTGTGATCAGCATCTGATCCACATTATGATCAAAGACGCATGTACGTGTGTATGTGTGTGCGTGTGTGTATGTATATGGGTAAGTGTTTTGTGTTGGATCGATTAGATATGGATTTACAATATATGTATATTCAAATGTGCCCGTAAAACCAGTCCAATCACTATGCTAGTCATATTCCTGCTTTATGGACAAGGTCTTCTCGGTACTTTTCTCAGACGTCGGATAGGAGGTCGAAGCCCCTGTCGTGGACTTGCCTTTGATGTAACTGGCCACTGTGGAGCTTAGCGGTATGGTAACATACTGATTGCCATCTGGAATATCCGAAATGTATATATATATATATATATTCAAAATGAGTTATTTATTGGAGATTCAAATATATAATTAAGACCTTCTTCGGCATGAATCTGCAATTGGCCCGATTGTATCAGATGGCGCAGCATGTCCGGCGGTATATTGGCGAACGAGGTGGCCGGATAAACATAATTTCTATCTGGTGCTGCTGCTGTCGCTGGCGATGCTGTTGATACTACCGATGCTGCTGTTGCTGCTGCTGTGGAGGTCGATGCTCCCGTCTCAGTTTGATATATTAATGAGGCCGGCATTGACTTTGGGCCACCTACGGACGCTGCAGCCTCTGGCTTAAGCTCATTTGCTGCTGTCTTGGAAACAGCGTCGGCGTCGCCTGACAACGGTGTTTCCACATCCGAGGAGTCATCCGATTCGTTGCCCGATGATGTTGGCGAACGGTCATCCTGCCAGACCAGAAAATACCAAGAGAGAGAGAGAGAGAGAGAGTGAGAGAGAGAGTGAGAAAGGGAGAGGGAGAGAGTAACGAGATTAGATAGTTGCTGCAGCCAAACAGTCTGGCCTGATCTGATCTTAAACCAAAGATGAGCTGCATGCTAGGCTGGCCCGGACGGGCACGTTCCATATGCCGGCCAAGCAGCGATTGTGTCTGGCACAGAAAAGAAAATGAAACAAGTAAGAAAGCTCTAGTCGAGACTGCTCGACTACGAGATCCCCTGAACCCTTCGAGCAACTGAGCACACACACACGCATACAAACAAACACACGCACACACACACACACACACACGCATATACAGGCGATTGCGCTTGGGTTGCGCTGCAGTGTTGGCGATATTATGAGAACTTATTTCTGGAATAATTTAATTTCTAGACGTACGATCGTAATTAAACTTTCAGAACGTAATCATGATGTATAAACGTATGTGTATACCGAAGCTCAAGTCTCTAGTATTTGATATACGACTTCTACAAAGATGAGGGTGAGGGGGTGGGTATAGAGGCGAGGGGTAAATTTTAACAAAAACCGAAATTGTATAAAATATGTCTTAATATATATTTAAAATTTGGACACTCTAGCTATAATGATGTAGGAGATATAATTTTTTAACTGACATTCGATAAGGTTTTTTATCGATAAAAAAATATCGGAATGAGTTATCGTTTTTTAGTGATAAACTCGATATGCGCGCGATATATATGGACATTTTAAAAAAAAGTTGAAGTCTCTAGCTCTTATATCTTCTGAGATCGACGCGTTCATACATACGGACAGACGGACGGACGGACGGACGGACGGACGGACGGACGGACAGACAGACAGACGGACAGGGCCAAATCGACTCAGCTCGTCGCCCTGATCAAGAATATATATACTTTGTGGGGTCTGCCACGCCTCCTTCTGCCTGTTACATACATTTCAACAAAACCATTATACCCTGATTTCCCATTTTCAATGGGTTCAGGGTATAAAAACAAAATACAAAGAGGGAAAAAAGAATATGCTTGGACCAAATAAGGCGCGAAATTGCGTATAAGTGCTGGCCGCGTTGCTCGCTGGCACGCATTTCAATGAGCCATGAGAGCAGAGCTCGTTGCCTTAA
Source organism: Drosophila navojoa (assembly GCF_054131105.1). Lineage (NCBI taxonomy): Eukaryota > Metazoa > Arthropoda > Insecta > Diptera > Drosophilidae > Drosophila > Drosophila navojoa. The sequence continues at coordinate 26,184,879 of NC_142893.1, read as the reverse complement.
ATGTGCACACGCGTTAAAGAATTTAGAATATTGATTTCTGGCTCTGTAATTGAACGAGCAGGGACAACTCATCAGCCAGCCGTGGCGCGACAGCGCAGTTGCCTCGCATCATTTTAATTTTGATTAGTGTCTCGGCAAAAATAATTGTGAACTGTAACAACGCGTTCGCCATTTTGTGGCATCGTGCATACGCAGCGTGCGCTGCTGCTGGAGCAGCAACTGCATCAACTTCCAATGAAATTGTAGCAGCGACGCGTATGGCTAAATTGCATTGTTGCCACTGCACCACGCTGACCAAAATGGGCGTTGTCGTTGTCGTTGTCTCTGACTCGTCTGCTTGTTGTTGTTGATGTTGCTGCTGCTATTGCTGCTGACGTCTGGCAGCCGGCCTGGGGTTCGAGCGAGTGCGTTTTGAGCGACAGCATCAAGACATTTTAATTAGCAAACAGCACTGGCTACGACAACAACAACAATAAAAATAGCTTCAACATCCAAGTCGCGCAACACGACTTTTGGCAGTTGCAGCAACAACTGCAGTTGCTGCAACTGTAGCAACGTTCACGGCTTTCAGTCAGTTCAGAAGTCGATAAAAAAGCAGATTCACACTCAACAAATCGCAGCTGCAGTAGTTGTTCAACAGAGCCAAAGCCCTGCACGCATTGCTGATCGTGTTAAGAGTTAAAAAGCGTATGCGCTTTGTATGAATAGATTGTAATTAGATATGTATCCCAGGCCCTTCGCTCATATCTAAATACAAACGTATATACAGTTTAGTAAGAAAGTGCTTATACGCAGGGAATTATTTTAAAATTTGTTTTGAGAATATGCATATTCAAATTTTTATACCCTGAACCCATTGAAAATGGGAAATCAGGGTAATGGTTTTGTTGAAATGTAACAGGCAGAAGAAGGCGTGGCAGACCCCACAAAGTATATGTATTGTTGATTAGGGTGACGAAATGAATCGACTAAATAGCCCTGTCTGTCCGTCCGTCCGTCCGTCCGTCCGTATGTTTGAACGCGTCCATCTTAGAAGATATAAGAGCTAGAGACTTTAACTTTTTTAGAATGCCGTATATACAGCGCGGATATAGGGGTTATCTCAAAAAATCGATAGCTCATCGCGTTATTTTTTCATCGATGAAAACCCCTATCGAAAATCAGTTAAATATTTATTTTATATATATATTAAGATGAATTTTATACAATTTCGATTTTTGTTAAAATTAACCCCCCACCTCTATATCCACCCCCTCACCATCACCTTTGTAAAAGGCGTATTTCAAGTACTGGAATGTACATACATTTTCGCCACATGATTACGCTCTGAAAGTTTCATTAATACGTCTAAAATAAATTATTCAATGAATAAATTCTCATAATATTGCCCACATTGCAGAGCAGCCCAAGCGCAGTCGCAGCTTACTACGCATTTGGCACAGCGCGCAGAATGATCAGAATATCAGATTGGAGGTTTCAGGGTATCTCATAGTCGAGCAGTCTCGACTAAAGCCTTCTTAATTATTTGTTATTTAAGTTTATTAATGGAAACATATTATTATTATTTTCTACTTACTAAATATAGTTTATAGTTTAATCTACCTGTTTTCATACAAAAAACAAAAAATTGTTTTTTTCGCTTCGAAGCAAAAAATGAATATTGCCAAACGTATATTTATTTATGTTTCCATATTCTATTAAAATATCTTACTTTAGTCTAGAATATATATATATATATATATATATATATATATATATATATATATATATATATATATATATATATATATATATAAAATTATTAAATACAATAAAAATTCAGTTTTTTATTTTAAAATAAATGTCTCGCCCCCGGGTGGACTCGAACCACCAACCTTTCGGTTAACAGCCGAACGCGCTAACCGATTGCGCCACGGAGGCAACTGAGGGCTGCGTGGAAAGCTACATTACTTGAGCACGGAGGTCGTTCCATGACTTTACGCCAAAAGCTCTTTCACGGGGAAAACTAAAAACGTAAGATAAGCGGCTGATTAGTCAATAAATAATGCAGACAAAGCACGCGGAATGATCTATAAATAATTGCGAGCTAAATTGACTTGTTCTAATGTCATGTCAACACGCAGCCAGATCACAAATTTATGAGACTCACATGGTTCGTAATTATAATAATAGCAATTATCGCATCAAACTAGGTAATATATATAAATTGAGTTTATTAGGAGGGAGACTTCCATTTGTGATTAGTATGTCAATGATGTTCAAGAGAGAAAGAAATATTTTTGGCATTAACTTTGCATTCTGGGTATTTTAACCGACTTATAAATTAGACTTTGGCCACAATTGAGTGATAGTAGGTATACAAAGCGACGTCATTATTTCAAAGAATAATGCGTGCAAGCAATTTCGACACTGTTATTTGTCTTAAACTAGTAGACTACATAAAACGAGCTAGGTGACTAGTCACAAACTCTAAAGAGATTCATGAATCGGTTCTTGCTAATTTTTATGCTCTAAGCCGTTGTCTAGGCAATAATTGATCTTGAACTTGATCACATATACTTTTGCATATAATGGCTTTAAACTTAATATCTAAGCGTTGAAATGTTAAACTAAAGAGCTATGCTCATGCTCAGTTTTCCATTCGGAAATTAATACACCGATTTTATTTCATTCTAACGGATGACAGCAGGTGTGAGCAGCACCTTTATAGATACACCTTCAACGTGTACTATATTTCAATATGTAGGTCAGCTGGCATAAACATATTGGCCATCTTGGCCATATCATTGCTGCTTTCGAGAGACAATTTTTTAGCCATTTGCTATTGAAATTTTCTTTGTATTCTTGTGTATACTTAATTTTGGTTGTTTTGGACCAGTTGGCCGACCTCCGCTGAAGTGGCCGCCAAGCTTCAGCCGGGATAACGCGGCAAAATCTGAAAATGTGACGTCGCAACAGAACTGTTAGTGAACATTAAAAGTAACGGAACTGCTTTTGCGCAACCTACTGTGTTTTTTCACAGTGTACTTTGGCATAGTATAATGCTCTCCAATGAATATGCGAGATTTTTAAACAAATTCGACAGCTACCTTAACCGACCTATTTATTTTGGCTGGGGCATTCCAGCTGCTTTTGCTGAACAAATCAATTTACACAGATGGTCAGGGTACAGAAGGATGCCGAGAGTGGAAGGACACGTTTCTCCTCCGTCCTCTGTCAAGTGCAAGACGAGCATCGAATTGTCGAATTGAAAGTCGTGTGTCGTGCCCAAATGCCGAGCGTGTCTCATTAAATGACAATTAGAGTTGAGCTTGAGCTCCAACCTGACGACCAGAGAACAGAGCAGACCAGCCCAGCTCAAACCCCAACCAAGACTGGAGGCAGGAGGCAGATAGGCAGCATGGAATGCGCGGCCAGTAGCTGGCAATTCATATAAAAATAATGCGGCATTGTATTGTGTTGAGTTTGCTTTTATTTGTGTTTTATTGCATTTAGTTTTTATTTCTGCAGCCGCTGGCCTCGCCTGGAGCCTGCAACAAATGCAATTATATAGAAATTTGTCATGCTGTGATATGTGCGGCATGTTGCAGTAGCAGTTGCGCTGCTTGTGTTACTGCTACTGCTATTGCTGCTGCTACTGAAGTTTGTGTGGCCATCGACTGTGCCAAAAATAGTCAATTTGGGAAAGGCTAATAATAAATGCGATCCGCCGCCTGTCAGTCAAACACACACATACACACACACGCACACATATAGATATTTATATACATATATGCAGGGGAGGCAGTTCGTCAACCAGTCGGCAAATGAATAGTCCGATTAAATACATACATGCATACATACACACACATATGTGTATACATACTTATCTACTCGATATATATGAATGAACGAACGCTGCCAACCAAATTGGCCAACTGACATTCACAGCCAAGGTGGCATTTTGTTGTTTTTGGAGGCAAAGTGAATGCGATTGAATGCAATTCGCTGATGGTGTCGTGTGACCTACACCAGGCCAATGATTGACGGATGGCACATTTGTGGATTGATTAGTTGTTTTTACCAAAATGGCCTCTCGGCTGTGCCACACGACGATGGCGACGCTGATGGCGATGGCGAAAACATCAAGCTGCATGCCCCATGCCCCATGCCCCATGCCGCACGTTGTATGTTGTGTGTTGCCAGCCAGCTGCTGTTGCTTTGGCTGCCCCGTTGACAGTCAGCACCCGCGTAAAAATCTCAACTTCAGGTTCAAAACTTCAATTTTCAGTTTGAGTTGCTGTTTTTGTTATTTGTTTCCGTGTGTTTTGTGTTTTGCTTGCCTCCTTCAGCATTTTGGCCAACATTCATTTGCATTTGTATGTTGCTATTGCTGTTGTTGCTGTTGTTGTTACTCCTTCTGTTGACGACGTGTGCATCTACCGACACTGATAGGAGCCGCCGAGCCACCGCGAAACAAAGGAATAGCAAAATGTATGTGCTCCCTGATGCGGGCTCCATTGATGCTGGCGCTTTCAATGAAAACATAAAAATAAAAATGCAAATTAAGCCCCATAACGAAAGCATTTAAATCTAACGCACAATTCCGCGAGTGCAAAACTACGGCAACACACCGGCACAGTGGTGCAATTATAGAAGAAAACTTTTATAACTTCGCGTTGAGCCGAATATTAGAGGCTAGGAAACTTTATTATTCTGAAACCAAGAGATCAAATCTAGCCATCCAATCGATATTATTGAAGTTGCCTACAGTTGGAACCAACACAATCAGCTCTACTAGCATTGTATATATATCATGGTATCAATCAATCTTGACTACAAAAGACATATAAATCATAGTAACATCATAAGTATATATATCAAAAGTATCTTCACTACAAACGATGTCTACCTGTGAGTATTTGATAAAGAAATGAAAAATTATGTCCCCGCCCCCGGGTGGACTCGAACCACCAACCTTTCGGTTAACAGCCGAACGCGCTAACCGATTGCGCCACGGAGGCACTTGCGAATGGGGTCACAGAGACGATATACCTTCAGAGCTACCCATGGAAGTTGTAAATCTCGACTGTACCTTTACAGATAGGATCCGAGACAATCCAATGTAGATGTGAAATTTCGGTTCAAGAAGACACTGATTTAGTTGTTTGATTGATAAAGACATGATGTCAGCAATCACGAATAAGTTTATAAGTAGATTACTTATATGTATGTATATAAGTATATATTAAAGGAATACCGTGCTATCTTTCCTTTTCCGTAAGCTTTTTAAATTGATTATGCTTTTAGGCTCAAGGACCACTGTATGTAGGTAGGCGGATTTACCACCCAAATCAATTCAAACAAGCAACAAAACGAAGCCAAGTGCAGGGTTTGGCAGGAAACGTTAAGCAAATGTTATGGCCAGGCCAGGGCAGGGCGCACGTAAGCTGCTGGGGCTGGTCTAAGTGGGGCGGCTGGCAAACAAAGCCAAGTCAGTTGACACGAACAGCAGTAACAACAGCAAAACAACAACAACAACAAGCACCAGCAACAACAGTAAGCAGACAGAGACAACACTGCGTAGAGGGACATTGTCAGAGTTGGAGTTGGAGTTTGGCTGCTTTGGCTGTGGGTTTCGTTCGGTCGCATCCGGGCGAACAACATGCACTTTAAAGCGTTTATATCCGCAAGCCGCGGCGGCTTTCTGCTTTTGGTCAAATCACAGTTTGCGGTTACACGGACTCACGCGCAAAGAAAGCGGCCAGCAGGAAGTGCCCCAGTAGCTCCAAAGATGCCAACAAGAAAGTGAGCACATCGTGAGCGTTTCCATTTATATTAGGCCAACTGAAGAGCTGAATAGAAGTCCAGCAGTTGTTGCAGTTATGATGGAAATTACCATCTATTTAAATGTCAGACTCGCATTAAGATGCCACGATTGCCCATTCACAAGAGCAACGAGCGCGCCTCCTGGCTTATTGTTCTCAGTCAGCAATTATTTTGCCAAATTGTAAGGGGCCGATAGGCAACCTGCAGAGCACAGCCAGAACTAGATGCAGAAACTGGCAGAGCAGCCGAAGTAGAACCAGAAGCAGGCCTAATTATGCGTGAGCCAAGACAACAGAACAACGGCCAGCGACAACGACAACGACATCGACAACAACAACAACAACAAAGAGGATAGCCTATCAGACTAGGAGACTAAGAGTTGGCGGGGCCAAGCACAGTCAGATGAAACGCCACCGATTAGCCCTGGCGTTTGTCCAGGCGCCCGGTTTCCGCAAAATTTATGATGGGCACTAACAACGGGCTAAAAGCCAAAATGAAGTGAACTTGGCCGCAAACAAACAGTTGAATAGACATTGCAATTATACGAAGCATTCAGAACCAAGGATCGCGCATCGCACATAGCCCATCGTCGAGTACCGAATATCGAGTATCTGCTTTGCATTTAAACGAGCAGATAACCACAAGTTGGCAGGAGGCGGCAGGCAGCGGGAGCTCGTGTGGGTGCACATTTCAGTGGCCAGCCGGCAATGAGGCGTAACCAGCCATTGCAATCTGGAGGCCGCGCACAGCAGACTACACCCTGTACAGTGGATACTCTGCGGACGTAGATTATACCCTCTCCGAATCAGTTGGATCGGCGCAAGGAATTCCACAGTGAGATTTAATGGGCTAAGCGTCTGATGTCGTTGTTTTTAATTATCGGCTATATATATATATATATATATTTCTGTGAAGTGCTGACTTTCAACATTTAATGTTCCAAAAAGTCTTATAAACACAAGCTCGACTTTTGGTTTCTAAGAAACAGAGCTTAATTTAATAATAATAATAATAATATATTAGTAATAATGATACACATTTGAGATACATCTGAGCCTTTCTGAACTGTTCCACACGACATTAACATTTCGAATTGCTCATGGTATATAGGTCGAAATTCAGCGTGAACAAATAAATTGAATTATAGAATAGATTTGTTGTGATCTGCGTCTGAATACAGATACCAAAAAATAAAATAAAATAAAAATCAATGTTTTCTTTATGGGTTGAATAAAGTCAAATGAATCCTATATTCTATCATAGATTACGATAATATCTTCTCTTCTTATCATATCTGTATCTTTTAAAAATCCTGCATTTAATAAATTTATTTTTTATAAAATTAAACTTGTCTTAGATTACGGTAAGGACCTTTAAATTTTTTGCCTACTTATAAGAATATGTGAGTATATCTTCTGTATCTTTCATAAAATGAGTTTAAGTATCACCTTTTTTTAAGACAGCGATTTAACAGTTTTCAAGTCTACAATGTCAACTGATTTAATAGTCTTTGAATGCAAGACTGAATGACTCAGAAAAATTGCTTATTGTCTTATAGCTAAAAGCAGCTTCATTAAAACTTTAGAGCGGTCAATTAATGATTTATAAGCAGAAAACGATATTAACATCTACTGCAGAGCTCGGCTATTGCGATAGTTGGGCCAGATTTCCACAGATTTCATTAAATTTATGTCATTCGACAAAAATGAACAGCAACAATGGTATATATAAAATGTATATATGTATGTAGTTAATATACACATATAGCTGAAAATCTCGTGTGTCGTGTTCACGCCCACAAAATCAAAGCTGATTTCACATTTTGTGCACGGCAATTTCATATAAAACTTAAAAAACGAAAACAAAAACTGGTTAGTCTCAGTGCTAATTAAAATATATACACACAGACGTGATCCTATAACAAATTAAACACTCAGCTCAACTTCCACAATATCGATTTGAAAGAAACTCATTTGTTTGTTAATTTGTCGCACCAGCCCAAACGGCCAATGTACATAAAGCCCGGCCCAAAAATGGACAGGTAAGCGAGTCTATAAAATCTAATACGCAGCCACAAGCTGCCGCAAGTCACGCCCACATCTCTGGCTATGTACTTAAGAGAGCCAGCGAAGAGCGCGGACAGAGAGGGAGAGAGAGATAATATGTAGGCCATTGCATTCCCACACAGGCAGCCAGCAGACGTTCGCGCTCTTAAAGTTGTGCTGCGGCTGCGAGAAACGGGTTTTCTCAGAGATTGCAAGTAGCGTGGCTCGAGAGTCGCAGCGGCTCGGTTTGCGCCTTCAGTCTGTGAGCAACTGCGTGAGTCGCACGACGATCGACGAATCAGCGAACGACGATCGTCCCTGGGCATGAGAGTGGAGCCCCATGTCGAAAGACGTTCAAAACTGACCGATCCAAGTGCCCGGCGAGTGTGTGGTTGTCAAAGGCGAAAAGTTCAAGTGTGAAAACAGAAAACCAAGATCGTCATGATCGGCAGTCAGAGCGAGCCAATGGTGAGTACAAGACTGTAATACATTAAAACGAACGGTGTTACTGCGGTGATATGAGCTACATTAGCGGAAAAAAAAGAAATATTAAATATCGATAATAAATATGATCTACATTGATGAGCCGAGAGATTGTTTTCTTCTGATTGTGTGCAGAGTGTAAGACTATGTATGGGTAGTACGTTACTACTAGTGTATATATCGTAGCTTCGTAAATGGCTCAGACATTGACTAAGAATGCAATTGAGATGCATCTCGTGTCTAGTCTATCAATATATACCGGAGTTTATTGCTGATAAAACGCTCTTGTAAACTGGCAGTCAGTATATTTTGTTGCCCCAAATAACATGGGAAGATACACAAACAGGCAGCCCAACTAGCTCAGGGTCTATGTAAACAGAAGCCCAACACACGGACAACTCAATCAGAGAGCTGCAATCACACACAATCACCAAGCAGCAGCAGCAATCCCATGTCAGGAGTCGGCAGTCTGCAGCAGTTGGCAGCCAGCAGCGGTCGCGGATCTGGCTAGGCCGAGTGCAGTGGGGGACTTGGCCTTTGGTTGGTCGCCAGCTCGGCGGACATATTTCATAAATCAGCTTGCGCGGAGCTCGAGAGCTGTGCGTTTGCCCAAATCGCAATGGAACCGCCTGCTGCGAATCCTGGCTATTTATTGTATTATAACATTATAAACGAGCGTTTAAGTGGCGAGTGGCGAGTGGAAGAGGGCGAGTGGCGAGTGGCGAGTGGCGAGAGGCGAGAGGCGAGAGGTGAGACATTTGATTTGTGTTAGAATGCAAAATACACAGCGACTGAAAACGGGGCAAAGACAATGGCAGAGCGTGAGGGAGAGGGCAACACTCATACATACAGACAGACAAACCGACAAAGCTGGCAGCACAGAGAAACAGAAAGCCGTTTCTTAATCAGCCAAGAGACGTGGCAACATGGGTTGCAACGTTGTCGTTTAGGCCGGGTCAAATGTCAAGCACATTATTTTTGTGTTTATGTATAATAAATATAAATACATTATGCACTTTTGATAGATTTTCTTGCCAATAAACAAGCTGGCTTCAGCCGCTAGAATGGTGTTTTAGCCAACACTTGGCCAGAGCAGAGCTCGACCAGGTCAGGCCAAGCGTGAGCCGAGTCGGGCCTGGCCGGGCCGGGCTTTCAGTCAGCCATAGTGTGGGTACATAAATCCACAAAAGACATCGCACGGCAACGGGACTCCGGGAAGCCTGCGTTTCTTCATAGTTTTATTGTGTGTGTATGTTTGTGTGTGTGTGTGTGTATTTGTTTTATCGATCCGGCTCTTAAAGTCGCAGTTTTGTGTCTATGCTAATGCACGCGTTGTGTTCGCTTTGCATTTTTCGGGCTGATGTTGAAAAATCGACGTTCAACTCTGTCAGTCATTCAGTCAGCCGACCGGCAGACCGTCTATCCTGTCAGCCCACTGAGCTGGCGGACCAGCCACGTTGATGGGGCCAAACAATGCCTTGTTGACACTGATGGAAAATCTGCGTGTCACAAATATCAAAATTCAATCGTTATACGATGAGGGCCCCAGAGATCGATAGGCCTCATCTCGCAGCTCCAACAGCCCCAAGACTTTGGCATTCAAATTGTCTCGCAACGAGTTCCCAGCACTGCTCAAAGTTATTGATCCCAGCAGCGATATGCTAATGCCAAACTGTGGATACTCAGCCCCCACTTGATCTCAAATTGATCAGAGAAGAAGCAGCACAGATGCGTTTGCCTTTGACTTTTCTCCATACGATCAGACACCTTTAATCAGGCAACAAATTTAATAATAGTTGAAATACACACTCTGATATAATCCTCAGTGGATGATCAACTCATTTAGGTTCGATTGAGCAAAGTTATTCAATTCAATTGAGTTATTAACATATCAATTAAACTAAGGATCTGAATTGAGCAGACCTCGCAAATGCATCTGCATCTATTTGATGCGGGTTTTCGCTTTTGATAGAGCGAAGAGTCGAAAATTATCGAATAAATCTAAATAAAACTGAATCCTTAAGGTATTCATTATGGCATAATTATTCGATTTCTATATATTCGATTTTATAACTTAAGACGAGTCAAACGAATTCATTTACAACTTACTTACGAACTCGCCTAACATCATGTCTTTATATGGCATACAAAATGATACCGAGATCGTTTCTTATAATGCAGATCTGCCCAGATCTGCTCAGAAGTCAGTGATCGCACAGCAAAATTCAATTGAATAAATTAACAGCGCACTCATCTCATACGGAGCGCTAGTTGGAAATAGACGATATAGTGATAGATTGATTGATTGCAAAATGCCCTAAAAGGCGAGTGTGCAACTAATTTCCTCGAGCCGAGTCGCTAGATTAACAGATGCAGTGGCTACAATGCATTTACATATAAAATATCCTCGTGTCGAAATCCGTGATCAAATTAGAGGACACCTTTGTGTAATTGAAGGCCAATTTAATGCATATAAACAATAACAAATGCGAGCCACACAAATATGCCGAAACATCATGACAGACAAAGAAATGAGCGAAGGAGAGAAACTGCGGCAAAAATAATTCATAATATCATATGGGAAAAGCCAGATGGGTACAACAAAAACGAAGCCAACTAAATTACTTAACAAGCCGTTGAGCCAGCCGCTGGACGAGGACGTCCTCTGCGATGATTTACTTGTGCGTAGCAATGCAACGCCCGCAACGAGTCGAGGACTGGGCAGAGTCCACACCAGACCAGGCCGGGGCAAGTAGTCCACTGTCCACTGAGCCCGGCCAGAAGGATGGGGGCCTACGCAGCGCACGGTAAATGCATGTGAGAAGAAGTCTAACTGGGAATGCGCCTCAATTTAAAATGCGAATTACATTATCTGATCAAATGCATTCTTTGGTGCGCTCCAGGAGGACGACTCTGCTGCTGTTGTTGCTGTTGTTGCTGTTGCTATTGCTGCTGTACACTCGTTGAGTGTGTGTTTCTGTGTTGTGCGTATCTCTCGCTGTGTGTGGATGCTGCACAAATAAATAAATTTTAAAATACAAACAAGTAGCGCGCGCAAAAAGCGCTGAGTGGAAAATTCGTGACAGCAATTGTTGATGAGCAGCGTGTGAACAGAGCAGACCGAACGGCCCCGGTTCGTACCGATACTGCGGGCCAGAAGGCCCCTGCGCCAGCAAGAACTCAAGATCATAGCCAGCAACGATACATTAATATATATATATATATATATATATATATATATATATATATATATATATATATATATATACATGAATAGATGTATGTGTGTTGGCGCTGTACATATACAAAGACACTCACACACACATACGCATATTCGAGCCACACTAAAACGCTTTATATTGAGCGATTAATAGCTGAAACTTGACTTGAAAGCGAATGAACGAATTTCCAGCGACCCGAAGCGCACAGAAGAGCCGAACTCTCCAAGTACCTCGGGCCGTCCACCTCCGCAGTCTAATTAACTCCTACGAGCGAGCACACACACGCACACGTTTTTAATTAAGATACACTTATACATATATAGAGGTATTTAAACTGAGGCAGCGTATATATATATATATATATAAAATAAATATATAAAATAAAATACAGTCAAATTGTTAAGTTCAGAGTGGGCAACATCAAGCGAAATGGAATGGAACCAAAACGCCAATACATAGACCGTGGTCGCGGTGTATTTATGTAATGCAAAAGTGCATATCACGGCACAACATGCTAGGTATCTATATAATGCATACATGTGATGTAATGCACAGGTATATAACATCCGATGATTCTGGCTATACTCAAAGTGAATATTACAAGTTTATTTTAATCAACTTATTTATTTTATATATAGTAGTTTTTTCTTGGATTGACTATACTATACTGCACTATACTATACTATTTAGGTTCCATTTTGCCAGTTGTTATTATATCTATAGTTCCTGACACCAGACACTAGTTCTTCAAAGCAACAAATTTCGAAAACTATATTTTGACTTGGCTCAGCAAAATAGAGTGAAAGTTCAAAATTTTAGCTGCATAATTTATAAATGGTCGAAAACAGTCCTCATTCTCCGCAAAAGGTGTATCCTTCTGCTTTCGATGGATGTCAGATGCTTGGAGTCAGATTCCACGATTGTTTCTATTCTCTTTCTAATAAAAAGAGCAAAGAGTTCATTGTATGTTAGGTAAATATTCGTTTCCTCGTGAACAAAATCTTACACATAAACAAGTAAGAAGGCTCTAGTTGAGACTGCTCGACTAGGAGATACCCTGGACCCTCCAATCTGATATTCTAATCACTCTGTCCTTTTATGCACATTATACAAGTCTCTAGTACTTGAAATGCGAAACAGGAGTGGTATCCAAAATCTGTAAACTAAAGAATGTTTGTATTCACCATATGTATATACACAGTAAATCTAAAGTTTCCGGGTGTAATAGTGTTGAAGTGAGGCTGAAAAAACAAAATTTTTAGATTATTCTCGATAAAAAGTTTTCGGATGATTTATCGAAACAATATGATTAACTTGTACTGCGTATGGTATACACGCATGCATACTGCCAAATTTCAGCTCTCTAGCTTTTGTATCTTTTGAGATCGATGCTTTCATACAGACAGAAAACCATTATACCCTGATTTACAATGGGTTCAGGGTATAAATAAAAAAAAAAGTCAGGTCGTTGAAGTCGGGCGTTACCGAATGCAAAATACTCATACTCACATTCCAGCAGCAATTTAGTAGCCAAGTTTAGCTCTAATACTGTAGAAAATTCTGTTTTTCTCACTTTGCCACGCCCCCACTGGGCATTTTTAGCCAATTCATAGAATAAGCTAACGGTAACCAAACTGTAAAACCTAGATGCTTACGCTCAAAAAATAAAAAAATTTCAGGGTATTTTTTGATATGCCCTAAAGAGGCGTAAAAATATTATTTGGTGAATCGATAGAGGAGGCTACTAGTAACTTAACAATTTAAATTTGAAGCTTCTAGCTTTTATACTATAAGAGATATAAAATTTTGCGATGTGCCACGCCCCCTATGGGCGGACACAAAACCTTTTTGGTTTTGGGAGTTCATGCCAAGTATATATACCAAATTTGTCTCTAGCATCAATAGTGTCCAAAATATAGCAGAATTTGAAAAATCACTATATCTACCACGTCCCTGGTGGGCGTAGACATATAATTTTCATTAAGCTTTATAGAATCTTAACATTAGATAGCGTTCAAAATTTTAACATTCTAGCTTGAAAACTCTAGGAGATATGGTTTTTATGCGATTTGGCCAACATTCCAAATTTCAACTTTCTAGCTCGTCAACTAATATGATCTGACATATTGGAAAACGCATTTTCCGATTTGCCAAGCCCCTAGTGGGCGGATCGGTAAAATTTATACACTTTATAAATCGGAGATATATATATCAAGTCTTTAGCTTCGATAGCGCCGAAAAAAATTGCGTTTATACGGACAGTATAAAACAAGCACCAAAAAGGATGCCAAAGTGCAAACTGTGCCAAGCTGCTCGAATCTCAGCATCTCTGATGCTGGCAACTTACTTCTGGCTACTGGCTGCTGGATTCGAAGACATCAATCTAGACCGTCGGGTAGAAGCTGAAAGATAGTCAGAGACAGAGACGGAGGACACTGGGACAGACGATTGGCAACTGGTTGAGAGTTGACAATAATGACGATGGGATGGTGCAGTGGATCGATAGAAAGTAAAGGAGCAGCATGGGCTGCCAGAACCGCGGCCTGGGCATTTGTAGCCCAGAAGCAAACTTGTAACTACAATTTAAATGAGACGTGGGAAAATACTCGACGCAGTTAAATGCTCGGCCAGCGAGGCAGTGCAGCTCAGGTAATTTGTAAAGCTCGCACGTTGAATGCAGATTTTTATTGAGCCACTGTGCAAGTGCTCAACATTTATGGCTATATTTTTAGCTGGAAAACGGCGGCAGCCGCGGCCGCCATCCTCACAAATTAGCGTTGACAGCGCTCGCCCGGTGACAAAGGACCACCAGCCAGCGGTCAGCCGCTGCTGCTGCATTGTTGCCCCTCCCGTGAGCAGTGGACAGTGGGGAGTAGGGAAGTGGAGATAGCTGCTGCCGTTTGGCTAGCCAATTGGACGCCTAGCGTCCAGCTTTCTAGGCGGCATGCGGCATCTGTGCCTGCCAGCGACTGCGTCGACAACTGCTTGGCGACCGAGCTTGTTAAATGTTTTGCCGCCAAAGCGGGGCAAGTCTGACAATTGGACAATTGGACACTTGGACAAGTCGAGAAACATTGGGCCCGCTATCGTGAGCGTCATTTGAATGGTGTGATAATTTTTCGCCTCTTGGTCAGCTCTTTGGCAGCTTTGGCAGTGAAGTAATTGCGCACAACATTATAAATTGAGCGCTGGGCAGGGTCCAGGTCAAAGCCAGGCCAAGCAGGAGAAGCAGGAGCAGCTTATTAAAGGTCCGATGCTGTCTCTAAGCACGCGTTGCATACGCTGCATTTCAAAAGAAATTCTCACACGCCGCCTATTAAAAAAGAGATGAAAAGCACTGAAGACAAAGAGAGAACAAAAAAAAAAAGCGTATAAAAAAAGCGGCGCAGCATAAATTCCAAAAAGTTTCGTGGCATGTTGCAAAGTTGTTGCTGCTGCTATTGTTGTTGTTGTTGTTATTGCTACGTATGGGCATGTCAAGGCGTCGCGTAAGTAGCACTCAGTGGAGCTGCCTTCACTACTGCGGCTCGGCTGGGCTGGGCTCTCCGCCAGGCCAGTCCAGCCCAGGCCAGGCGAATGCTTGCAAATATCGCGAATACGCCATGTTCGCAGTCAATCAGCTGCAAAAAATGAAATGCGACAAATGAAGCGCCGAAAATGCTAAGAACGCGTCGACTCGCTGCTACAATCGCTTTGAGTGACTCGGACGGCACTTCGAGTTTCAATTGCAAATGGCAAATCGAAAATTGCAAGCATAGGAAGTTTTATCGAATTTGAGCCTAAATAGGATCGTCCGTCCAACAATCTGCAGTATTGCGTCCAGCTTCCCGTTCCATTTCACGTTTCACTCTTCCGTTCTCGATCTAGTTCTCGAATCAATTGGTATTGGTATTGGTATTGGTATTGGTATTGGTATTGGTATTGGTATTGGTATTGGTATTGGTATTGGTATTGGTATTGGTATTGGTATTGGTATTGGTATTGGTATTGGTATTGGTATTGGTATTGGTATTGGTATTGGTATTGGTATTGGTATTGGTATTGGTATTGGTATTGGTATTGGTATTGGTATTGGTATTGGTATTGGTATTGGTATTGGTATTGGTATTGGTATTGGTATGGTATTGGTATGGTATTGGTATTGGTATTGGTATTGGTATTGTATTGTATTGGTATTGGTATGGTATTGGTTTGGTTATTGGTATTTGTATTGGTATTGGTATTGGTATTGGTATGGTATTGGTATTGGTATGGTTGGTATTGGTATTGGTATTGGTTTGTATTGGTATTGGTTGTATGTATGGGTATTGGTATTTGTATTGGTATTGGTATTGGTATTGGTATTGGTTTGGTATTGGTATGGTACTTGGTATTGGTATTGGTATGGTATTGGTTATTGGTATTGGTATTGGTAGTGGTATTGGTATTGGTATTGGTATGGTATTGGTATTGGATTGGTATGGTATTGGTATTGGTCTTGGGTATTGGTATTGGTATTGTTATTGGTATTGTTATTGGTATGGTATTGTATTGGTATTGGTATTGGTATTGGTATTGGTATTGGTATTGGTATTGGTATTGGTATTGGTATTGGTATTGGTATTGGTATTGGTATTGGTATTGGTATTGGTATTGGTATTGGTATTGGTATTGGTATTGGTATTGGTATTGGTATTGGTATTGGTATTGGTATTGGTATTGGTATTGGTATTGGTATGGTATTTGTATGTTTGTATTTGGTATTGATTGGTATTGGTATTGGTATTGGTATTGGTATTGGTATTGGTATTGGTATTGGTATTGGTATTGGTATTGGTATTGGTATTGGTATTGGTATTGGTATGTGTATTGGTCTTGGATTGGTATTGGTCTGGCTGGTATTGGTATGTTATTGGTATTGGTTTCCGTTACGTATCTGTGTATTCTTTTGTTAGTGTGTTTCATTGTCTCTGCTTTCTGAGGCATATGGAAAACAGAAATTTGCATATCAAACGTAGTCAACAGCAGACGCCGCACAGTCGCCTTTAATGCGACACAACAACAACAGTAACACAAACAACAACAACGACAAGACTAACCAAACAACAACTTCATTTTGCTAATGCATAGACAATGTTGGCGAATTCGCGTACGTCGAACGATGCGAATTAACTAAATTACAATATGTGAAATTGTCGCTGGCTCCGCTTATGTCTTTGACAAGAACACCCCCACACCCCACTCCGCACACCCTCAACCAAGCCTTTGCCAAGCCTCCCCTGCAATTGCATGAAATTATTATGGCAATCGATTGTGCGTCTTGCAACATTATGAGCATTAAATGCGTCGACCACACAGGAGATTAGAAAACGGGCGATAAAATGTTATTGATTACTCATACGCCGCGTATGAAATGACCAAGCAAAGTTGAAGAAGTCAAACAGAGACTAAGGCATACTTTAAGTGGAAATTCCGCACGACTAACAGAGGCTCTATCATTATCGATTGCTATCGAAACTCGGCTGACAGCAAATCTTCGATATTTGTCTAGTAACTGAAATTCGTGCTTAGGAATAGAAATTGCAATTTTTCGCTACCATAGATTAAAATGGATAGTATATAATTAACATGTAACTAATTCTCCAATTAGAATATATATTTTCTTAAATTTTTTCATATATACGAATGGATAAAAGTGGTCCAATAAGTCATTGCCATATCAGACTATAGTTTAGTTCTTTGACTCGCTGTCCTAGATTTGAATAACATGAATGCTTAGTTGGAGTAGAGGAATTTAGATCGATAAAAGTTGGTGTTAAGTTGCATAATGCATTTATATGCTATTCGATAAAGTTAAAGCTAAATAGATAGTTCGACTACCCGCCGAAGGCTTTATACAGGGTATGTGACAAACAGGGACAGCGAGAATGGCTTCGATGTGCTTTCTTCAAGCAACTGCCCTGCTGCCGCTGCCGCTGCTGCTGCTGACTATGTCGATGGCGATGACGCGATCGCCAGCCGCGATAGCCGCAATTATTTTCGTCATAAGTCAGCCAATGTGGCGACCACGTTGCACTCGGCTCGATCTGTGCCCCCGCGCGGCTGTCTCCGCTGGTGCTGCTGCTTTGGCTCGGCTTGACTCTAGTTGTTGTTGTTCTTGTTGTTGTTGTGCTGGTTTTTGTATTATTTAATTTTGTTCGGCTTGTCGCTGCTGCTGTAGTTGTTGTTGCTGTTGTTGCTGCTGTTGCTGTTGTCGTTGTTGGCTTTTGCGCAGCACACAAGCTTCCAAATAAGGGACGGCACATGTGAACTGAGGAAGCTATAACTAGCGCTGCGAGCTACGCAAATCTGTGGGCTTTGCACTTTCGCATAGATTTCAATGTAAATCAACGCATGCTGACAAACTTCAGCCTCGCGCGTTGATCCAAGTGTCGCAAAATGAGTTCGATTCTGCCAGGTGGCAGCAATTGTCTCTCCGATTGGCTCACTTCGGAGCCCGCCGCGCCGCGATGCGTCGTGCAACATATGGCAGCGATGACAACGCATGTTAACAGCTTTTTAAAGGCAATTGCACAACAGCAACAATACAGTTGGTAATAACGACAACAGAGGCTTCTCGTCTCTCCCAACTCGCCACTCGCCACTCGCCTCTTGCCCCTCGCTTGTCACGCTTCCCAGGCCCAATAGTTAGATAAGCCATCGGAAGCGCCAAAATAAATTTAAGCCAGACAATAGTTCTTTTTCGGAAATTTTGTTTGTGTTTGTTTTTGCTTTTCGGTTTGATTCCATTTTTTTTGTTGTTCTGACTGTTTGCAACTTGAAACCTCTGACAGGAAATCTCACGCGTGCCACAACGGACCAGCGGACGCGCTGTTGATTATCCAAAAATGCGGTCTGGCGTGCCTTTGAATTAAGGTATCGATTTAGCCAGCTCTCAACGGCCAGCCGAAGTGCGACGCAATTCGACGCATCGCTCATTCTCATTCATTGTGGCGCGCGCTCATTGTTGGTGTGAAATTTAGCGCAACAGAAGCAGCAACAGCAGCAACATCAACTGAAGTAGCTGTTGTAGCTGCAGCATGTAGCAACAGCAACAAGTGGCTGCGGTTGCAATGAATCCGCATAACAGACATATACACATATAGTTAAGTGGACAACTGTGCGAATGGACAGAGCATTTGCTGCTGCAAATATTTCTTCACTCGTTGCTGCAGCAGCAGCAAGGCACGAAAAATACTTTTTAAATGCAGCCAAGCGTCAAGCGCAACGCTTTCTACCTTTTATCAACAGCAGCCAAGCAACAACAACAACAAGGATCAAGTGTTATAAATGTTAATCCACAAATAATTGCAGGCAGGCAGTGCCTTGCATCTGCACACTGCCAACATTATGCAAAATATTCGGCTGGATGGCTTAATCGGCGCCAATCAGACAATGATGAGTCTGATGCCACAAATAAAACTAAGGTTGGGTTCTCAGACTCCGCTTCAGACGGTGTCTTGCGCTCTCCCCAGCCCCTACTCCCAGTCTCAGTCCAGGGCTGGCAAGCAGTCATCATCAACGTCGTCTAGACCGAGTGGCAGAATGGCCCAGCGTCCCGCCAAGATGTTTATCAAGCTCTGTGCAGAAGCATCAGGTTTAATTGAAAATTTATGGCACTTTCATCAAGTGGTTCTACTCAGCATTAACAGGGTATTCCGGCTAGCATGCATCCACTCTTTCTCTCTCTTCATCCCACTCCTCTATCTCCTCACTTTCTTTCTCTCCCATCTCCCATCTTACATCTTATATATATATATTTTTTTTTTTAAATTTTTATTCATTAGGAAGCACTAGTGCATCTTTTTGCTGTATTATCTTCCTTGAGACATGTTTACAATCACAGGTTTAGCTTATGTACAAAATGTAAACATATATTTAGATTATTTGATTACGTCCAGAGCAACATATGAAGAGAAGCAGAAAATATAATTCCTAATTGTAGGTCCAGATTAATATAAGCTAGTCGGATGTGCAGACTCAATCTATAGAAAGAAGAGTTTGATAAGCATGGCTGTTACTACACTTCGGTTCATATTTTTAGCAGTGCTTAAGAGTAATGCGAATTGGGCTAACGTCTGGCTTTTCGATTCGCCCTAACAATAGTTTCGCACACGAGTAGAGCGCGAATTGATACGAATTAACAACTCTTCGGCCTATTGTACGGGTATTAGCGGCAGTGACAAAACATCTTCGGTAATAAATTCTAGGCGCACCAACGCCGCTCACTTGTGCCATCAATTTCATTATATAATGAAGCACGCGGACAACCCACACAGCGTTAAGCCGAACTGCTGCTGCCCACATTTTCCCAGTTTCGCCGATTCCCCCCGATTCCAGTTAACAGTGTGTGTGCCCAGCACCTGGTACTGGACTAAAACAACAATATGAAATCGATCGCTAAAAAAAGATCTCAATTCTCTCAACTCTGCCCACAATCGAAACAAATGTTGAATGAATATTGTGTTAATATATATTTATTAAAGCTTAAGTAGGGGAAAACAGGAGAAAGTCTCTCAGCTCCTTAAAGAACTTATTAATTCCATTCAAATAAAAGACTCTGGTTCTTGCATAGATATCTCTGTGAAGTATTCAATTTATTGAATATGGATTGCTCGTTTCAAAAATAATTTCCTTGAATTCTATTATCTTTAAGAAGTAGTTTGTATTCATATTTCAAAAAAATTTAATTCTAAATAGATCCCTGTAAGTCTGTCCTGAATGTATATGCTAGTTTTGCTAATACAAACATTTATTGCTCGGAATAGTCGTGCTAAAACGTACTAAATTAAGATATCACACAATCATGCAGTCACGATTCAAGTTGTGAATAATGAATGAAATAATTGATTCAAATGTAAGTCTCTGAAAAATTGGAGAAGAAATCTTTCTCAGAGATACTTTAACTTAACAAAAACAAATAATTATTCAAGCTGCTGTTGGAGAGACAGACAGATATTGTGTGTTTTCAAATGTTTTCCTTTATGCGTATATCAAAAGTTATCTTTGGAATCTCTGAAGCATGATCAAATCGTTGGCTATGACGAAAGATCGACAGACTGAAGTTCACAAGCTGAGCAGGAAAACATCTTAATAAATCTTATCTATGTAGAGACCATTCCGAAAAGAGCTAATTTTCAGTCATAAAATGCGCAATGAAGCGAGCTAAAAAAATAAAAACATATGAAAATATATAAAATAATAATAAAAAATAAAGAAAAAAACGTTTGGAAAGTTCTCGTCGCCGTCGCCGCCTCTGCCACGCTTCAGTGGCGGTACTTTTGGGCGTGGCAGGCGGGCAGACGGGCACACCCGGGGGTAAGGTCGTTGAGATTTCATAGTCGATAGCGAAGAATTTTGATTAACTCGGAAAATCATTGAAGTAGCTCAGACGAGGGAGCGGCGATTCGGCAGGGCAGTCTACTATCCCTGTGTGTGTGTGTGTGTGTGTGTGTGTGTGTGTGTGTGTGTGTGTGTGAGGGTATTGCACAATCCCTGCTTAGACAGTGGCATACAATGTACGCATTATTTGTTTGCATTGCCAACAATAATTGCTTAACTAAATGCGCCGAAGGAGTTCTGAAAGACAGAAGCGCCTCGTTAAGACCGCCTATTGGCCGGCCTCTTGGCGGGTTTCGGCCTTTAAATAATCACAATGAAAGCAAGAGGCGAGCCGGACGGCGGACAACTCAGCCAAGCAAAAACAATACACAAATGCAGCAGCAGGAGAAGAATCAGCAGCAGCAGAAAAAGAACCTCACAAATTGTCGTTTCTTAAACTTAGCTTTTTTACTCTTTCAGTTGCAGATTGCGAAGGCGGCAGGCAGCCGATGGTTTGTAGAAGGAAGCAGGAGGCAACGGCCACAAGCAGTTACAAGCTGGCGACTCGCAGTTCAGGTACCTCCCTGCTGCCAGCCTCAAGATGTTGCCGACGCGCACAATGCGCGGCTTTAAGAAATGCCGAATTCCAGAAGCTACAGTACAATCAGTTGAATTAAAAACGAGCCCACAGGCAGACATGGCGCACGAGCGAGAGAGCTAGAAAGGGATAGAGGATGCGCCGGGGACGATATCATCGCACAGCTGCGTCCTAGGAAATTAAGAGGACATTGTGGCGGCATGTGGTTAGAACTCAACGCGCGGCGACTTGAACACAAAATCCAGCTACAGCTCTGCGGCTCTGCAGCTACTCAGCTACGAGTCCAGGTCCAGGTTGGGGCCACGCAAGATTCTTGGCGTTGTTGCTATGTTGGTGGCGACTCGAGACTCGCCACTGACAGAGGTTGCCCTCGTACGTAATCGGCGAGCACTGCGAATGCTTTTGTGCCGTCTGTTTCGTCTGTCGCGCTGCCTTCTGCTGCGCACGTGGCCAACTTGGTGACGCTTGGCCCCAAAAACAACAGCAGCAGCAGCAGCAGGGTCAGAAAATCATTGAAATGTCGTTAGAGGCTCGAGCGGCACGCGGCCAAGATAGTCAGCCGAACCGCAAAATGCTTTTAATTTCTCAAACTGATATGTATTTACTGTACAGTGCGCACAGCCGCGAAGAGCACACACGAACGGCAGCCAAACTTGTGGGGACAACAGCTAAACAGCAGGAGTCGGAGGAAGCAGACAGACATGTGTTTGTGTGTGCCGCGACTGGAAATAGTTCAAGGAGTGCGCATTGCTCAAATAAGTTCCATTGTCAACTAATTCCCGGTCTATTTATGACCCACAGTCAGTCGTGTAGCGTAGGTCCTGTAACCTGGCTTTATTATGGCTATATTAGCGGAATCTCAAAGTGTTGAGTGTCTGATGTGTCACGGCTCCCGAAGACGCAGTGATCAATTAGCAAAGTTGACTAGGCATAATAAAATCTCACTTGAACATAACTTACTGACGTGTATTACTTTTTAAATAATATATATCTCTAGTATTGAAACGTCAAAATTTGACAGTCATTGCAAGAAAATAAAATTAAAATTTCATTTTAGTGTTTAATACATAATTCAACGAATCAAAACGTAATAATACAAGCTACAAGCCTAAAATGAAGCTTTATGCGGAAAACTCTTCGGGCTGTCAGAAAATTGTAGCCCGGAGATACGCCCAACTCTGTGAAGAGTTTGCTGAAAACAGCCCATTCTCCTGAGTGAAGATCTCCATAATTAATGTCGAATACCACACCTCCTTTTGGAAACTCAGATTTTCAATTTTAATGGGTATACAAATATACGGTAATAATAAAAAATTAAACTGGTGCCAATAAACTTACATTTTGCGTTTTTTTATTTTACATATTTTCAATATATAAAACAGTATATATTGAGGTATATATATATATATATATATATATATATATATATATATATATATATATATATATATATATATATATATATATATATATATATATATATATATATTGGTGAGGCGTTGGCGTTCAAGATGCGCAGGTGAGCGACCAAAGAAGGTAAACACCCGCGCAGCTAAAATCTACCCATGTTGCTTTGCTATATATAAGTATTGTATAAAGTGGCGTAAAGTTGCTTAACACCACCAACAACAACAGCTACAACATTAGCAACAATAACCAGCTGAAAGAGCAACCCACTGCAAACGAACAATTAACCTTGGATGGACTCAGAGTTGGCGGCAGTGACGGAAACAAAGACAGAGATACAGGCAGAGAAAGAGACAGCGACAGAGAACGACCTACAACAGCCGCGGGCAATAACAAGCTATGAAGTTTATCAGTCAGCTGCAGCAGCAATAGTATCGCAAATAGTGGAGACAAGCCTATTACATACCCTATAAAAAGAATATGGGGAATGGTAAAAGGGAAACAGAGAAGGAGAGAGAGAGAGCTTTAAGTCACAAATGCAATGAAAGTGACGGGCAACACAATGGAATTCAAGCATTTCACTTATTAACTTGAACTTCAAATACTCATTTTATTCATCGATCAAATTAGGAGATCAAATTATGGAGGACTCATAATCATCATAGAAACAAATGTGGAAAACGTTATACATCCTATAAGAAGAGACCTATCAACAGTTTCTATAAGCAAAATTGTATTCTGATAAGCCAAGGGGAACGAAGAGGAAATATATTGTTGACAGGATACAGGATACAGGATACAGGATACAGGATACAGGATACAGAGGACATAGTCTCGGACCCAAAGGAAAAGCCAGTGAATGAGTGAATTACAGCGCAACTTCTAGTCGATCATTAAGTTGCATCAGCACACCTACTTCTGTGCTTTCTGTTTTGTTATGACCCGGGGCGGCGTTGGTGTCACACCCACAGCATTTGCGTTCATTCATCGTCTCCAGTTGGAGCTGAATGAACGAGTGAGACGATTGAAGCGACAGCTGGTGGCTACCTGCTTGGCGCAGCCGCAAAGAGTGGTTCGGTGGCACACGTCATCGGGCCAGCCAAGAGATTTGATGATGCCTACGCGACTGCTGGCCTGGTCTGGTCCGTTCTGGCATTGAAAAAGCGCGCGCGATAGTGAGCGCAATTTGCATGCCAAGTGGGGAAGCAAGGGCAAGGAGAGGGCAGCTGCTGATGCATGACTTGGCTCTTGGACGAGCCAATTGCTGTTGATCGATTTATGAACTCGCCGCGAGTCGCTCATGACGTCACAAGCGGTACGCACAGCCTACACGCAGCTATCAGCGGGTCTATTGTCGAGTCGCGTCGAGTCGACGGACGTGGCGGGCAGAGCACCTCAGGCACTTTTAATAGCACAAGCGGAAGCTTTAACAGCGCAGATAGTACAAGCGTATGCAAACATGCACACTCACACACATACATACAGATACCAAGATACAAGTAAACGCCAAGCAGTTAGATTCATTCAGCTGGGCCTGCCCACTCGCCGGTGCATAATGTTTTTTCTTCTCATTTTTAAAGAGAGGGTTTTGCGTGTAGGCTTACAAGAACCTATCTGGTTATGTAAGATCTTCACCTTGATCTTGAAATGCCAAAACTCCAAATTGTAAAGCTCCATCTCTTCTCTTTTGTCACAAGTTGGGGCAGTTGCTCGCGTCGTTTTCAAATATTCTTTACGTTCGATTTTTATTATTTTATAATATTGAGCTAAATAATATATATACACACATATATATGTTTATATGTATATATATGCATGCATTCATTCGTATAGTTACTATATTTGATTTTTAAACATAATCAATCTTTTACTTAGGCTAAAAACGTTTTGTTATTTGTGTGTGTGTGTTTTTTTTTTCAGTATTTTTGTATTATTATTTAACATCTAATATTAATTTCACTATGAATATTTATTATAGAATTGGGGTTTTGATTTCTGTTTGACAGAAATGTAATCTGCATTAAAATATTTATTTATTTAATGTTTCAAACATGTTTTTAATAATATATTAAATTATATTGTTTGCAATTTACGTAATTTTGTTATTATTTATTATGAACTATTATCTATTGTCATGCCACATAAGAATGGAATACTTTGAGCTGCCTCGTAATTTGGCTTTGTTTTTAATTTTACCTACAAATTTTCATATAAATATACAATAAATATTAGTAAACAGAAAAACAAGCAGCTCAAAGGGTAAGACGATTCAATTCGATTAGCGAGTTAAATTTCAGTTTCGGCTTAAGATTTAAACGAGAACTCCCAGAGTTCATGCGTAGCGCTTTTTTTTTTTTTATACAATCTTGACATTTTCAGGCACAGTATATATAACTTGAGTTTAGTTTGCCAGAAACGAAAATTATTATATTAAAGCAGAACTTATATTCATCAGATCATTTGATGATTTTTAAAAATAATGATTAATTGTAAATGTTTAATAAAACCATTTTAAATAGGACAATTTAAGCTCAATTTCATCACCTTTGAAGGGAACGGTGTCTATCTTTTGCAGTAAATTTCAAAAAAGTGACACACATTGACTTAGTTACTTGATCAAAATTTATTTACAATAAATCGCCACGCATAAGCTCAAATTCGTCATGCAAATTGATAAATTCAGTAGCTCTCATAACTATGAGAGCCAGAGCCAAACTGGCCAATCGAGTTGACTAATATATATAGACATATATAGAGGGAAAATCAAATAAACTTTATAACTTATAAATAGTGCTAAGATAATGCTAAGACGATGATGAATTGCACTTAAAGCAAAAAATGGATATTGCAACTACTATATCATATAATAAACGATTTGTTTTACTTTTTTGGAGCACGCTCATCGCACTGGGGCCGCCCTGCACATTTTCTAATCGAGCTTTAGAAAAAAAATAATTGGTATAATCACTAACAATATGTAGTTTACTTTACATTAGACTCTGCGCAGCAAATGATTATACATAGAGTGACTCCTCTGCTCATTTCATTTCAGTTCATTTAGTTTAGTTCGTCTAGTACTGTCTAGTCCGGTTTATTGCACTTATCATTAAGGACTAACTAAAGCAGTCTCGGCTATCTGGTCCTGTACGAGAGTTGTCTGGTGGAAACGCTATAGAATGATGGCACTGGGTACGATTCGATTCGATTTCATTCGCTGCAGTTATTGCTGAATGGCTATGGCTATGGCTATGGGTACTGCTGTGGCCACGTGAGCAGCCATGGCTTTGCTATGGCACAGGCGCCTTCAAGTTGGGTTTTGACTAGTATTAACAAAAGATATGCTTTCAATGAGCTGCTACGCCCACTGCGATAAACAACAAAATGAACGGGCGAGATCATCAGGTGCGAGACTGTCCCCTCAATCATAATCCCCCTCCCATTGCCGCGCCGACTCATGCACTTTGGATCTGCTACACACACGCACACTCACTCACACACTCAATTATACCTAGGTCTATGCCTATGCCTACGTCTATGTGTATAGATAGATATAGAGAGAGGGAGAGGGGAGGTCTGAGTCCCTAGCGCTGCGCATGTGTATGCGACATGTGCGAGTGAGTGGAGTGCGGCGGCGGCACGTGCGGCACATGCGCGTGGTGCGCATGTCCACCGTAGGCCTGCGCGTGCGCCAGGGGCGAGGCCTGGCCGCCGGTGTAGCCGGACTGCATGAGGCTCTGCTCGAGGCTGTAGTGCGAGGGCGGCGCCTGGGGATGTGCGAGATGAGCGTGCCCGTGATGGCCGTAAATCAATTGTCTTACTTTGGTGTCCTCGTCGGCGATGTTGTAGCTGAGCTCCGTCTCCTCGAAGCCCGTTGCGGACATGCGCTGATCGCCGCCGCCCACGCTCGGCGGATCCGGCGAGTTCAGGCACGTCTGTATCAGCTGCTTGCCCGCCTCCGACGTTATCATCGGCTGCAGTTTGCGCGTGGCGAATGTGTACACGTGACCCGTCTCGCTGGCCACCAGCAGCATCACCTGGGTCCCAGTCAGCGTTGACAGCTCGTAGGCCTGCAAAGGAACGGCAAGGAGGTGTGATTAGAGCTGATTAGATTAGCTTAGCTAGCCTCATGTACTCGCTGCTCCTCCAGCCGCAAGCGGCACATAAATTTACAGTCAAACTATGCGATTACGTGGCAGCGATATCAGATAGCGCCAAATGTGGTTTCAGCAGCTGGCGATGGGCTCGTGACATCCAAATATTTATTCGCAAAGATCAAAAGTGATGGATTTCAGTTATTTGATATAGATACTCTCGATATATGTAGCAGTATACTTTTCTTAAATCAACAAGTCGAGAGATACTCTGACCGAGCAGCGTACAGGACAAATATTTAACGAGGAGTTGAGCTCACAGCTCCTCTCCATATCAATACCACAAATCAAAAACAAGTAAGAAGGCTCTAGTCGAGACTGCTCGACTAGGAGATACCCTGAACCCACCAAGCTGATATTTTAATTATTTTGCACTTCTTCTATGCACACATACATACATATGCATCCAGACGCACGCATAAGCCTGCACTCTGCTAACTGCGCAGAAAATCTGTAAATTACAGAATGTTTGTATTCATCATATGTATATACACAGTAAATCTAAGATTTCCAGGTCTAAAAGTGTTTAAATGAGGCTGAAAAAACAAAATCAAATTTTCGATTATTCTCGATAAGAATGTTATCGGATGAGTTATCGAAAAAATAAGGCAAACTTGTACTGCGTATGGTATACACGAGTATGCATGAAAAATTTCAGCTCTCTAGCTTTTGTATCTTCTGAGATCGACGCACTCATACGGACGGACAGACGGACAGGGCTATATCGACTCAGCTCGTCGTGCTGAGCAAGAATATATATACATTATGGGGTCCGCGATAATTCCTTCTGCCCGTTACATACTTTTGCACAAAACCATTATACCCTGATTTCCTATTTTCAATGGATTCAGGGAATAATAAAGTATTATGATTTAAGTGCAGCTCAATCGCACTTGAAATTCTCAGAATAGACGAGAGAGAATCTCATTTCCACTTGAGATTCTGCAAATAGTACAGTGGATTTAATCGCAATTTAGGAAAAATACTGCAGTAAATTGAGTACTCACCGTATATTTATCTATTTATTCGAGATCAGAATATATACAACAAATGTAAAAAGTCAAGATTATATGAAATATACAAGAATCTGAATGCAAGACTTTCCGCTTTATACTCCAAGTCGATGATAACTAGAGTACGATTCACGCTGTAACCGATATCAATAAATGGGAATAGTTTTCGGTTATTTTGAAGCAAATTAGATCTGCGTATGCGATAGTTTAGCAACAAAATGGACTTTAGTTCTTATAGGCTTTCAAATCGATGAGTTCATTCATATGGAAATACGAACAGACAAGCAGACGAACAGGGCTGGATGGACTCAGACAACTGTCCTAATTAAGATTTGATATATGTTATAGACTCTCTTCTTCAATATACCTTGACTTCGAAACGATAAGTTTTCATTTCCTCACCTCTCGCTGCGTGAGCGAAATCACGCGCTCATCTCTAATGTAGGTATTTAAAGCACACTGCTCCAGACCGATAGACGGTAGCTTAAGCTGGCTATCAATAGCTCGTAATTACTTCAAGGCGATAAAGTTGCTTTCCGCTGCAATGCCGTGCAGAGTTCCCAGCAGAGCCAGCGCCTCAACGCATAAATAACTCGCTAGCGAGGAAGTCGCTCGAGAACCGCGCACAAAACGCTTTCGAATGCGAATGCGAGAGCGAGTGCGAGTGCGAGTGCGAGTGCGAGAGGGAGCCTAGCATTTATTAATATTAATGAAATTGTTGTGCACATTGTTGCCGTGGACGTTGCTCTGGTTGCCAATCTTTGCCAGGGGCTGCCACTTTTATGTGTAACATGTGTAAATGCAAACAATTGACACGGCCCGGGCCGTTGAGTAGCTGAGTAGGTGTCTGCGATGGAGGCAGATGAGGACAAAGCAGGTTGGGAATGGGATTGGGAGTCGGAAAGGGATTCGGATTGGGATTGCGACTGGGATAGGGACTGGAGTGAGGCTCAGCAGCAGCGAGCGGGCCAACAATTCATGTCAATTTGAATTTCGAACGCAAAGACAAAAGGACATGATGTAGCTACGGCAACCCGGGAGAGGGGTGGTGCGTGCTGCTTGCTGACAGGACAAGCCCCAGAGACCGCAACGAGAGGCAGAGTCATTTGTTAGAAGGCGATTGTTGCTTTTGCTGTTGTTGCTGCTGTTGTTGCAGTTGCAGTTGCCGTTGCATGTGCCCAAAAGGCGAGCCGACGCAGCCAAACTGTCGGCCCAGAGCCTGCTTCGCTTATCTGTGCACAATCTGCCGCTGCTGCTGCTGAGGCTGAGACTGGGTCTGCTGCCAGGGGACCCAATATGCTTCCGTGCAGTGAACAATTCCCAAGCCAAAGCTTGGCCCCCAGCTTGGCCTCCGGCTCGCAGCTTGCCGGCAGAGCGCGCCTCGTGATTTCAATTTAACACCTTTTGGCGGCTTTTGCGCTTGCCTCTGTCGGTGTCCCATTGTTGCTAACGTTTTACATGGTAAACGACAGGGCAGCCAGGCAGGCAACAGAGCGGACAGCTACACACGTGTCTCACACATACACACACACACACACACATATACACAACCCCTGAATCTTCTGCAAACTCTCTTTGCAGAGCCAATGCCTCAGCCTACGCAATTAGGCCAGGCCTACAAATGAGATCATGCGCTGGCATTAGCTCACTTTTCACTTTTGGCCTTTTTCGGCCACTTGGCACGCCCACGACCAGAGCGCGGTTCCGCTCACTGTTTTCCGTCTCGTCTTCTTTCTGCTAGTAGCTCTCGCTAAATGTCTAAAATTGGTATTGGCCGCAGGTTTCTTTCGCAGCAGTGGCGTCAACCTCTGCCTGCAGCAGCAGCCAGAATTGAATTGGGTTCAATAACCGCAATTTGTTGCCAGGATGCATGTGTGCAGATGTACTTGTATGTGTCTGTGCGTATGTGTGTTTATATAGCGCCATGGTCCATTGTCTGCATGTCAACTGTCCGCGGCGTGGACATCGATGAGGGCCACATCAAAGTCACTAAAAATATATAACAAAAGTTCTGTCCTTGTCAAGAGGCGCGCGCCTGTCATAAGTAGGCCCCCAAAGTCAGCCAACAAAAACCGCTGCACCATGAGGAGGAGTCGCCACAAAAAGTCAGCAGGAAAGTCGTATTTCTAGGGTCAATTATTTTAGCGATGCGCTCGCACCGAATCATATTTGTAAAGTCTTCTTTCGAATAGATGTAGATACTAAATAAAGATTTATCTTGTGGTAATATTTAACAGTTAACAGATAATTAGTCCAAAGAAATGCCAACATTTCTTAGCTATTGTATTCAAGGTAAATATTTGATCTAAACCCTCCGGAGGTATTTGTTTCTCATACAGTAAGTGCCGGGATTAGAATTCTTGGATCGAGCAACAGTAAAACATTACGTTCGTTTGCTTAATAGACGAGCTTTGCTATCATTTCCAATCGAATCTCCCTTTAAAGTCATAACGACAAAGTATAATTTGAAATGCTTTGTATACCTAATTAATTATTAATTAAAATTAATTTATTTAAGTAAATAGCAAATAGACTGAATATCTTAACTACAAAATTCTTGTATTAAAAAATTAGATTTTGTTGTTATTTTCGTCAGATCATTTATTTGTTTTCACGCCCTCACATCGCATTTGGCGAGGGTATCAACCGAGCCGAAGACAACTTAAAAGATTTTTATACCCTGAACCCATTGAAAATGAGAAATCAGGTTTTGATGGTTTGGTGAAAAAGTATGTAACGGGCAGGAGGCGTGCCAGACCCCATAAAGTATATATATATATATATTCTTGGTCAGGGAAACGAGCTGAGTCGATATAGCCCTGTCCGCCTGTCCGTCCGTATGAGTGCGTCGATCTCAGAAGATACAAAAGCTAGAGAGCTGAAATTTGGCATGCATACTCCTGTATACCATACCAAATTTTCCTTATTTTTTCGATAAATCATCCGATAACTTTCTTATCGAGAATAATCGAAAATTTGATTTTGTTTTTTCAGCCTCATTTAAACACTTTAGGCCTGGAAATCTCAGATTTACTGTGTATATACATATGATGAATACAAACATTCTGTAATTTACCGATTTTCGATACCACTCCTCCTTCGCCTTCAATTTGTTTCGCATTTCAAGTACTAGAGACTTGTGCTTTGGAATGTACATACATTTGAACATTATGATTACGTTCTGAATGTTTCATTAAGATTGTACGTCTAGAAATTAAATTATTCAACAAAAAAATTCTCATAATATTACCAACACTGCAGCACAGCCCAAGCGCAGTCGCTGCTTACTGCGCAGTTGGCAGAGCGCGTTTGAATACGTACGTGTGGATGCATGTGTATGTATGTGGGCACAAAAGAAGTGCAGAATGACTAGAATATCAGCTTGGAGGGTTCAGGGTATCTCCTAGTCGAGCAGTCTCCACTAGAGCCTTCTTACTTGTTTCCTTTTTACATTGTGTCTCGTTTGATACGAAAATATTTCACAATATTTGGTTGGTTGTGCCTGTAGTTAAGATCGTGCTGAGATCGTGATTTAACTCTGGCGGGTTTCCCATTTTTTCTAGTCTTTTTCAGTGTTGGCGTTGTTGTTGTTGATCGCAGCGACTTTGAGGCCAAGGAGTCTATTTAAAAATGTTAAGCATTTCATATGCGAGCTAAGCGGCGCATTATGTAAGTTTGCGTGTGAAAATTGGTCATTTGAAAGCAACAAAAGCCGCAGAACTTGGCCAAGTGAGCAGGGGCTAGGAAGCAGGCTAAGTAGATGGCGAAGCCAGTTGCAGTTGCAGTTGCAGTTGCATCTTCCCATTACAATGAGGCCGAGCAACACGCAACTGCACAAGACGGCAATTGAGATTACCATATGTACTGCTATGTACAATATATATATATATATATATATATATATATATGAATATATATATATATGTGACACATACATATATATTAAATATATGTATATATGTAGTGCTGGCATTGGGCAGCTCTCTTTGAATGCAATCGCGCGTCCGGCAAATTAACATTTTATGAAACCGAAAACAAAGGGAAATTCGGAATCGGAATTGGAATTGGAATCGTGGCTACCGCGCTTACACAGCGCCGTCGACGAAAAAAAAAAACGGGCAACAGTTGGTCGCCAGTGGCGGGATGGGGATAATGCCTTTCGGTGGGGGTTTTGGTAGCACGATGGCAACAGAACGATAAAGCAGCATTGCAGGCGGAGAACAATGCAAGAGTCGCAGGATCCGCATCGACTCGACTCGAATCGAATCGACTGCAACGAGAATTGAGGATTTGGTAGCATTTATTAATTGCACATGCGCTTACAACGTGCTACACATAGAGGAGGCATTTGATTGGCTTAAGCAAAATAGAATGAGCTGCTTGCAAAATGAAAGGCAAAGTTCTTATGATCACATGATTAAAGCGTCAATTTGAAGAATCTTTTTTTTTTTCGTCAGGATAAAAGCACTGAAAATTCAGATTTAAGGCTGAGGGCCCCACAGAATATAATTAAATTTTATAATTGATTAAAACTATTCCATTTTAGTCAATTGTTCGAAAATTTAAAAAATCTTTAAGTATTAGCTAATTAAATTCAAGCAAAAATTTGAAAATATGGTTTAGATGCAAACTTCAAAGTGCTTTTAAAGAGGAAATATAGAAGAATGTGTACATTAATTTTATTTTACTATTTGACATACCAACAGACTAGATTTATGAATTCAAGAAACACCAACTAAATACTTTTCCACATAAGCGAAATGATTCAATTATCGAGTGAGGCAACAATCATAATAATATTTTGAGCTATGCTCAAATTTTAGTTTTTTTTTTTCATAATTTCTTATAGTTTTAGGAAATTTCAATCTATTCGGGTAATCATATTAAAACATTGTAAGTTAAACTTTAGTTTGTAGTCCTCCAGTAAAGTACATATTTGAAACCATTTAATTCACGAATATAAATTGATCCAATTATTCACAAATCGTCAAGTGAAACATTCTCCTCATTCGAAGAATTCAACTCATATTCCCTCACACATGGAGTATATTTTCCCAATTCATACAGATAAACAATAGCGATATTATTTAGTCTCAGGAAAATACTGGGTGTGAATTTACCTTCTTCATTATTCCAGTTTTCCGCTTGGAGAAGGTCGTGTAACGGCGCAGTTTGTTGTCGATGTACTCCATTTTGATTTTGACGCGGCCCTTTGTCTTCTTGCCATTGGCGGGCGGTGATTTCTTATTGGGCAGCGTGCTGTAGCTGTCTACCCCGTCGACGTCGATGCCGCCGCTGGCTATGCTGCCGGCAGCGCAGCTGTCTAGGCCTTGCAGCGTCATTCCGCCGCCACTAGAGCGATGGTCCTCGTAGCAATCGCTCCCGCTGCGCTTTAGCCCACGTGATTGTTGCTGCTGCTGTTGTTGCTGTTGCTGTTGCTGTTGCTGCTGCTGCTGGTGCTGTGGACTGTGCGTTTGGCTGTTGCTCAGCGTTTGACACTGTTGCTGTTGTTGCTGTTGCTGCTGCGCCGCCGCCCCTGGATTGGGACGCTGCTGCATCGCCAGGCCCGCGCCACTGCCGCCGCCCATGCTCTGCAGCAAGCCGCCACTGGGGGGCCGGCCGCCCAGAGCAGCGACGGCGGGATTGCCGTACATGTCGGCCTGGTCGGCCAGACTGAGACCTATGCTACTCATAGAGTAGTTTAGGTTGTAGCGCGAATCGCCGCGCGTGGGATCCATTCTCAGGTAAAAGTTCTCCACCGTGGAGCCGTACAGTGAATTCAAGGCACCACGCGCGTCTATTATTGCCGCTGCGGCACACTTTTTCTTAATTCGATTTTCGACTTTAGCTTTAGTTTTGCCACACAAATATCGGCTGCTAGCTTTTTAATTCCAAAAATAAACACAAAAACACACGCACACCAACACACGCACGCACGAACACACAGACGAACGAGCCGCCGCTGCTTTTGATTTCGTTGCTGTGTTGTGACGATTACTGCCGCTGCCACCACCGTCGCCGCCGCTGTCAGCTGTTTGCACTGCTGGCCTTTGCTGACACTGCAGTGTTTAACACGGACGCCGTTCACCGAAAGCCCTGCACTCGTTTTTATTGACAGCAATTGTCAATAATATTTGTATTTTGATCATTAACAATTAATTCACAAATCTTTCGGTTGGCCGCGCACACATACACGCGGCGCAAGCACACAAGGAAAACTGACAGCTGCGGCTGCTAACTAACAGACAGTTTAACAGAAGCTTAACAGAGTCACAGTGTTGCACACGAATGGGCTGTTTTTGGGCGCGCTTATTTGAATCCGCTTCAAAATGTTTTTGAGCTGCGTACGCCAATGCACATTTCAATTTCTAACTGTTTATCGTTGATGTTTCGTTTGTTGCTATTTTAGTTGCTGCTGCTAATGCTGTTACTGTTGATTTTGATGTTTCGTATTTGTAAGTATTTTTTGAAATTACTTTATGTGGACTTATTTGACAACTGCGGTAGATGGGGAGATGTGCGTCACTTGTTTTGGTCTCTTTTCTTTATTTGTTGTTTTAATGTGGTACTGCCAAATGCGAACTACGAACTGCGCGTAAGTATGTATATAGTGTTATTGTCGTTGTTGTTGCTGATGTTGCTGCTGTTGCTACTTTTGTATATCTGTTGTTTTATATATTTGGTCACGAGCTAACTTTGCGATCGATTGTTGCCTTCGTTGTGCTTCAGATGGCGTGCAAATACCTAATAACAAAGCACGCGTATGGCAAGCGACGGCGCAGCGCCGTTCAATGTTTGCACCAAACTTGGAGCGTACATGCCCACACAACCGGTTGCACATAAAAAGAGAGCGAGAGAGAGAAACAGAAAAGGAGAGAGCGCTTGCAAGCAAGAGAGGCGCTCTTTAACGCGCGCCAAAGAGCAAGCTTAGTATATAAGAGCTCGTGCATTTGTGGTTGTGCAGCTCTACGGCTTAATTAATTAAACGCAGCTTAAGCCCATGTACAACGCTCTGACTCTATCCGTGTATAAGCGGGTGTGCGTGTGAGTCGCTCTCAACACGATTCGTATGAATAATTTACAACGCTCATTTGCGCAAACGTCTGCCATTTGCGTGCATGTGATTGGCTGCGCCGACGCATAGATCGCGTTGGAGCAGCTGGCTCCTCCCACTGAGGCGTTTAGGCGGCATTTAAAAGTTATTCTTTCCATGTATTTTTATTACTATTCTGCCTTTAATTAAATTTGTGTGCTGCTTATTTGTTTGTTGACTGCGTGATTGAGTTTTTAATTGTCGAGTGCACGTCGATCGTGACAAAATGGCCGCCATTTCAGTGGTTGCTGCTTATCAGCGCTGATTAAGTTAATTTGTTATTTTGAGCAAACATCGATGTCGCAACTCCCCCTGGGCGCACAAAAACCGATACACTTAAACTATGCCAGGAATTTCAGCTGGCGATGGCCAATATGGTCAGTAAATGCTCTAGAGGATTTGCGTGGTGGTGCGATGGCGATGGCAATGGCGAAGGCGAAGGCGAAGGCGGCGTTGCTGCTGCCTCTGTAGCTCGTCCCAAGCCTCGAGTATTTGCGCAATGTCCTTAAATAGCCGTTCGCAAGAAAGCTCTGCACCAGCGCGCTGGCCACGTGCAGTGACTAACAGATACAGTCGAGCTGCCAAACAATCCATCCATCGATACAGTGGCCAGTTATTGCTCCCAGTTGATGATCGAGAGACGAGTCCAGCCAGCAGCAGAGGCAGCAACATCGACGCATTCCTGGCTCGTTCCCCGCTGCAAATGGCAAAAGTTGCCTTTTCCAGACACCCAGCAGCCTTGCTCGCTGTCGCCAGCCTGTCTCTTCCGCGGAATAGGAATAGTCCACGAATGTGCGCTGTGTTCTCCCGCCTGCATTTAATTAAAATCTGGACTCGGCTCTCGGCTCTCGCAGCAGCAGCGACTGCAACTGCACACAGCGCTCGACCTGCCTAGGCTGCCTAATGATTTAAATTAATCATAATGACTGTCAAAATAGAACGCTCGCTGCATGCCAGCCAACCAGACAAACAGCCAATCCACCAGCTAGTTTGGCTTCCATTCTCTATATGGTTCGACCCCGCAGCGGGTGCATCAGTTCCAATTCGAGCTCCAGCTCCAGCTCTAGCTCTAGCTCTAGGTCCAGCTTCAGCAACGCAGCTTCATCCTCCACTATTCCCCATGTGTTGCCCCATCTGACGTTTGGTCATACTCACACGCTGGCCACAAGGTTCTCACAATTGAATTGACTTGCGCTGTGCAGCGCTTACTAATTGGTATTACCTGAAGACTTGGCCATGGCCGTAGTTTCAGGGGTTAATGTGGAGCTCTAATCAACATTGCTTATAATTTAAATTGACAATAGATAGCATGTCTCTGTTTGGGAAGGACAATATGGAATCTCATGTTACTTGGCAAAAATTAACAGAATAATAGCTAATTTGTTCGAGCCTCTGTTAAGCTTCGCCGGCTATCCACAACAGACAAAGGCGTGTACAATTATGATATTATAGATTAGATTAGATAGATAACAGACTAAGTTTACAGCAAATGTTATTCGCTCTCTGTTAGGTTAGATCTCGATCATGCTGCTGCCTCCCTTGACAACGCCCATGCTGTCGCAGAGTAACAGAAGCTTGCAGCTGGCTCCAGTCCGGCTGTATTTCTAACTGAACGTCATCTAGTCTGTCCTGACCGCCAACCTCTCTGCCCACGGGCCCCTGTCCCGACTCCTGCCTCTGCCCCCTCGATTTATCAGCTGGGAACAACTTTTTGCAGTGTTCTGCTGCGTGTTGCATTTTACCTGGAATTTCCCAGCATTTGCTATAGTTAATTATTTGTGCGCGTTTTGCCAGCGTCTTACGTGCATTTATGCCAGCGCTAAGAGCTGGAGCTATGCAGAGATCGATTCCTCTCGCTGCTCCACTTAGGCAATCGAAGCCGAATCCACAGAGTTCACCTTCAGAAGTGC
This sequence comes from Drosophila navojoa, assembly GCF_054131105.1. Taxonomy (NCBI): domain Eukaryota; kingdom Metazoa; phylum Arthropoda; class Insecta; order Diptera; family Drosophilidae; genus Drosophila; species Drosophila navojoa. The sequence goes on along the minus strand of NC_142893.1, from coordinate 26,147,811 downwards.
ATACGCCGACACAATACATATATACATACATGTATGTATATACATATAAAGTATTTACTACATGCTCGACTATATACTATTGTATTTTTAGTGGGGATGATCTGGCAACTAATGTTTGTTCCATTTACGAATCGAACATCTTTATTTTTTTTATTTTTTATTTTTTGGCAGCCACTGAGTTCGCATGGAGCACAGAGAGAACCCGAAACTGACATGGAGACAAGAGAGAAACTGAGAGACAGACAGAGTCAGAGAACGATAGAGAGGGACAGAGAGAAAGAGACTGCGTGTATTTATAGAGCTGTTGCTCTATCGGCCCATAAGCTGCCGCCTTTAAAATATATTGTCTAAATATGTGAATTTCTAGAGTATTTTGGACATAGTAGTCGAAACGTGTTTCGTATTTCTATACTTAAAATTTCTTTCAATACTTTTTCACCAAGTGAAAAGAGTATCCTAGTTTTCGACCCGTCTGTCCTAATTTCCACACGTCCACTTATATAAACTTAAAACTTAATTATATTTTCTATCACCTATTGCAAACATATACTAGGTAGATCTACGTTAATCAAAGAGACTTTTCTAAGGCTTACACAATCTCAACTAAAATTCATTCTACTCACCAGCGTCGCTAGGGGTGAGTGGGGTGTGACACCCCCAAGTATTTTCAGAGTCGGCAATCTGTTCAAACTGAATAGGCAATTCTTGCTGACCTTTCCTTTCTACGGCTTTATTTGACTCTGAATATGCCAGCAAGTATCGATAATGAGAATATTGATTGACGCTGCAGGATAACGAAACAAACGCGTCCTAGAGCTCTCTCTGCCCAACATAAATATATAAATTAAGTAAATGTGGATTTGATTAATTTTCCTTTCGTTTCCTTAACTTGCCTTTTTCTGGGAGTGTAACATTTGAATTAAAGTATCATTTAAATGTAAACTCAGCCAGTGAATCAGTAAATCATTTACTGTTGCTGTTGGCCAGGCTAACACAGTCGACTTACAAATGCGGGTAGGCGATAAGCAAGAGACAACTGCAGAACCACTCAGATCGACTCAGGTGTCTAATTGGGCGCTGGGGTGACAATGAAGCACTTACTGGAGCCCCGAACAGCGGCTGACCGGTTGCCCGGAGCTAGCGACTGCGAGTTAGCAGCCAGCAGAAGTCAGAGTCAGATGCAGAGCCAGGAAACATAAAACGTTTCACCAATTGCCAATTGGCGGAGACCAAGCTCGAGAATGCCTCGCCAGTCAGCAGCTCATGAATTAAACATAAGCTGCGCAGGATTGGGATTTGGATTCGGATTCGAATTTGGATTGGCTTCGAGTTTGCGTTTGGGTTTGGGATCGACAGGGTGTGCATGCGTTACAATTTAAATACAAAGTGAGGCAAACAAAAGGAAAAGGGCTTTTCTTCAGCAGCGCGCTGCGCGGATTTACCGTTGTCGGAGCTGTTACTGCAATGTCGCGGGGCAAACAGGAAACAAAAGAACCGCTACAATCATAAAACGATTAACAGGTCGTGACCATTTCACCTGATTACCGAAGAACTCATTTGCATTCAACGGTCGTTTTCACCAGGTGAGCAACAGCGGGGCAACAACACCGCAACAAGTGCCAGCAACGGAAGTTCAATTTGAATGCCGCCCACCTGTTCTTCCGACGGATGGAGGGAGGGAGCGAGGGAGCGAGGGAGCGCGGGAGTGTGTGAGTGGCTGACCAGTTAGAACTTCCTTCAGCAGCATTTTAAGTGCTCAATTATGCCTGTGTGTGTGCGTTTGTGGTGGGTGTGCGTGCTTTGCATGCTATCTTCTTAATGATAAGCGATAAGCCAGTTCTCCATTCTGCTCTTCTCCTGCCCCCTCTTTTGGGCCTCGCCGTTTTTGGCCAACTGACGTCAGCCGCGCTTTCGGCTGCCTGGCTACAAATTAGAACAGAATTATCCCACGCATCTCGGATAATGTACGCGAAACGCTCGATCGTTTGCCCGCGATCGATTGTTGTTTTTGTTGTTGTTGTTGTTGTTGTTGCTGTTACTGCTACTGTTGCCGAGCAAAAACTGACAACAACTGCAGACGACAACGACAACGACGATCGTCAGGACAGCAGACAGCCCCAAGACAGGCCACAAGACACATGCAAGCCAACAGTGCTGCCCATGTCACGTACCCACTTTAGCTGCATTTTACACTACTTAAAATAAAAAAATAATGCAAATAAAATATTAATAAACCCATTGATCCCTAAAGTTAATAATAAATCATTAAATAAAAACTTGAAAAGTCTGGAATAAGGACTGTCAACTGCTGATGGTTCTAGGCGGGGCAGGCAATTTCCTGCTTAGCAAATGAATATCTTAATATGAAATCAAATAATATAATATACAAAAATATTATAAAATTTGCAATATGTCAAGTCCAATAATTTTCAAATTTCAAGGCTTATGGCAAATTGTAAACAGAGTTAATATCATACTAAATCATATTAGAAAACAATTTTAATGGACATATTACTTATAACAATATTTCCAGCTGTACGTGTTTAGCCTTTTTATTGCTAACTTGGCGAGTATTTTAACTATTTTGCAATAAAATAGGCAGCACTGCAGCTCAGCCGGCGCAGACGACAGATCGTCGATCGCCACACAAATTTCAGCGCGTAGAACGGTAACTTATTTTTTCCACTTATTGCCAAGCTGAGCCACAGAAGCCGAGTATGTGTCGAGCTGAAGTAGAAGCAGAAGCAGCAGCCGAAACAGAAACAGAAGATGCTGCCTCTAGTTGTTGCTGTTGCTGTAGATGTAGCTGTATCTGTAGCTGAGCGATGTCTCCAGCCTGGCTGTGATAAAATGTGCGTAAGTGATCAGTGGAAGACGTTGCAGACGACTTGGCCAGTTGGGGTTAAAATTCTTGGAGTTTTTTTGTTTCGCTTTGCTTGGCGTTTGCTTGCTCGCTTTTTTGTGTTGCGACTCGGCAGCATTTTAAAATTACAAGTATGTAATTTTGCTGAAATCAAGCGCTCATATGAAAATTCCACAGCGAAGCTGTCGATCGATCGAACGAGCGATCCGCAGCAATTGCGGTCGATTTTTAATTTGTGCTTCACTTTTGTCTCGGAAATCAGAGCAAGGCAGAGCCAGGAGCAAGAGACCTGGGAATGAGGCAGCTCAGTTCGCCCCACAGCCACTGTTTAGTGTTCACTGTTATCGACCTTATCGCGCCCACTGTGCGCACACGAAATGTCATTCTGTGCACGTCGCTACACAAGGCATCCCAATCAGTCGTAGGCACTCTATGGCGTTTGCAGGTAAGGCACAGAGCAGCAGCCTCTTCGGGCTCTCTGGCTGGCAGCTCGTCATCATTATCTCTGCGCTGCCAACATCACAAATAATATGAAAAAAATACAAAACAAATGCGACGACAAACACAAAAAGCAAAACAAATACAATTGCCTCGACCTGCAAGCAGACAGACAGCTCCACGTCCAGCCTCAGCCTCAGCCTCAGCCTCAGCCTTAGCCTCAGCCATTGCTTCAGGTTCAGCTCCAGCTCCAGATCGGAGCCGCAAATAAACTATTTCAATCAATGTGGTCGTCCAGGGATCAGTTCCCCGGTTTCCCCTTCCCCTACGCCTGCCCCCTTCTTCTTTACCAAACGCATCCGATCGATCGCAGCATGCCAAAGTTATTACGTAGTTTAAATTATCTCGTTTTTAACATTTTTTTTTTTTATTTTTATTTTATTTTAAATATTTTTAGGTGCAACTTCAACTGCTTACTTTTAAAGATCTAAAAATGTTATCGGATTAAATTCGGACTTCAAATTAAAGATTTGAACTGCATTCGATGTAGATTACAATCTCTCTCTCTCTCTCTCTCCCTCTATCTATATCTCTCTTCTTCTAGAGCTCATTCTTCTAGATGAATATAATAAATAGTATTTTAATTAATAATCAATATTCATTTTTATATATTAATTTATAATACTTATATTACTATTTTTAATCAAAATGTGTCTTAATTTAGTTTCATAAATGTTTTGTCTGTAAATGCCTAACTAACGTTTGAATAGTAATACAGCTGTGTGTTTTTATATATGTCTGTATATGTTATATTTCTTGCATATTAATTTTCGGCTTCAGAAGAAAAGTACTCAAGTCCTGTCCTTTTAATTTGGCGATGTGCAACGCCAATATTTTTGTAATAACCACATTTTATTTAAAATAAAGACCCCTTAATAAACAAAGATACCAGTAAATTCAAATGTTTAAAGACGATTCCTTTCTGCCAAAAAAAAAAAGAATAATAAAATAGATGACTACTTTTGCTTTCATCTGAAATTCCTTTTAAAACAATTAAAATATACTTAGAATCATGTGTTTATCAAGCAATACTTGCAAGCAGTGCAAGCAAGCAATGCATACGCCATGAAAGCAGTTTATAGCAAGCAGTATAGAGTTTTCGCATAATCAAATATCGAACAAAAGGTGGCGTTATGGCAAATAGTGAACTGTGTAGAAAGCGGCGCAGAAAGGAGCGTGCATTTAACATAACGTTAATATTCTGTTTTAATTTGATACAGCAAATTGTTGATTATCTTTCCATTTCTAAATTCAGGTAATATGTACATAAAACTCTCTCGTTTGATACTTACAAATTTTAGCTTAATTATTCAAAATGCAAATAAATGTATAAATATTTCTAAAAAGAAACACATTTATATACATTCACTTCAATTAAATTTTCGTTTTATAGTCTATTCGAATAGTGGTAAATACCAAAAGAGAAACCCTAATTAGTGCGGAAAACCGAATTTATTAAATTAAAATTATTCTCAAAATCAATATATTAATACTCCAAACTTCCATCCAAATTGAGGAATTTCCACTTAATTGTTGAGTACTTAACACCATTTATTGTTGAAGTTCGTTGAACTCTGTGTGACATTTATTTTCATTCGTTTGCATTGGCAGTGGTTCCATAGAAGGTATGGAACCCATTCCCGTGGCTCTCAATCTGATGACGGGGAATATTTAATGCTGATTATACGCGAATTGGCAAATCAAAGTTGGCACGCTGCTCGCTCGCTGGCGAACTTTTCGCCGAAAATCAAATTGAAAACGATTTTCAATTGAAAGTCATCTAGCTGCAGAGCCGTGAGAATTTTGACAGCTCTAGATATTCGATACACCCATACAACGTAAAAACAGCTCGCATCGGGTTCAATGCGACGAGCTCGAATTTAAGGAAGTAACCATCGTCGCTTATCTGTGACAGAACCTACATACAACAACAAAAAAGTTGCTCTACACTGAAAAGTAGCTTGAGTATAAGTATAAGTGTAAGTATAAGTATAAGTATAAGTATAAGTATAAGTATAAGTATAAGTATAAGTATAAGTATAAGTATAAGTATAAGTATAAGTATAAGTATAAGTATAAGTCTAAGTATAAGTATAAGTATAAGTATAAGTCTAAGTATAAGTCTAAGTATAAGTATAAGTCTAAGTATAAGTATAAATATAAGTCTAAGTATAAGTATAAGTATAAGTATAAGTATAAGTATAAGTATAAGTATAAGTATAAGTATAAGTATAAGTATAAGTATAAGTATAAGTATAAGTATAAGTATAAGTATAAGTATAAGTATAAGTATAAGTATAAGTATAAGTATAAGTATAAGTATAAGTATAAGTATAAGTATAAGTATAAGTATAAGTATAAGTATAAGTATAAGTATAAGTATAAGTATAAGTATAAGTATAAGTATAAGTATAAGTATAAGTATAAGTATAAGTATAAGTATAAGTATAAGTATAAGTATAAGTATAAGTATAAGTATAAGTATAAGTATAAGTATAAGTATAAGTATAAGTATAAGTATAAGTATAAGTATAAGTATAAGTATAAGTATAAGTATAAGTATAAGTATAAGTATAAGTATAAGTATAAGTATAAGTATAAGTATAAGTATAAGTATAAGTTGTTCCGCTCCGTCGTTAGCACGTCTCCGTCTCGTCGCTCTTCGTCCCGTCTCCGTCTCCTCTCCTCTCCGTCCCTCGTCTCTTCCGTCTCCGTCTCCGTCTCCGTCTCCGTTCGTTCCTCCCGTCTCCCCGAGCCCGTCTCCGTCCGTCTCCTTCCTTCGTATCCTCTCGTCTCTTCCGTCTCCGTTCGTCTCGTTCCGTCTCGTCCCGTCCCCGTCTACCGCCCGTCTCCGTTCCTCTCCGTCTCCTCTCCTATCCGTCTCAGTCTCCGTCTCCGTCATCCGTCTCGTCTCTCCCTGTCCGTCTCCGTCTCGTCTCCGTCTCGTCTCGTCCTCTCCGTCTCCGTCTCCGTTCCGTCTTATCCCCAGTCTCCGTCTCCTTCTCCGTCTCCGTATCCGTATCCGTCTTAGTTATAAGTTGGCTGATACGTTTATAGTTGTTTACATTTATATTAATTGGAAATTACAGAATTATTTTAAGTGGACTTTGTATTCAGTCATTGAGAATGTTTTGGTTCCGTTTATAAAGCTTAGTCGCTTTTGGTCTGTCAGCCAAGTCAACGTTCTGTTTTGGCCGAGTGCAATGAACGCTCGATTTAAGTCTTATTTTTCTTTGGCATTTGTTCTTTTTGCTGCATGTTAATTTTATTGATATTTGTTTTTGTTTTAGAGCGCACGCGTTGCGAATTCTTGCTGTCTTATCAGTCATATGCCAAAAAATCATCAAATAATAATAATATTTTTCAGAGCTTTGCTGAAATCATTTGTTGGTAGAAACTAACTTGATAAGTGCATGCGTATGTGTACGAGTGCGGTAGCCGCACTTTTGCACGATTTGTATTAATAAAACAATCTTATCAACAGCTGGGGATTGGTAAATCGGCATGTTGCAAGAACACACAAAGGAGCGGTGCAACCAGCAGTTGCAAAGTTTGCAATGCAACGAACAGGGAAGCGAACTCGGCTTGCACAATTCGCGTAGTGTAGTCATCGATATCGATAGCTGTCGCTTGATTATCAATCAGTGATAGCTTTGACTGATAAGCCTGACTGGCCCGCCCGCCAGCTTGGCTGCAACGAACGCTTATCGTGCATATGCACACGCTGCGTATGAGTAATCGTTGAAATGAGGTGTAAGTATGTATATACCTTTAAAAAAATGACACAAAACTTGACCCATATAAAGGCAGATTGAACGCGAAAGCGAGAGTGAGAGTGAGAGTGAGAGTGAGAGTGAGAGTGAGAGCGACAGTGAGAGAGTAGGTTATGCATGGGAAGGGGGTTGAGGAGCTACGGGGTGGGTATCTCAAATATTGGGGTCAGCGAGAGCAGTGTACGACTTTTACAAATCGCTCCATTTAAATCAACAAATCTACGAAGCGTGCTAATTTACGAGAAGATGTATTTCATAACGGCTTTTAATTTAAATTTAATACGCAAAAGACAACAATAACAATAATATTAACGATTATAACGACGGCAACAACAACGAAGTGTTACGTGAAAGCTCAGCCATAAGCACCCGACCTGGGCTCACGTCTAACGCTCTCTTTTGCACTCAGTCACGCATGCGCGGCACAGAGCAATGCAGTGTAGCAAAAGCATTTTGCTTTATTTTCTTCTAAACAGCTGGCAGTCTAAGTACAAAGCAAAGTGAGCAAGGCAGACGCGCTTTTATATGATGGGTGGGCGGCCTGTGGGGCATGGCAATGCTGCGAGTTTGTGTGTGCGTGCGCAACCGGCTTTGACGCTCTTTTCCGAAAAGCAAACGAAAACGAAAGCGAGCGTAGACGAATGCAAAGTGGTTTCGGCAGCAGCAATAAGACGACGTGACGTCGCAACGTCGCAGTGTCGCGATGCGTTCGGCGTTCGGCGTTCAGCGTCGGCAGCTCCACTGTTTATGTGTGCGTCTCTCTGGTTGACTGCCTTGTTTTGACGTCACAAACTTATCGAAGTCAAATTGCTGTGCCTGTTGCTCACACGAACGAACTAAGTAATATATTAATAGTGATATACGTAAGAAAAGTTACATATTTATTCAGGTGGGTTACGTAACATAAACGCCATGAATCAAACACTTCCTATTATAATATACATATATTATAATATTGCTGAGTGTTAATAATTATGAATATTCTTAATGCTATAATTCTACACAACACGCGTCACCTTAACAACTAGCATAAGAAACATGCGTTTCTAAAAACTATGACATGTTATAATATAACTTTAATCATTTCATCCATCCGAATTACAAGACTTGCTTGAACACAGTAATTTGACTTTATTCGGCACACACTCGCTAAGTAAACTGTCTTGCAGTGACTCGAGCGATCGGGTTGTTGTTGAGAGTAAAAGTGATTGGGAAAAACTTTTGCTTTTGCTTTTGCTTTTTGTTGTCGATCGCCAGCTTGTTTGACGCTCTTTTGCGCTCTCAATTGTGCTCTCTTCCATTCTTCCTCTACCTCTTTCTCTCTTTTTCTATGCCTTGCTTTGTACGCATGTGTATTTGTGTTGCGCAGTGGCCTGACCACCACTACCATCCACAGGTAGTTGCTGTAAAAGCAGCGCAGTCAACGCCGTCATTTTGGGGCTTTTATATCGCTTTGCTCTCTTTAGTAGTGTGTGCGTGCTTGTGTGTGTGTATGTATGTGCCTCTTGTTGTTGTTGCTGTTGCTTTTGCTTCTGCTTTTGCTGTTGTTATTGGCGTTGCTTATTTTTCGGCCGCCGTTGGCGTCGCTGCTTTGCCTGCGTCTCATTTTCTTCGGCGCTGCTGCCGCGTTAAAGACTTTTTGTCACAGTTACAATTTACCAATTGTAAGCAGCGGACGCGAACGCGCAACGGCCTCATACCGAATAAAGCTCATATAGCTAAGAGCCCATAACGGTTCTTCAGGAGCAACGTCTGATACAAAGCGTCCGCGTCAACGACAAAGGCAGCGCCACTGTCAGCGTTAGCGTTAGCGTCGACGTCAGCGCATACGACTTGTAAATAAATAAAAACTCGCATATAAAATCTGTTGCATCATTGTTGAAACACTTCAGTCGCTGAATCGCGTGCGTGAAGGCAACACTTGGCACGACAATAACAAAAAAAAAAAAAAACAACAACAAAAACAAAAACAAAGTGCAATAACAGCTACAACAGTTCAAGAAACAGTGCGCGCAGCTGCAGTGATCACTTAAAACGGCTTCTAGAACATAAACAACAAATGAAACATGAGAAAAAGTGCTATGCTCAAAGAAAAAGTCATTGAGAAGTGAGATAAAATTAAACAAAGTGAAGTTTTACCAAAAAATGTAAAAAATTTCGAAGTAAACTTTTAAATTTTTTACTGTAAAAATTTAATAAATTACTGCAAACATTTCCAAAGAACAATTTACCCCAAGATAAAAATAAAAAATAAAATGATTTAGCGCCTGCTTAAGGGATATTTAGCAAAGTTTTATTCAGCCCGCCCCTCCCCTCGGCCCCTTTGCAAATTGGATCCTAAAAGAAAAGGCATCAAAATTCTACCCTCCTTCGCACAACTCAAAATGCTGAACATGGAATCGCCTCAGATGTATGCGGATGCGGTGCAAACATTGGCGCAGCTCGACCTGAAGAAGCAGCCGCAGCCGCTGCCGCAGCAGGCAACAATCGGCCAAATCACGCTGACGGCGATGTCCAGTGCACAGCAGCAACAGCAGCAGCAGCAACAACAACAACTGCAACAGCAACAGCAGCAGCAACAGGTGACAACGGATGCCAACAACAATGCCACAATTCAGGACGCGGCCTTGCTGGTCAAGCAGCACGCCATGCAGCAGATGCAACTGAACAACAACAACAACAGCAACAACAGCAACAACAGCTTGCTGCAGAAGCAAATGCTGCAACAGTACGGCACTCAAACGGATCTGGACGAGCTGACCACTCAGGAGATAACACTGGACTTGCAGCACCTTATCGACGACCAGTTCCGGGACACGGAGACCCTGGGCATATTCAGCGACATGGTGACCAGTCCGGGCGGATTGTCCGCCACGCTGCCGCCGAGTGGCATGGTCAGTGCGGCCGCCAAAGTGCTGCAGCAGCAGCAGCAGACGCTGGCCAATGCGCGGCAGCAGCAGCACTCGTACGGCAGGGCGGCGCTGGCCTACATGCCGCAGGCGGTACACTCTAACGCCACGTACAACAATCACTCGAGCGACGAGAACAGCTCCGTGGGCAGCGACTCGAGCAGCACGATCAAGGAGGAGCCCATCGATCCTGAGTACCGCAGGCATCTGCAGGAGTCGGTCAGTAGCCAGGCGGCTGCGGCGTTTATAAGCAACGGCAATGGACTCTACAATGCGTACCAAGGTAACCCGCTGGGCGGCAGCAACAACAACAGCAGCAGCAACAACAGCAGCAACAGCAGCAACAACAGCAACAACAACAGCTCGGCGAACAGCAGCGCGGCGCAGTTCACCAATCTGACGACGGCGAATGTCCTGGCACATCACAACCTGCCGCACTTGGCAGCCAACGCACAGCAACTGCTCAAGCATCACACAAAGCTGCAACAGTCGCAGCAGCACCACGTCCAGCAGCAGCAGCACGCACAGCAGCACCGCAAGCACAGCAACAAGCACGTTGACAAGGGCACCGAGGAGTACCGGAGACGCCGCGAACGCAACAACATCGCCGTGCGCAAGAGCCGCGAGAAGGCCAAGGTGCGCTCCAAGGAGGTGGAGGAGCGCGTCAAGTCGCTGCTGAAGGAGAAGGACGCGCTGCTGCGCCAGCTGAGCGAGATGACCAATGAGCTTTCGCTTCACAAACAAATCTACATGCAGCTCATGAATCACACGAATCCCGAAGTGAGTCGCGTCTGCCGCAGCTTCCTCAACACGAACGAACATTCGCTGTAGCTGTGATGACTAACCTGTGCGAGCGAGCGAGAGAGACAAATGGAGAGATGGAAGGAGAGAGAGAAGAACCGAGCGAGTGTGAACAGGGCCTGTAAATTAGTGTGATTGGGTGTGTGTGTATGAGTGAGCGTGTGCGAATGATTCAAATAAAACTGTGTAGGTAGCATATAAGTTCAAGGATGCAACGCAAGCAACGCCGGCAAGCAATTGCGTCAAGCCAATAGTTGCTTTGCTTTGGCCCAGATCCTTGACTCGACTTGTATACCTTTTACTTTGTTAACTTCTCTCGACTTCTAATGCAACGGTTGCTGCAGCTGTTTCTTCTACATACATATACATCTACATCTACTTCTACTTATACGCCTACTTCTACTTATATGCCTACTTCTACTTTCTTATATTTTCTGCGCTGCCTTTGGCATTCCTTCTATTGTACATTATTTTGGCTGGGAGTTTCTTACACTACTTTCTGAACGATTGTTACCAATGCGTCTTCTTCAATTTTGTACTTAATTTTAATAAATTGTAAAATACTTTTTCACATTTTGATACAAATTATATAACATAGTATGCATAAGTTAAGCCAAAGAAAAGAAAATGTTAAATATTTAAAAACATATATATATATATATATATATGTATATATGTATATATATCTATACCATATACTGTATCATATATATGGGTATGTGTATAAATAAAGCAAGCAGGAAAGAAAACAAAAAATACAAAAGGAAAACAAAAACTAAATCAAAAGAAGAATCATACACTAAAAATACCTATTTATGTAAATCTATTTAAATATACTAAGAACAACAACAACAATAACACTCGGTGTGCAGCTTGCGCTATGCTTTTGATCCGCCACGCCCCTCTTTAGTTGTCCACCAAGGAGAACGTTTTATTAGCAAATCCTTAGCTTTAAGCTTTAAACAGTTTCAACTGCTTTTGTTGCACAGGACAATGAGAAACCCCCAAAACAATTAATTAATATGAATGTGTATAAATGTATAATTATTGTTACCTAGCAAATTCAATGAGAATTCTTACGTATATACGAATATCTAATGAAAACAAACGAACCACAAAAAAAAAACAACCTGAAAGAAAGCAGATTATTGCTTAGAAGCGTAGTAGATGAAAATGCTATTAATTTGTAAGGCCAACGCAATGTTCTCATTTTAATTTATAAATCAAACGATAAAGAAACAAAACACACTGTAAAGCGAGTATAAATAAATTTTAATAAAATTTGTATAGAAAAAAATTGCACTTTTAATTGAACAAATAGTAATATTTCCCTCTTTTATTTGAAAAGGGCTTACAAAAAAATAAAAAAATAACAGAAATATTTCTCAGTTTTTTTATATTTATTTTCTAGGTTTAAAGCAAGTGAATGATGTGGATTTTGTATGCCTGATATAATGTATGTAACCGCACCCATGAGAAAGAAGCGAGGCAAACTCGGTAAAATACTACTCTGAACCCTTCGAAAAATTGATATTTCACAATAATTCTTCAAAAATTCTTACAACAAAAACCGGAATTATATAAAATATATCTAAATCTACGATTGAAATTTGGAAGCACTAGCTCTAAAGGTGTAGGAGATATAATTAAATGACTAGCTTTCGACAAGGTTTTAAATCGATAATAAAATATCGGAAAGAGTTATCGATTTTTAGAGAAAAGCTCGAAATGCGCGTAGATGGAAAAATTTCGACAAGGTTTTAAATCGATAATAAAATATCGGAAAGAGTTATCGATTTTTAGAGAAAAGCTCGAAATGCGCGTAGATGGAAAAATTGTATATCTACGCCTACTAGGGGCGTGGCAAATCGGACCTGAAGATATAGCGAGTTTTCAAATTCTGCTATATTTTACGCACTATTGATGCAAGGGACCTGAAATTTTGTATATATACGCAGGTTGACCTCCCAAGTCCAACGTCTCCGCAAAAAAGGAGCGTGGCAAACCGCAAAAGTTTAAATATCCTACAGCTTAAGAACTAGAAGCTTCAAATTCGGATAGTTAGGTTACTAGTAATCTCCTCAATCGATGTCTCAAAAATAATTGTTACGCCTATTTGGGGGCGTAGCATATTGAAAAATACCCTGTAATTTTTTAATTTTTTGAGTATAAGCATCCCAATTTTGCAACGTTCTTACTTGTTTAGTGTTGATTATAACACTCTTACTGGTGTTTTAGGTTAACAAATTTTACTTATTTATTTATTTATTTTGATAACGTCTTAGGAACAAATTCGTAAATATATTAAATACATGCTTATTATTGTTAAATGTTGTATTTGTATATTCATTTGAGATATGTGATGAAAAATGTTTACAATTATCATTTTATATTGCACTTTGGATGACTTTTAAAGTCCCATTATCTAACTAATTAAAATCAATGCTGCGTGTTGTATTTTATTTTTATACTCATTAACGAAAAAGAATTATATTGTATATTGGTTTTGTGAAATGTCCGTCTTGTGCGCTCGTATGTCCGTATGAACGCAGTTTATTTCGGCGCTATCGAAGCTAGAGACTTGAAATTTGGAACACATACTCGTGCATATCTCCGATTTTTAAAGTGTTATTTGTCCCGATTCACCCACTAGGGGCGTGGCAAATCGGAAAATGCATTTTCTGATTTGCCTGAAATCATATTAGTTGAAGAGCTAGAAAGCTGAAATTTGGAATGTAGATTCGCACCGACCACCCAAGTCCACGAGCTATGGCGGATATATCTCTGCCCACGAGGGGCGTGGCAATCGAATAAAAAAATTACTGATTTGATGTGAATGAGTATTCCGCAGTCGGTAACGTCTTACTGCAACGTTCTTACTTATTATACTCTGAAAATAAGAAATTAGGGTATAAGGGTTCTGTTGAAATGTACGTGACAGCTGAGTCGATATGTCCCTGTCCGACTGTCTGTCCGCAGTCTCGACTACAGCTTTGTTACTTGTTATTATTCACTTTATTTATGTCTAGTTTTCAGTTCTAGAGTCTAGTCTAGTTTCAAGTTCTCATTTGAAAACAAGTAAGAAGGATTTAGTCGAGACTGCTCGACTAGTAGATACCCTGAACCTCCAATCTGATATTCTAATCAGTCTGTACTTCTATTATACACATACACATACATACACATGCACTTATAAAAACGCGCTCTGCTATCTGCGCAGTAAGCAGCAACCTTGAACATATGTATGTGATGGTGAAGGGGTGGAAATAAAGGTGGGGGTAAATTTTTAGCAAGAACTTAAATTGTATAAAATGCATCTTAATATATATTTTAAATTTGGAGACTAGCTTTAAAGATGTAGGAGATATAATTTTATAAGTTATTTTCGATAAGGTTTTTTATCAAAAACAAAATAACGAGATGAGTTCTCGATTTTTAGTCATAAACTTTTGAAGAGTCTAGCTGTTATTTAATTTTATTTTAGACGAACAGACGAACAGTGCCAAATCGACTCAGCTCGTCGCTCTGATCAAGAATATATATTCTTTGTGGGGTCTGCCACGCCTCCTTCTGGCTGTTACATACAATTCAACAAAACCATTATAGCCCATTGAAAATGGAAATGGGTATAAAAAGAAAAAGATCGTTTGCTTGCAGAGGCTCGTTCCCTTTGTGGGATTTCAAGATGCAGCAGTTGAATGTGCTTCTGCTTTGGCCAATTGCAATTTACCACAGCTAAAGGGGCGGCTGTTGTAGCTAGATGTGGCGAAAATCAGCTTGCCAAGAGCACAAAGCACAAAATTAAAAATACAAAGTGCTGCGAATCAAATGTCTGCCATATTCAGGAGGCAAAGCATACACGAAATATGCTGAGATGGGGCTGGGATCGTCTGTCTGCAGATGGGACGGCGATAGCGGCGGGGCAATGTATGGGCTAGCACCGCGACAGTTTTGCCCCACAGGGCAGCGTCAGAGGTTGGCACGGATGCTTTTTGGGGGCATATGAAAGTTTATATGCGTGTGTGGACGTGTGGGTAATGCCTAGACAATTGCCAAGACGGCGGTGGCTTGGTGGCGCATTGACACAATTTGACAGTTAGACAAACCCGAAACGAAGAGCAAATTTATAAACGACAAGCAGCAAAATTAATGCAACTGAAAAGACAAATTAATGCGCAGTGAAAGCCAAACAGCAGCAGCAACAACAGCAGCAGCAACAGCAGCAGCAACAGCAACGCGAGCGAATGCAGCGCATGGCGCGGCTTAGTCAGATAATCACTTAAAACTTTTGGCTAAGCCCTTTTTGGAGACCTCGGGCCCAAAAACAAAAAGCTTGTATAAAAAACTAAAACTTTCATTTGGGCTGCGTGTGCTCAATTTGTCTAGGCTGCCCTTTACCCCACCTCGATGTGCCCCTCCTCTGCCCCACGCCACTCTACAGCTACATTGCTGCTGGAGCTGCATTGTTGGCCGCTTTGATTGATGACAGCTAATTGCAGCCTCCAAACGAAAAAAGAGAAATTATCGGTGTGGGTGTCTCCCCCCCTTCTCACTCCCTCTCCCGTCACCTACTTGCAACGGTAGCTGCGTGCAGTATCATGTCAAACTGAAAAGGGTTCTAATCCGCTTAGAAAGGTGAAAGCGAGTGCACTGCGGCGAGTTACCTAAGTTACTCGATGCGTGTCGCCTTGCCAAAGGCCCATCTGTCTCATCCTGCCACATGTCGTGCCAATAAATTGACGCACAATTACTGCTCAACTAGGCGCCAACAGCCAACAGCCAAGAGCCGAGAGCCGAGAGCCGAGAGCCGAGAGCCGAGAGCTGAGAGCACTACACGGTGTGTGAGTTATGAGTGCCAAGTGATAAATTTGCAACAAGCGGCACATAAATTCATCTTTGCACATTTTAATTTTTTCTGTTCACGGTATTTTTTTTTCGTTGAACACATTCAAATTGGGAAATCAGTGTATAATGATTTTGTTAAAATGTATGTAACACAAAGTATACATATTCTTGATCAGGGCGACGAGCTGAGTCGATTTGGCCCTGTCCGTCTGCCTGTCCCTCCATCCGTCTGTATGTATGAACGCGTGTAAGTGTAGATTCATATAATTTCGGTTTTTGTTAAGATTTACCCCCCACCCCTAAATCCATCCCCTCACCGTCACCTTTGTAAAAGGCGTATCTACTACTTGAAATCCGCCTTTTATAAAGGTGACTTGTGCTTTGGAATGTACATACATTTCAACATTATGATGAAGTTCTGTAAGTTTCATTAAGATTGCCTAAAATAAGAGCAGAGTGATTAGAATATCAGAATGGAGGGTTCAGGGTATCTCCTAGTGGAGCAGTCTCGACTAGAGTCTTCTTACTTGTTATACCCTGAACCCATTGAAAATGGGAAATCAGGGTATAATGTTTTTGTGTAAAAGTATGTAACAGGCAGAAGGAATCATCGCAGACCCCACAAAGTATATATATTCTTGATCAGCACGATGAGCTGAGTCGATATAGCCCTGTCCGTCTGTCCGTCCGTCCGTCTGTCCGTCCGTCCGTCCGTCCGTCCGTCCGTCCGTCCGTCTGTCCGTCTGTCCGTATGAACGCCGAGATCTCAGAAGATATAAGAGCTAGAGAGCTGAAATTTTTTGTGCATACTCGTGTATACCATACGCAGTACGAGTTTGCTTTATTTTTTCGATAACTCATCCGATAACTTTTTTATCGAGAATAATCGAAAAATTGATTTTGTTTTTTGAGCCTCATCGGAGTACTATTAGACATAGAGACTTCAGATTTACTGTGTGTATATATATGATGAATACAAACATTTTTTAATCAACAGATTTTGGATACCACGCCCCCTTCGCCCCCAATTAGCAAAAAACGTATTTCAAGTACTAGAGACTTGTGCTTTAGAATGTACACACATTTTGACCATATGATTACGCTCTGAAAATTTCATCAAGATTGCATGTCTACAAAAAAAGTTATTCATCAAATAAATTCTCATACTATTGCCCACACTGCAGCGCAGCCCAAGCGCAGTCGCTGCTTACTGCGCTACTAGCAGAGCGCGGGCGCGTGAGGGTGGATGCATGTGTATGTATGTGTGCGTGCATAAAAGAAGTGCAGAATGATAAGAATATCAGCTTGGAGGGTTCAGGGTATCTCCTAGTCGAGCAGTCTCGACTAGAGTCTTCTTACTTGTTTTATTTTATTTTTGTCACTTTCAAATGTTATAGACAATTAGTACCAATTCAGTTTTGGGATAGAGCATTGGGCGCTGCATTATCTGTCCACGCACCTCTTTTATCCGTTTTTCGTAGCTACACATATTTTGTTGTTCTCGTTGTCGTTGTTGTTGTTGTTGTTGTTGTATCTTCGACATCTTTAACATTGCTGCCATTTTCTATGCCTCAACAGCGACAGCAACAATGAACGAACTATACCGGAAAAAAGTGGGTTACTTAATTTTTATTTTCTTGCATTTCAAGCCAGCAGTACCACTACCAATACGAACAGCAATACGTACATCAATACCAATACCAATACGAATACCATTACCAGTAACAAACAACAACAGCAACTCAAGCCAGCTTTACATCTATGCATCTATCGGTATATCTTTTTTTTTAGCACAGATTGAGTAACAGTTTGTTGCTGGCGCTGTTTGGCTTATATTTAAAGCCAAGCATCGGTCCCCTTTCGGACCCCTCTTGACTTGACGCCAACAGCAGCAGCAGCAGCAGCAGCAGCAGCAGCAGCAGCAGCAGCAGCAGCAGCAGCAGCAGCAGCAGCAGCAGCAGCAGCAGCAGCAGCAGCGTTGATCGTGTGGCCAAATGCTGCGGCAAGCGTGGTTTCACTTTCTATGCCTCTGACTTTTGCTGTCTACCAACAGCAACAGCAGCAGCTAGCAACAACAATGAGGCCGTCAAGCATCCAGCTACAACAACAACTATAAAGAGTGCTCTAGTCGAGAGAGGAAGACTAAAAAATACTCATTAAAGTTGGACTTTTTTAAAAATATATTTCTCATGACCGTTAACTGACTGTTTGTCTAGATGACTGACAATATATAATCTAAAAATATCTCTGTTTAAAAATATATAGATACGTTCATTATCTTTCCATTAGTATATAACATTTCTCTACATGTGCCCATATATCGAAATGTTTATTTATAACATTTGGTATACACCTTTCCTCCGTCGAGCTTAGGGTGTAGAGAAGTTAACGGAATTGCTCAGTTCACCTCTTTTTCTTTTTTCCTTTTCCTTCTGCTTTTGCGTTTGCTTTTTCAGTTTTTTTTATCCAACAGCGCTTTGACTATTTTCTTTTCGACGGCCCCTACGAGTGGCTGCGTCTTTCAGTGTGCATCTCAGTGTTGGCCTCTTATGTAATGTGAAAGATGCCTTTTCTTTTGTTGTGAGGCTGATGACCAAGTTAAGATATTATGTTCGTTATGTTGCGCTTATTAACGTGGCCTACAAAAATTGTGTTTTGAGTTTGGATGTTGCTTAAACGATTTTTCCACCGTTATAAATCAAGCGTCAACTCAAAAATGAAGATATATTTCTGCTCCTTTTCCCCCAGCCTTTCCCCATTTTCCATTGCATGTCCTCCTAAACTTTTCCCCGCTCAACTATTGCTGCGGGCAAAGTTACGCAATTTTGGCATCGAATTCAATCCCCTTGGATTGTATTTATTCGTGACTCGTGACTTAAATATTGTTGCTAAGACAATAATAACAAAAGCAACAGCTACAATTAAAAACCTATAAATCTACTCATATGCCGTATACATGGGCATACGTATGTACATATATCTACATATGTATGTAAGGCTACAACAAGATCAACAATCATGTTTTTTTGAAAAGGTCATGTACTTGCGAGATTCTGCTCTTCGGATGCAGACAAACTACCCATACAAATTCAAATTCTATGCTCCAAGGTGCAAAAATCGCTGCATATTGCTTATATATGTGATGCGAAGAGTCAGCACAACGACAACTTAAGTACAGTAAAATTTACCTTTCTCATGTCTATGACAGTCTCTCAGCATATACAGAATTTAGGGCACTTGTCTAATAGTAATTTAAGCTTAAACAGTTATGAGAATAAAATAAATAATCATTCATTCATATACATAAATTCAACTAAAAGATATGCACAATATAATATTTTTGATTAGTATAAAATTAAATTTAATGACTTGATTTTAATATTCCAATGTGAAGTCATTTAATTGAATATGTAAATATGTAAATGTAATATGTATATTCGTGAAATGGAAACCGACTTGGCATTTGACGAAATAATTTTTCCAGAAATGGAAATATTGATTTAATGTAATAACATATACATATTCAAATTAATATCATTTACACAGTTATTAAAGTTTAGCGTAGAGATTTTCATTTGGCAGGGGCACGCAGACACGCACACACACATACACGCAGACACATGTTAGAAAAGAAAAACTAAATCTAATCCACTTACCTAAAGACCCATTGGCCTACTTTTCTTAGAGACCAGCAACAAAAATATAGGAAATACAATAAAAAAAATATGCTCGAAAATAATCTCCACGCTGTTAATCAGCAACACATGTGTGTGTGTTTGTTTGGTGCGCCGAAATGTACAGCGCGCCCTTTTGAAAACTTCTTTGAAAGAGAGAAGAAACAAAAAAGTCGCTCGCGCCACCATTTTCATTTTTCAGCTGCGCGTTGGCGTCGCTCTCGCTGTCGCTGTGGCTGTGGCTGTCGCTGCTTTATCAGTCTAACTACGTCGAAGGGAGGAGGAGGTGTGGCAGGGGACGGCTGGTGGGGCGGTGCGTGGGCAACTTATCTTAGGGCGAAGCTCGACGCGTCGGAAAGAGATGGGCGCATGAGCGCAGGGCCCGGACCCAAGCACAAGCATAAGCATGAGCACACACCCGGGGACCCCAGACCCCAGACACTTGTTGCAAGCACAAACATCAATGAATTGACCCAATTTTTTAACAGCAACAACAAAAAAGAATATATTTTTTACTACAAAAACTTACACACACATATACGCTGATACATATACAAACGTAGCCAGAGCACAAACAAACCTAAATATGCCCTAGCTATAAAGTAAAAGCTCCCTTAAAGAACACAACAACAACAACAAATTGATAATGTTTTTCATTTCTGTTTGCTTTGCGGCATTGTTGAGTTGTTTGCATTTGTTGCTGCAGCAGGGCGGGGCCCGGAGGGGTGGCTATACGTATGTGTGTGTATCTGCAACTGAACAGCCAAATTCACTTTCAATTTGGGCGCATTTGAAAGAAATGTCTGCAGCAACAACAACAACAACAACATAAACTATAAGAAAAAACACTAGAACAAGAAGAATATCATATATGTAGATCGCTTGACTTTGAGCTAAGTAGGTCAGCAGAGTGTAAAATAGACGCATAGCTGAAAGCGAAACAACAATCAGATGCGCTTTTCTATTTTTTCCCTTTTTATTTTTATTTGTGTTTTAGCATGTAGGGAATCAAAATTGGATTGAAATTGGTAATTGGTAGCGGGAGCGGAGCATTGTTTGGGTCATGTGTCTGGATGCGCTAACGGGTAAATGGTATCTGGCA
Source organism: Drosophila navojoa (assembly GCF_054131105.1). NCBI lineage: Eukaryota > Metazoa > Arthropoda > Insecta > Diptera > Drosophilidae > Drosophila > Drosophila navojoa. The sequence continues at coordinate 26,127,346 of NC_142893.1, read as the reverse complement.
TAGTTTCTTCAAAGGCCCAGAAACTATCTGTTAAGTAGGTCAGGCAAAAGCGAACAGCTTTTGGGGCTCGGACTGATCAGCGCTCAGCGATCAGTGATCAAGAGTGTTTCTTTCTATTAAAAGGCAGCCTGAACATTTTCATACACATGCTCATTACAAAAGTAGGGTAAATACCCAATACGAAAACTAACTTTTCTATTTGATTTAGCGCTACAGTTCCTGTAGAAGATCGTGTACATTTGCTTAAGTTGCTTCATTATCAGTAAGAATCCATTCTAAATGCCTAACGCTATTACACTGTATATTTGTAGCGTTTTACTAGTTTGTTGTTTGTCTTTACATTTTACTATTATACGAATATTTATTCCTAGTTTCTATTCGTCTGCGGCCTATGATGTGATGTTTTGATTCAGCAGACATCCCCAAAAAATGCTACTGAAAAGCCCAACATATTGTTAATTTAATGTTAATATTTAATTGCATATATAGACGAAGTACATTCGAACATAATCATCTCATGTAATATGTAATAATCATCTTAAATATGTAATAATCACGTTTGACATACTAAAAATATGTACAAAAATATACAGAGATGATTAAAGTCGCGCAGCTCTTCAGCGGTCCAGCCGAGTCACCGACTACAGCTTAACTTAACACGTTTACGTAACTGACCTAAGCTATCGCGATACGTAAGCAGCTAGCTAAACGCTTACGTAACCCACTAATAGATTGTCTATTTTCGGCTCAGCTGAATCCCATTCATGATTCTAATGTGTCGACCTATTATCATGGTCTGCCCGTCGATGCCGACTCACTGATCGAATACATAAGCACATGAATTTTATGCGTTCAGCGCAGCGATTGAATTTTCTTTTTGTTTGCTTCTACAACTTTTATAAGTTTCACTTCAAGCGTAGGGTGTGTGAGGGTACTACGAATTTGTAAGCCGATATTACATGTGTTTGATATGCTGATCGGATCTGCTAGAAGAATAATTTAAGTTAGCCTTTGATTTTTCTTTATATAGTTGCACTTGTAGTGTTTTAAGATATAATTTTATTTAACGTAATTATAAGCGATTTTCAATCTAAGTAGACGTGATGCATGCAGGGTGTATCCATGTCGGCTTTCTTTCTTCTTCCTGATTTATTGGATCGTCTTCCGTATTACGGGTCACATGCGTGCGGTTTGTCTTGTCCGCTTTTTGATTTTGTTAGGTGTGTAAGTTTTGTGATTGTTATTATGTATTGAGTTGCTTGGGTGTCTGTGTGTGCATGTGTGTGCATGCTTGAGTCTCACAGTGACAATCGTTGTCGATTACACGGCCTTGAAAGTGAAAAGGTGTTGAGCGAGGAACTTTCGCTTTTCAGACCTACTCAATGCATGTACCCATGAGTGTGTGCGCATGTAGGTGTATGTGTGTGTGGGCATAAAGCTGCCAGCGGACTGACCTGCAAATTTAAACAGAAACAAGTAAGAAGGCTCTAGCTGAGACTGCTCGACTAGGAGATACCCTGAACCCTCCAATCTGATATTCTAATCATTCTGTACTTCTTTTATACACATACATACATACATATGCATCCGCACGCACGTATAAAAACGCGCTCTGCTAACTGCGCAGTAAGCAGCGACTGCGCTTGGGATGCGCTGCAGTGTGGGTAATATTATGATAATTTATTTGTTGAATAATTTAATTTCTAGACCTACGATCTTAATGAAACTTTCTGAACGTAATCATAATGTTCAAATGTATGTAAATTCTAAAGCACAAGTCTCTAGTATTTGAAATGCGTTTTTACAAATTGGGGGCGAAGGGAGCGTGGTATCCAAAATCTGTAAATTACAAAATGTTTGTATTCATCATATATATATACACGATAAATCTGAAGCGTCTAGGTCTAAAAGTTTTCAAATGAAACTGAAAAAACAAAACCAATTTTTCGATTATTCTCGATAAAAAAGCTATCGGATGATTTATCGATAAAATAAAGCAAACTCGTACTGCGTATGGTATACACGAGTATGCACACAAAATTTCAGCTCTCTAGCTTTTGTATCTTCTGAGATCGACGCACTCATACAGACGGACGGACGGACAGACGGAGAGGGCTATATCGACTCAGCTCGTCGTGCTGAGCAAGAATATATATACTTTATGGGGTCTGCGATGATTCCTTCTGCCCGTTACATACTTTTACACAAAACCATTATACCCTGATATCCCATTTTCAATGGGTTCAGGATATAATAAACGACACGTCAGTTTTAGCACCTTCAGAGTCCGCCCACGTGGCTGCGTACACCCACAAATTGAAGGAGTCTCAATGCTTAGGAATGATTGCTGTCGTTGTGCAGCTCATTTCCATAGGATCTGTAAAGTCAGAGCTGCAAGTTAATTGTCGAAAAAACAGCAACTGGCTCAACCTTATTTCATAAGCTGTTGCAGTTAAATATTTTGGGGCAATTAAATAACTGGGCGGCCCATTATATAAGGCGGCTCGTAAGCGCACATTTAATTATTTTAACTATCCTAAACCAAGTATTACATATGCTATTGTTGTTGTTGGCTTTGCGTTGGTTTTGGCTTTTTAGTGTGGGTATTACGAAATATCTAAAGCCTTAACAAAGTCATTTCATTAAGCCCATTTTCCTACAAAAAAGATGAATAAATAAACAGAAATAAAAAAAAAAAAAACAAAACAGTTCCGTTAACGGTGCTTAATTATGCATAAGTAAAAGAGTTGAACAAAATTAAATGTTATGCATTTAAGCTAAAGCTAAAAGCTCATGAACAATCTAAAAACGAGGCGACGACAATTTAAGCCAGCCAAATATATTTCAGATACAGATGCAAATAAAAATATACGTAACGATACATTTATCTACACAAATGCAGATACAGATACAGATACAGATACAGATACAGATACAGATACAGATACAGATACAGATACAGATACAGATACAGATACAGATACAGATACAGATACAGATACAGATACAGATACAGATACAGATACAGATACAGATACAGATACAGATACAGATACAGATACAGATACAGATACAGATACAGATACAGATACAGATACAGATACAGATACAGATACAGATACAGATACAGATACAGATACAGATACAGATACAGATACAGATACAGATACAGATACAGATACAGATACAGATACAGATACAGATACAGATACAGATACAGATACAGATACAGATACAGATACAGATACAGATACAGATACAGATACAGATACAGATACAGATACAGATACAGATACAGATACAGATACAGATACAGATACAGATACAGATACAGATACAGATACAGATACAGATACAGATACAGATACAGATACAGATACAGATACAGATACAGATACAGATACAGATACAGATACAGATACAGATACAGATACAGATACAGATACAGATACAGATACAGATACAGATACAGATACAGATACAGATACAGATACAGATACAGATACAGATACAGATACAGATACAGATACAGATACAGATACAGATACAGATACAGATACAGATACAGATACAGATACAGATACAGATACAGATACAGATACAGATACAGATACAGATACAGATACAGATACAGATACAGATACAGATACAGATACAGATACAGATACAGATACAGATACAGATACAGATACAGATACAGATACAGATACAGATACAGATACAGATACAGATACAGATACAGATACAGATACAGATACAGATACAGATACAGATACAGATACAGATACAGATACAGATACAGATACAGATACAGATACAGATACAGATACAGATACAGATACAGATACAGATACAGATACAGATACAGATACAGATACAGATACAGATACAGATACAGATACAGATACAGATACAGATACAGATACAGATACAGATACAGATACAGATACAGATACAGATACAGATACAGATACAGATACAGATACAGATACAGATACAGATACAGATACAGATACAGATACAGATACAGATACAGATACAGATACAGATACAGATACAGATACAGATACAGATACAGATACAGATACAGATACAGATACAGATACAGATACAGATACAGATACAGATACAGATACAGATACAGATACAGATACAGATACAGATACAGATACAGATACAGATACAGATACAGATACAGATACAGATACAGATACAGATACAGATACAGATACAGATACAGATACAGATACAGATACAGATACAGATACAGATACAGATACAGATACAGATACAGATACAGATACAGATACAGATACAGATACAGATACAGATACAGATACAGATACAGATACAGATACAGATACAGATACAGATACAGATACAGATACAGATACAGATACAGAAAACTGAGAGACACAGAAAAAAAAACTGGCTGCTGTCAACTTACATACAGATTTCTTGGAGATGCGACAACCAGTTATAAACCGGAACTGGCTGACATAACGGTACAGCTATGCCATATTCAGAGAAGCGATCGAGTTTACTCTCCAAATCTGCAACTCTCACTCGAACTCTCACTCACACACAGTTGGCCCCGATTGTATCGGCCTGGCTTTGGCTTTGGCTTTTGCATTATTCATCCACGTTCAAAGTCTTCCTCTTGACCTTGGACTCAACACGGCAACAAACAACAGCCGCAGCAGAAACAACAACAACGACAACTTGTCGCCGTGTTGGAAAGTAGAGCCACAAAAGAAAGCCAAACCACTCTTACTTTCAAGCTCAGCCGGCGAAATGAGGCAATATCGGCTCGGCCTGGCCAACTTGCTCAACTGCTCTTGGTCCGCCGCTTAATACTGCTGCTGCTGCTGCTGCTGCTGCTTTTGGCGCCAAAATACTGTGGCACTCTTTAGCCCGAGCATGATGCGGCAAAAATTGATTTGGATGACAATCTTTGAGTCTAGGTCAACGGAAGTAGCAAGTGAGCGGCGACAGGGGGAGTAATTCACAGTTCAGTATCAAACTTTCGTATGATTATATCCAGAAAAGAATCTAGCACTTCGAACTACTCGAATTTTTTCCAAACAATATAAATTCGAAGTGTACGAATACATACGTACGTACGAATACGAATACGTACATATTCGATAAATCATCCGACTCCTTTTTTATAGAGAATTATAGATAGATTGATTTTGTTTTTTAAGCGTAATTCCAATATTATTAGAAATGGAGACTTCAGATTTAATGTGTATATATATACATTTGATGAATATACACATTTAATAATTTACATATTTTGTGTACCACGCCCCCTTCGCACACATTGCCGTTAGGAGAGCGCGTGCATATGCGGGAGTTTGGATGCATGGTTATGTATGCATTCGTGACTTTTTTTCTGTGTGTATAAGAGAAAAGCAGAGTTATTAGAATATCAGCTGGCAGGGTCTCAACTAGAGCACTCTAACTTCTTATACCCTGAACCCATTAAAAATGGGAAATCAGGGTATAATGGTTTTGTTTTTATTGATGCATTAACAATTATCTAGCAGACCGGATGGTTGCACAACTGTATAAGGGCAGTCGGCGGCTTTTTGTGTTTAATATGTGTGTTTAATAATATTTAGATATAACATTCAAAAGTAGGTTTTTAATATTTTTTATATTTACTTTGAACAATCCAGAATATGAACAATTAACATATCTTCAGATAAATGGGCCAAAAAGAAGTTTCGCTTCTTGCTTTGGGGCGCCAGCAAAATATGCAACTGCGAAGGAAAATTGAAAATATAAAGAAAACCTGAAATTAAGTGTTGAGGTGTCTAAAACAAACAAACAAACACACAACTGCAGCAACAACAGCAGCGTTGTCGATGCCGACAAACTACCTATTGAGATAGAATATAAGAAACAGTGAGAGACTGAGATATATAGGCGAAAGAGGTAAGTGGAACTGGGCCTGGCTAACTGGAAGAGCTGTAAGTATTGAAATGTGTGTGAGTGTGTTTGTTGCTGTAAGAGTGACGGTCACACACATGCAACTGCACGCTAACATGTCTTCAAAAATATATATATTTTTTATTTTTTAAATATTTTTTTATTTATTGCTTGTTTAATACAGCGACAGAAACAACAAGCAAACTTGTTTGTTGTGGTGATTATTGTTGTTGTGGTTGTTGTTTTTGCTGTTTGCATATATATTATACACACTTTGGGCCACAAAATTCACACACACAAATACATATATGTATGTATATACCGCGCAGTAGAGCGAACGTTTGAATGCATATGCATATATGTATGTAGATATATAGCTTACCTAAATTCACAGAAAGCGAAAAGTAAAACAACAACAAATATTCATATATTTATACATTTAGTTGACAGGCAGTTACATCATTTGTACCGTTATACGAATGATATTAATTTGCATGCGACGTCGACCACAAATTAATTTCATATTTTAATCATTTGGGCTTAAAGCAGGCCGTCATTTGGTTCATCCCCGTCTCTCTGACACTTTGCTCTGCTCCCCTGCTCCCGCCCCTCTCCGGGCGACACCGTACTCAGCTTATGGTTCAAACAGCGCTTACCTAGTCACGCTGCTGTGGTTCTTGTGGCTTGCAAAATCCTAACGAAGTATTTGCTCAATATTTTCCATTTACACAGTTAGCTCCCCTCAGCAGCAGTATTCGAGGCAACGAGGCAGTTTTCAGTTTTCCTTTCGCTTTCATTGACGCGTGAAGTGCCTCGGCGTAGGGCAGGAATCGTTTGCAGCACAAAACAACAACAACAACAACAAGCGGCTACAAGATTAGGTAGAAAAAACTTTAAAGTCGAATTGTAAACACCCTTATGAAACTTTCTCATATTTCTCCAATTAGGCTAAGTAGAGGCATTTGTCTTTGAACTTGTCCTGGAAAATGTGCATGTTTTTTTTGTAGCAAAAATCGTATTATTCAATATATAAACTCTCGTACTGCCCAAGCTGCTAACTGCGCAGTGAGCAGAGCTTATGCGTGCATGTTTATGTATGCGTGCATAAAGGAAGTGCAGAATGATTAGAATATCAACTGTCAGGGTGCAGGGTATCTCCTAGTCGAGCAGTCTCGACTAGATCACTCTTAATTGTTTTAATATAATTTAATAATAAAGACACTTTAATTAGAGTAGATAAGCTTTATCCTAAATTTATAAATAGATGTTTAGGCTCCATTCATCCACACATTAATAATATTATTTTATACACAAGAAATATGTTTTAATTTTAGGTACGTTTTTCCCTCCGTGCTTATGTCAATGTTAACAATTTTATTTCCATTGTATAAAATATGAAGTTTAAGCAGAAAGGGGAATGTGTTCTGTACTGCATTGTTAAGAACGCGATAGTCTTAGCTCAGGTTCCAATATAGTTTTGTGATATTTATAGATTTGTTTGGTGATTCTCTTTAATTTATTTACTTATTTTTCTTGCTTTTATGTGTCTATTATGTTACTGATATTTTAAATTTGATTGTTTCAAATGATAAATAAAATGTTTGTAAATTATATATAAAATAAGTAAACACCTTTATATTTCTTAACGACCTGAATCTTTGAGGGTTACTAACTAAATGACAATTTTAATGAGCTGTTCATTAAGTGTATCAAAATGCTTATGTAATGTGCAATGTGCCTTACACTTACGTGATTCTGATCGATATCGCCAGACAGCGGCAGTGAGCGACTCTGTAGTCTGTTAGGCTCTATAGTCTCTATACTTAATAGAGCTTTTGTTGCAGACATGATCAACGGAGCTGAAACAGCCCCACTTCATCTTCTCTGTAAATCACCTTATGTGCTTACGTGTTAGTGAGCCACTTGGTCGTAATCTTTCTCCAGGTCGATCCATCCGAACTTAAATTTTCAATAATTTGTCAGGCTCAATCGTATGGTATATGGTATGGGGTATATGGGGGTATATGGGGGTATATGGGGGTATATGGGGTATATTGGTGGTATATGAGGTATGGTATATGGTAACTTTTCAATAATTTGTCAGGCTCAATCGTATGGTATATGATATGTGGTATATGGTGTGTGGTATATGGTATAAAAACCGAATAATCAGAGACATCGGGCATGAGACCCAGCAAGAAAATCAAGCAATCCAAGTCGACAGCAACAACAAGCACACCAAACATCAGCAACAACAGCAACAGCACCAGCAGCACCAACAACACCAAACCATAATATAATATTAATTCCAGTGTGTGCTTCCACGTTCGTTTGTAGTTGTATGAGAAACTGGGTCAGCGTGTCGTTTGGGCTTACATACACAAACAGAAACACAAGCACACACAAAGACATACTCACACTTATAAAGACGAGAGCACAACAAATATGCATGCATGTTGCTGTTGCTGTCGGCGCACGATAGAAAGTGAAAACGAAGCAACAATAACAACAGCAACAACATGAACAACGACAGCGACTACGACAACAAAATGTCTATAAGACTATGACGAATGTACTGCAAGAAAAATCACATAATCGCCGTCGACAGCAGCAGCGACAGCGACGCAGCAGCAGCAGAAGAAGCAGTGGCAGCAGCGACAGCAGCAACATCAACAGCAGGCAGTAACAGCGGCAACTGAATTATAATTTAGGGAAAATTATGCACGCAGCACTGAAAATATAAATGAGTAAATATATATACATATGTAAAAATAAAAATCGAGGCATAAATAAAGCACACCTCGTTTTTCGAACACCAAATCAATTTCTAAATGTGAAGATCAGGAGAGCGCCTTCAATAAACATTGCGCATCTAGCCGAGTATTCCCTATACCCATGTCAGAAAATAATTTAATGATAGTGAATAATATAATCAGAATGCAAAATTTGCCTACCGGATGCTTGGTGCTTCGGTAGGAATAAACTAGGAGCCCATTTTCTGTTATCTAACATATGTTATATACATTAGTTATGCAAAGGAATGTAATTTGAAAACAAGAGTTTACGACGTGCATCGAAGATTTAATGAAAACATTACAAAAAACTGTTATGAAACAGACGGTTTACAGGAATATGAACAGATAACGATTCGAGTGGGTTGAATTTATATTTATATATTGTGTATCAAAATCTTATCTTATTCCTCGATGTACTATAACGGTTGAAACTCCTTATTTTTTACTTAGATGCCTGCACAGCTATACTTTCGAAAATCAAAAATGATTTCGATGTGAAAATTGGCGCACGTTTGTCGATTTGAGATGCAATTGTTTTTGAAGCGCTCATAAATTAATTAACTCCCAGTCGCCTTAGCAGATGCAGCCTGAGCCAATAAAATAAACAAGTAAAAAGGCTCTTGTCTAGACTGCTCGACTAGGAGATACTCTGAACCCTTCAAGCTGATATTCTTATCATTCTGTACTTCTTTTATGCACGCACACATACATACACATGCACGTATGAAAACGAGCTCTGCTAACTGCGCACTAAGCAGCGACTGCGCGGCGCTGTGGGCAATATTATGAGAATTTATTTGTTGAATAATTTAATTTCTAGACATATAATCTTAATGAAACTTTCAGGACGTAATGTTCTAATCACCTATGAATGCTTGTTAGGCGCGATACGGATCAGGGCGCCTAGAGTGAACCGGTTAAAAAATAGCCACACCCAAGATTTTCAAGCGCTTATTAGGTATGAAACGACTGTGTGTGTATATGTGCGTGCGTATATGTGTGTGGGCAGAACTGCTGCAGCCAGAGGAGCAGCTCTAAGCCAATATAGCGCTGGACTATCTGTCAAGCTGCGAAACTCAGCGAAGCGCTGCAAAAAAGCTCGCGATTACGAAAGCGAACCGAAGATACTCCAAGCTAAGCGAAACCAAGCCAAGCCGAGCCAAGCCAGGCCAAGACTAGCTCAGTCAAGTGGGGTTGCCACCAAGTCACAAAGTCCGTCAGTCAGCCAGTCAGTCGGCCCACGGTATGCACCCTCTTTCCTTCTTCGCAGCTCCCCTTCGCTGTCCGCTGCTGCTCGACACACATATTTGCTAGTAGCTGAGTTTTGTTTTGTTTAGCGCTTGGCCTGGGCCTGGGCCTGGTTATATCATCAGCGCTCTTACGTGCTAGCCAAATGGTCAGCGGGGGCTGGAGCGACCGACTTAGGAGACCGCGTGCGCGTTTTTATGCATTTTCAAAGCGGGACACCAGCAACAGCAACAACAACTACAACTACAACACAAACAACAGCAGCAACAGCACTAAATGCTCGACTGGCCAACTGGTTGACTGGCAATTTGGCTGCTTGGCTTGGCCAGCCAACGAGTCGCAGTCCGCATCGTCGCTTTTGCCATCTCATTCTCGCTGTTCATTCATTTAGTCCCCTTTCCATCCATGGCCCGTCCGAGCGCTTGCATTTGAATAATGTTTGACCCAAATTCGAGTTTTGTGCGCGCGCGCTTTTTGGCTGACAAGAAAGAGTTAGTTACTAACAAAAGCCCAGCTGAAAAGTCAACAATACCTCCCTTTTCTTCTCTTGCCACATTTATTTTTTCAATTTTGGTACTTTTTCATTTTTTTTCTCTCATCGTGTTTTATTTCTGGCTGTCTAAATGACATTTTTCTGCGTGAGAAAAGCCGTCAGAAACATTTTGTTTGAGTGTTGCGCGCATTAAAATTGTTTTATCTATCAAATTCCGCAACAACAACACTATTAATAAGAGCTTCACTTTTGATCTAGCTTTTCTATCCAGTCGTCGGTCCAACATTGACAAGAAATCTGATGAAGATGTCTGAGCCGTGCTCCAAGTAGGTCTGCGCCCGTGTGTTTTGAGTTGAAGTACTTCGGAGCGTCAGCAGCATATGTGTAGTAGGGACATCACCAAGCAGACCCACAGCTCTATATTGAGCTTTACTCTATTTACAGATAGCATCTGATTCAAATATAATTAAACAACATTTTGATAACATTTTATCAAAATTGAGAGAAACCAAGCGATGTTCCAATGCTTTAATTTATGTAAGTAAATATAAACTAAATATAACATGATTCATAGTTATGAGCTCGAACCGTCCTTGAGCTTTCGTGGAATGTATATTTCAGAGATTTTACTCAAAATCTTTGTAAACGCATGTGAAATAATACAACTCCTAACTTAGGTGACTCAGAATGACAATCATAGTTATGGTTTATACTAACAACATTACACCAATAAGTCAAACGGGTAATATATTTGTATACCCTGAACCAGATGAAAATGGGAATTCAGTAGAAAAATATTTAACATGAATTATAGCAGGCCCCACAAGTATATATATTCCTGATAAGGGCGATGAGCTGAGTCGATATGTGTCCGTCAGTCCGTCCGTCCGTATGAACGCCTAGATCTCACAAGATACAAGACCTAGAGGGCTGAAATCGCCTGTTTCATATTTACTGTGAATATACATTTGGTGAATACAAATACATTGTTGTTTACAGGTTTTGGATACCACGCCCCCTTCGCGCCCAATTTGTTAAAAACCTATTTCAAGTAATAAAGCCTCGTGCCTTGTACATACATTTGATTAAGATCACGTTCTGAAAGTTTCATTAAGATAGTCCTACTACAACAGAAATTATTCTCATAATATTACCCCCACTCCAGCGCAGCCCAACCGCAGTCGTAGCTTATTGCGCAGTTAGCAGAGCGCGGGCTTCTGCGTGCGTTAGGATGCATGTGTATGTACGTGTGCATAAAATAAGTGCAGAATGGGGGATTCAGGGTATCCCCTATTCGAGCAGTCTCGACTAGAGCCATCTTACTTGTTATACCCTGAACCCATTGAAAATGGGAAATCAGGGTATAATGGTTTTGTTGAATGAGAGAAAAAGAACAAAAGACACGCTTGTTACGCGCCAATAGAATTTATACTAATTTTAAATACATATCGTGTTTTGAATGTGGCGTGGCCACAGATTCACTTCTGCAGCGCTATCTAGCAAATCTAAACCAAACTAACTGCTGCAGCATGCTGATGTGATTCTAAGAATGTGCTAGACGAAATCTGAATGTATGTATGTCTGCACACGTATAGGAAAACTGTTGTCGATTGACTGAACCAAATTGAATGAAACTTTCGCATATGATCTACATATTCTATTGAATAATTGACAAATTAAAATAATTAAAAATCATTCAAAGTTATCTACAGTGGCATCTGCCTTGATTGGTAATGTTTTTAATGGATAACAAAATATCGGGAATAGTTATCGATTTTTAAAGATAAACTCGACATCCGCGCTGTATATACGGTCGTTAGAAAAAAATTAAATCTCTAGCTCTTATATCTTCTGAAATCGACGTGTTCCAACATACGGATAGACGGACGGACAGACAGATGGATACGGCTAAATCGACTCAGCTCGTCGCCCTGATCAAGAATATATAAGTTAAGCGCTCCCACACTAAAGCACTAGAGATTGGGGACGCTGTGGTGGGTTCTTGTGAATATAAACAACTTTCATTTGTGGTTATGAGGATACATCCAACATCGTAAGCGCATTTATTTCATTCCCTCTGGCATGTCGGAAATCCCTATTACCATGAATGATCGAAACTAGGAAGGATATACCACATGCAAAATGCTGTGGATGCTATGGGTGCTAGGGAAGTTAGGGAAGTTAAAAGAGGATTATTACAATATAATTAAATGAGCACTTTCCCTCTTTTTTATACCCTGTACCCATTGAAAATGGAAATCAGGGTATAATGGTTTTGTTAAAAGTATGTAACAGGCAGAAAAAACCATCGCGGGCCCCATAAGTATATATAATCTTGATCAGCACGAAGAGCTGAGTCGATTTGGCGCTGTCCGTCTGTCTGTCCGTCCGTACGTACGTACGTAATAACGCGTCGATCTCAGAAGATATAAGAGCTAGAGACTTACATTTTTTTATACCCTGAACCCATTGAAAATGGGAAATCAGGGTATAATGGTTTTGTTGAAATGTATGTAACAGGCAGAAGGAGGCGTGGCAGACCCCACAAAGTATATATATTCTTGATCAGCACGACGAGCTGAGTCGATTTGGCCCTGTCCGTCTGTCTGTCTGTCCGTCCGTCCGTCCGTCCGTCCGTCCGTCCGTCCGTCCGTCCGTCTGTCCGTATGTATGAACGCGTCGATCTCAGAAGATATAAGATCTAGAGACCTCAACTTTTTTTTAAAATGTCCGTATATATCGCGCGCATATCGAGTTTATCACTAAAAAACGATAACTCATTCCGATACTTTTTTATCGATAAAAAACCTTATCGAAGATCACTTAAAAAATTATGTCTCCTACATCTTTCAAGCTAGAGTCTCCAAATTTAAAATGTATATAAAGATGTATTTTATACAATTTCGGTTTTTGTTAAAATTTACCCCCCACCCCCAAATTCACCCCCTCACCATCATCTTTGTAGAAGTCGTATATCAAATACTAGAGACTTGAGCTTCGGTATACACATACATTTATACATCATGATTACGTTCTGAAAGTTTCATTACGATCGTACGTCTAGAAATTAAATAAGTTCTCATAATATCGCCAACTCTGCAGCGCAACCCAAGCTCAATGTATATACGTGTGTGTGTGTGTGTGCGTGTCTTTGTTTGTATGCGTGTGTGTGTGTGTGTGTGTGTGCGTGTGTATGTGCGAATTATTATTGAAATATCAGTTGCTCGAAGGGTTCAGGGGATCTCGTAGTCGAGCAGTCTCGACTAGAGCTTTCTTACTTGTTTTTAAATGTCCGTATATAGCGCGCGCATATCGAGTTTATCACTAAAATACGATAACTCATTCCGATACATTTTTATCGATAAAAAACCTTATCAAAGATCACTTAAAAAATTATATCTCCTACATCTTTCAAGCTCCAAATTTAAAATGTATATTAAGATGCATTGCTCCACCCCCTCACCCTCATGTTTGTAATCAAATTGTAATTGTATATTAAATACTAGAGACTTGTGCTTCGGTATGCACATACATTTAAATATAATGATTACGTTATGAAAGTTTCATTACGATCGTACGTCTAGAAATTAAATTATTCAACAAATAAGTTCTCTTAATATTGCCAAGACTGCAACGCGACCCAAGCGCAATCGCCTGTATATGTGAAATAGAGCTGGGAAACCATCGATGGTAAAACCATCGATGGAAAAAATAATCGATTATATCGATGGTTCCATCGAAAAATTTTTCCTTTTAAGTTTTAAACTTTTTATACCCTGAACCCATTGAAAATGGGAAATCAGGGTATAATGGTTTTGTTGAAATGTATGTAACAGGCAGAAGGAGGCGTGGCAGACCCCACAAAGTATATATATTCTTGATCAGCACGACGAGCTGAGTCGATTTGGCCCTGTCCGTCTGTCTGTCTGTCCGTCCGTCCGTCCGTCCGTCCGTCCGTCCGTCCGTCCGTCCGTCTGTCCGTATGTATGAACGCGTCGATCTCAGAAGATATAAGAGCTAGAGACCTCAACTTTTTTTTAAAATGTCCGTATATATCGCGCGCATATCGAGTTTATCACTAAAAAACGATAACTCATTCCGATATTTTTTTATCGATAAAAAACCTTATCGAAAGTCAGTTAAAAAATTATATCTCCTACATCATTATAGCTAGAGTGTCCAAATTTTAAATATATATTAAGACGTATTTTATACAATTTCGGTTTTTGTTAAAATCTACCCCCCGCCCCTATATCCACCCCCTCACCCTCATCTGTGTAAAAGTCGTATATCAAATACTAGAGACTTGTGCTTCGGTATACACATACATTTGAACATCATGATTACGTTCTGAAAGTTTCATTACGATCGTA